>NC_057722.1:71244452-71256970 GCF_004010195.1 Chiloscyllium plagiosum | reverse complement strand
CCAGAACTAGAGGGCATAGGTTTAGGGTGAGAGGGGAAAGAAATAAAAGGGACCTAAGGGGCAACGTTTTCAACACAGAGGGTGGTACGTGTATGGAATGAGCTGCCAGAGGATATGGTGGAGGTACAATTGCAACATTTAAGAGGCATTTGGGTGGGTATATGAATAGGAAGGGTTTGGAGGGATATGGGCCGGGTGCTGGCAGGTGGGACTAGATTGGGTTGGGATATCTGGTCGGCATGGATGGGTTGGACTGAAGGGTCTGTTTCCATGCTGTACATCTCTCTGACTCTATGACTCTAAACCCAGAAGATGCTTTTATTCAAATTATAGCCATTTCCTCCAATCAAATTAAACCATCTAACCCCTGACCTTCTAAACTAATTTGCAACTGTTTACTTTGTTCACTTGTAAAAACTCTCTCAATATAAGTAGTCACCAAGAACTATCTCTCAGATTATTTGTAAAATGAGTCACCATGGCTTTGTGAGTAGTTACAGGTAAATCAGTAAACCCTTGTAGGCATTCAGACCACACCATGTGTCACTAGCTCAAATCCAAACTCCAAAATAAATCACACACATCACAATACAAACATATATATTAGGAAAAGGAGTAGGCCATCCAACCCTGAAGCAATCTCTGCCATTCATGATTGATCTGATTAGCCTGTATTCCCATCTGCCTGACCTGCTGTGCTTTTCCAGCAACACATTTTCAGCTCTGTATTCCCATCTAGCCATGATAACCTTTCACCCTCTTGCTCTGATATCCAGTTGATAAATGTTGGACTGCTATTCAGCTGAAAGAGGAGTTGCATCAATCCTTTACTCACCTCTCTCAACATTGATAAACAGACACATAGTGATGATTTGCATTTATATAGAACCTGTAGTGTGTTCAATGTCAAAAGGCAGCTCATGAGAGTATTACCAAACAAAGTTTGACACCAAACCAAAGAGAGATTAGTCCAGTTGACTTGGTTATGATTATAGATAGTCAGAAATCAGATGACACCAGGTTAGAGTCCAACAAGTTTATTTGAAATCAGAAGCTTTCGGAGCACTGTTGCATTGTCAGGTGAAGGGGTAATGCTCTGAAAACTTGTGATTTCGAATAAATTTGTTGGACCATAACCTGGTGTTGTCTGATTTCTGACCTTGTCCAACCCAGTTCAACACCACCTGTATATCATGGTTAAATAAATGGGTTTCGATGTCAGTCTGAAGGAGGAGAGAGGTTTAGAGAGGTAATGACAGAGTTTGGAACACAAACAGCTGAGGGTATGGCTGATAATGATGGAGGAATGAAATTCAGGGCTGCTGAATTGAAAAAGTTCAGATTTCCGGGGAGGGATGAGGCATGAAAAGGTATGGAGTTAGTAAAGGGTAAGGACATAGATCTTTTTTATTCATTTGTGAGATGAGGGCGTTGCTGGCTAAGCCAGCATTTATTGTCCATCTCAATGGCCCAGAGATAGTTAAGAGTCAACAACATTGCTGTGGGTCTGGAATCACATGTCGGCCAGATCAGGTAAGGATGGCAGTTACCTTCCCTAAAGGGCATGAGTGAACTCGATGTATCTTTTTCTGACAATTGGCAATGGTTTCATGGTCACCAGAACTCTTCATTCCAGATTTATTTTATATCAGATTCAAATTCCACCATCTGCTGCAGCAGGATTTGAACCCAGGTCCCCAGAACATTACCTAGGTCTCTGGATTAACAGTCCAGCAATAATACCACTAGACCATTACTTCCCCAGAGATTAGAAAAGAGGACGAGAATTTTAACATCAATACATTCCCCACGTCAGAAGCAAATACAATTCCGCAAAGGCAGTGTATAACAGGTGAGTGGGACTTGGTGCAAGTCAGGGTAAACATCATGTAAAAGAAGAAAGTATTGATTAAATTTGAGAAAATGTACCTGCACCAGCACTAATGACAGGCTCAGCAGTTGCAATCTGATTTACTATGGATTCCTTGAAAAATTGCCCTGAGGTCATAAAGTGATACACCGTCATTGTCTGGAATCAGACTGTCATATCTCGTGTTACCGTACTGGCTGCACTATGGGGCCGGCTGCAGCCAGTAGACTAAACTGACTGAACCAACCCACGACACACAGATTCCCAGATGCTTTGTTGAAATATTGCAATGGTTCCAACCCCTGATACTGCAATAAGAAGGTGCAAACACAAAACAAGTGGACATCGTGTGAGTGTGATAACAGTCAGGAGATTGGGATGCTCACTCATAACTGTACAATGTTCAGAACCAATCACGACTTTTCAGATACTGAAGTAGTCCACACCCAAATGCAGCAAGACTGTGACAACACCCAGGCTTGGACGGAGAAGTGATTTTTGAATGAATTTAAAATAACAATATGTCTCTGAAACTATTATATTGAGAACCTGAATCTGGAGCATAACCTAAAAGGGCAATTATTTTGTTTGATACAACACAAAGAATGTTGAAAGTTTAAGAAAAATCATTATATATTGCCAGTGGTGCCCCTTCTCAATATGTGTAATGGCATTTTATTCCAAATTTTTAAAGGCTGTAGGGAATAATCTAATGGTAAAAACAAATGTAGCAGTTTGCCTCAAGAGGTTCATTGTTAGATTTAAAATAGATATGTATTTTTTAATCTCATTTCCAATGTTAGGGGCAGATGGGATGTCAGGGAAAGGGCAAGGAAGTCAGGATTTGTGATGGACCATTTGCTGTGAGGTAGGCAGCACATAAACTTTGCGGTATTCCCTGACTTACAAGTTGATAGCGGTAATGGCAGTGATATTTGTGATCCAGCAGGACCAGTCCAATAATCGAGGGTATAGATGTGGAATTGAAAGGTGTCTTAGTCATGGTGACTATCAAAGCTTGTAAAAACCCAACTGGTTCACTAATGCCCCTGAGGTCAGTCAGTCTGTCAAGCACTCTCGGTCATTCTGAGGTTGACAAAGGCGCTATAAAAATGCCAGTTATTTCTCCTAAATAAATGTCACTCCCTGCCATTGTCAGTGGCTGACAAACTGGTGCACGTTTGGAGGGTTCCGAGGGTTTACGAGGGGGTGAGGTGCCATCGTGATCCAGCCTACATGTGACTGCAGACCCACAGCAATCTGGTTGACTCTTAACTGTCCTCAATTTAATACCAGGAGAAAGTGAGGACTGCAGATGCTGGAGATCAGAGTCGAGAGTGTGGTGCTGGAAAAGCACAGCAGGTCAGGCAGCATCCGAGGAGCAGGATAATCGACATTTTGGGCAAGAGCCCTTCATCAGGAATGACCCAGTCAGGTAGAAATAACAACTTTGTCAGCAACTCCCATGCTCCATGTTAGAACAAAAAGGAAGTGTGCTACTTGTGTTCGGTTTTTCTGTGTTTGATTGTCTGAGCATGTTTACTCTAGATCTCACTGTGCTTGATTGTTCAAGTCCAGGACCAGACTCAGAGGCATGTAAACAAACTGTGGAAAGAGCCGGAAACCAGAACTGAATTAGCAGACATTTTAAACACTGTGGATATAATCTGTTGCACACTTTGAAACTAGTGCAGTGTCTGTATTGCAAGCTGTACCAGTTCTAAACATGCTGCTGAGTGGCTTTATGCATCACGTTCAAACATACAAGGGAGTACCACTTAGAGTTAGCCTGCAATACTGCAAGTCAGTTCCAAAGGAGAGTCAGATCGGACTCAAAAGGCTAACTCTGTTTCTCTCTCTCTCCATGGATGCTGCTAGGCCAGCTGAGGTTCTCCAGCAATCTCTGTGCTTGTTTCAGATTTTCAGCATCCACAGCATTTTGGCTCTTATCCCTGAGGTCAGTCCGTCAAGCAGGAAAATGGCCTGGAAGGTTATCAGATCAGTCATGATCTCATTGAATGGCGGAGCAGACGTGATGAACTGAATGGCCTGCATCTTCTCCTATGTCTTGGGTCATTCTGAGGTTGACAAAGGCGCTATAAAAATGCCAGTTATTTCTCCTAAATAAATGTCAGAGATCCTGTTTCCTGCCATTTTATGTGGCTGACAAAGTGGACGTTCGGAGGGTTCCAAGAGTTTACGAGGGGTGTGAGGTGGCGGTGGCGGTAAGGTTAGACATCGCCCTGGCACCTTTGACCATTTGGCATGTTCATAGTGCCATTTCTTTTTAAGTTTTGTCTGCGGTTTCTGGAGGAGGCAAACAGCACATGTGACTCCCGTCAGCTGTAAACCCCAACCAGCACTCGCGTTAGAAACTGTGGACAGCTGTTCTCTGGCCAAGCAGTCTGCTTTCCGACAGAGAGAGATAAAAGCAGGGTGAAGGCGAGTAGATGAATGGGAGGAAAAGTGCAAAATGGATTTCAAAACTATAAATAAGCTGTTAATTTACAGCGCAGTATTAGAATGGAAAATGGCCTTTCAACAACGTCATCAAATCTGGTTGTCTGAGATTGGAAAGGAACATGGAATCTGCCAGTTCAATAATAATAACTTCCTCCGCATTGTTCTGGCTTTTTTCATTTCCATAGAAATGATCCAAGTACATTCACTTCTCACAAGCTTCAAGAAAAGGTGAGCCCAGACCATCAGAGATAATGGCAACTCTGCCACCTGGTGGAAGGTTTTGTCAAGTCGCCTCTGGACAATTCACACACAACGCCGAAGAAACCTGAGCCAGGCTTTCATTCCCCAACAGGCAGCGGTTTCATGGACAGAAGAAGGATGTGATTCATAAACACCAGTTAAAACAAAAAAAAAGCGATCCCACCACAGACTATGTCCCAAAGCTGTAACTGAGACACCAGAGCTTCTCAGATTCCATCCCCAAATTCCAATGCTCCATGACTGACAGCTATGCTCTTCAAAAGCACTTCAATGGTTGGAAAGCACATGGAACATACAGAGTCACAGAAGTCACTATATGAGTGTAAGGTTTTTTAAAAAAAATGCTAAAAAGAATGCTTCAGTGCTGCACGCTAAAAATGCAACAATGAGACCAAGTGGATACCTATGTCAAAGTCCTCTACATCCACAATGGGTCAAGTGGAGTCATGCTCCAATATTATGAAAAGTATCGTATCATTGACATATAAAACATCAGGACTACCATGATAATGGGAAAAGACAGTAAAATGCACTTTGAAAGTTATCAGATCAGCCATGATCTCATTGAATGGGCGGAGCAAACTTGATGGGCTGAATGGCCTACATCTTCTCCTATGTGTTGTGGTCTTATTATGGTCCTACTTGGAAATCAAGGTTTGCAGAAGCAAAGTAAAAGACAGAATTCTTGGTACATCCGACCAAAGTACATTGTGTGTCAAATGATTTGTAATGTGACTGAGATCTTAGACTCGGCAATTAATAGGTTAAAGTGGATTGAACCAAGATGTAAAACAATAATTAGGGTGAAGTACTGTTCGCTCATTGATAGCATTGAAGAGGACATTTACCAGGATGTTGCCTCAGCTGGAGAGTTTCAGGTATGCAGAGAGTATGGGCAGACTGGGGCTGTTTTCATTAGAGCAGGAGAGACTGAAAGGGGACATGATTTAGATGTATAAAATTATGACGGGCATAGATAAGGCTGACAAGAAGTAACCATTCCCCCTTAGTGGAAGTATCAATGACTAGGGGCATTGATTTAAGGTGAGGGCTGGAAGGTTGAGAGGGGATGTGAAGAAAGTGTTTTTCACCTAGAGGCTGATGGGAATCCGGAACTCACAGCCTATTAGGGTGGCTCAGGAAGCAACCTTCACCATACTTTTAGAAATCTTTTGACGTGCACTTGCGATACCAAGGCTATGAACCAAGTGTTGGAAATGGGATAAGAAGAGTTAGGTGGTTATTTTTGACCAGGATAGACGCGATGGGCTGAAGGGCCTTTTACTGTAAAATAGATTTCCATGTCTTATCTGAGGCCAGAATTATAGAAGAATCATAGAAGCCCTACAGGGCAGAAAGAGGCGATATGGCCCATCAAGTCTGCAACGAGCCTCTGAATAGGATCTGACTCAGACCCAAAACCCACCAACTCCCTGTAACCCTGCATGTATCTTGATTAATCCAGCTGGCCTTGAAAGTATTGCAAATATTTCTTATTCAAATCAAGGTTGAATTCCATGGTAAAATTTGTGATTGAATGTGTGTCATGATTCTTGACCATTTTTTGACATCGGTGCAGACCAAGTAGGATGCCTTCATTCCAATCAGAATAATGAATATTTCTCCACTTTCAAGCCATCCTGTGATATTCAATACACTAAAGAAAAAGCTTTTTATATGGATTACTGACAGATATAGTGCCTTGGGAAAATAAAGATTTCTATTTTAAATTCTGGCGATTTCTTTTATATTGGAAGAAACACTTCAATAAATTGGAATGGATCTGTCCCCATTATAGTTCCCTGGTGCATACCAGATTGTTTTGTTTCTTCTTCAAAGTGAAGGAGTTTTGCTTGCACCTTACTTGAGAGTTTTCGTCAGTGATTTGGATGTGAACATCGGAGGAATGGTTTGTAAGTTTTCGGACGACACCAAAATTGATGATGTAGTGAACAGCGAAGAAGGTTATCTCAGAGTACAGCGGGACCTTGATCAGATGGGCCAATGGGCTGAGGAGTGGCAGTTGGAGTTTAATTTAGATAAACAAGAGGTGTTGCACTTTGTTCAGGCAAACCAAGATGGAACTTATACAGTTAATGGTGGGGGCCTGTGAAGTGTTGCCAAACAAAGAGACCTAGGGATGCAGGCGCATAGACCCTTGAAAGTGGAGTTGCAAGTGGATAGGGTGGTGAGAAGATATTTGGTATTCTTGCCTTCATTGGTCAATGCATTGGAGTATAGGAGGTGGAATGTCATATTACAGCTGTATTAGGACACGTTTAGAATGCTGTGTTCAATTCTGCCCTCTCTGCTATAGGAAAGATGTTGTTAAACTTAGAGTCATAGAGTTGTACAGCTTAGAAACAGACCCTTTGGTCCAACTTGTCCTTGCTGACAAGATATTCTACATGAATCGAATTCCATTTACCAGCATTTGGCCCAATTCCCTCTAAACATTTCCTATTCATATACCCATCCAGATGCCTTTTAAATGTTGCTAATTGTACCGTCCTCCACCATTTCCTTTGGCAGCATTCCATTTATGCACCACCCTCTGTGTGAAGAAGTTGTCCCTCAGGTTCCTTTTAAATCTTTCTCCTCTCGCCTTAAACTTATTCCTTCTAGTTTTGGACTCCCACTACCCTGGGGAAAAGACCTTGACTGTTCACCCTACCCATGGCCGTCATGATTTTATAAACCTCTATAAGGTCACCCCACAGCCCTGATGCTCCAGGGAAAATAGCCCCAGCTTATTCAACCCCTCCCTGTAGCTCAAACCCTTCAACCCCAGCATTACCTTTGTAAATCTTTTCTGAAACCTTTCAAATTTCACAACATGTTTTCTATACCAGGGAGACCAGAATTGCATTCAGAATTCCAAAAGCCATCTAAACAACCTCCTGTACAGCTACAACACGACCTCCTAACTCCTATACTCAATGCACTGACCAATAAAGGCAAGAAAACTAAACACCTTCTTCACTATCCTGTCTACCAGTGACTCCGCTTTCAAGGTATTATGAACCTGCACTCCAAGCTCTCTTTTTTCAGCAACACTCCCTAGGACCTTACCATTAAGTGTATAAATCCTGGCCTCATTTATCTTTCCAAAATGCAGCACCTCACATTTATCTAAATTAAACTCCATCTCCACTCCTTGGCTAATTGACCTATCTGATCAAGATCCCATTGACCTGAGATAACCTTCTTCACTGTCCACTACACCTCCAATTTTGGTGTCATCTGTAAACTTACTAATCATACCTCCTATGTTCATGTCCAAATTATTTATATAAATGAAGAAAAGCAGTGGACCCAGCACCGATCCTTGTGGCACACCACTGGTCACAGACCTCCAGTCTAAAAAGCAACCGCCCTATCACGCTCTGTCTTCTATCTTCCAACCAGTTTTGTATCCAAATGACTAGTTTGCCCTGTATTCCATGTGACCTAATCTTGCTAACCAGTCTACCATGTATAGATCACATCCACCGTTCTGCCCTCATCAATCTTCTGAGTTATTTCTTCAAAAACTCAATCAAGTTAGCAAGAGATGATTGTTAACATATTGTCAACATTAGCACAAAGCCATGTTGACTATCTGTAATCAGTCGCTGGCTTTCCAAATACATGGAAATCCTGTCCCTTAGCATTCCCTCCAACAACTTGCCCACCAGCGGTGTCAGGCTCACCAGTCTATAGTTCCCTGTCTTTTCCTTACCACATTTCTTAAGTAGTGGCACCACATTAACCAAACCCCAGTCTTCCAACACCTCACCTGTGACTATTGATGATAAAAATATCTCAGCAAGGGGCCCAGCATCCCACAGAATTCTAGGTACATCTGATCAGGTCTCAGTTGCTGGGATTAGAGGGTTTGAAACTATCGGGAAAGGCTGTATTTACTGGGCTATTTTCCCTGGAGTGCTGGAGGCTGATGGATGGTCAATAGAGGTTTTTCAATCATGAGGGATATAGTTAGGGTGAATAGCCAAAATCATTTTCCTAGGGTAGGGGAGTCCAAAACTAGGCATAGGTTTAAGGTGAGAGGGAAAAGATTTAAAAAAGGACCTGAGGGGTAGTGTTTTCACACAGAGAGTGGTGTATGTATGGAACGAACTACCAAGGGAAGTGGTGGAGGTGAGCACTAATACATTTAAAAGGCGTCTATGGGTATACGAATAGGAAGGGTTTAATGGGATATGGGCCTAATGCTAGGAAATGGGATTAGAGCAGTTTAGGATATCCATGAATTTAGGATATCTGGGACACCTGTGTCAATAACTCTATGACTCTAGTTAAATTAAAACACTGATTTGTCAGCTCTAAACTGTGAATATTTTGGCCTCAGCTTGTTAGAGTTTTGTCAGGTGAAGTCTCATTTAACAACCATTTACCATTTAACAACCTGGGGTTGAAGTCAAGATAGAGTGCTGTGCTGTCAGATGTACTATCTTTCACATGCGAAGTTAAACTGCTCTGAACTGTCCTCTTGAAGCTGGATGCAAACAGTCTGATAACATTGTTCTGAAGAATAGCAGGGAAGTACTTTCAAACAGAATCAAGCAGACTCGAGATCTCTCTGAAGGTCAATGTAGCATTATCCGGGTGGCCACTCAACTTGGCTCAAGCAGCACCTTACTGAACAGGAATCACTCTGCTCACTGCTTAGATATTTATGAATGGATATTCCCCGTTTCTCTGATGTTTCGGTGTCAGCAACAGATGTTTTATCATTGAACAGTTAGGAACTTGCAGGGACTAACTGAGTAACTTTGATGGATGCCTATTGAGATAGCAGCTTGCAAATGGGGCGTTAAGTCAAGAGTCCTGTTCATTTTGGCAGAATGTCATGATTTTAGAAGCTATGTGTTGACAATTGCACGGCGATTGTCACACATGGAATGTTGACATTATTCTCCTATTAATCTGATGCAAGCTTGACAAGTGTTTCTGTTTCTTTGTATTGAGAGGCCTGCTGTTTAACTAAACAGAGAAAGGGAGAAAGGACCCAGTTTGTGCTGAGCTAACAGATCTCCACTGAAGTCTTGTGGTGAGATGTGAAAGTAGGCCTCAGTATCAGTTGGGTAGGAAATCGAAATCAAACTGTTCTTGTCAGCCTGATTGCTGCAGAGTGATGACAGAAACATTAGCAAGTTCCCACATGAGTGATAATGACCAGACCTTATATTGGGGTATAGCCTAGGCCCGGCCAGGAGATCGAAGTTTCAGTGGGGGAGCAAGGTTCTTGCAACAGTGATTGTAAACCATAAGCTTGAAGATAGGTATGGATAAAGATAAGACTAGTCCTCAGATGCAAGTGCAAAATTGAGGGAAGTCTAATTACAAGAGTATTAGGTAGTATCTGGAGAAATCAAGTTGGGGACGCCTGTTTGAGGGTAAATCCACATCTGACATGTAAGTAATCTAATCTAATCCTTTTAGTATTAGTTAATCAGAGTTCAAGGCCAGATGAAAGGTAAGGATGGCAAGATTTAGGAACTCTAGATATCAAGAGATATTGAAAGCTTAGTTAAAAAGAAAAATTAAGGCTTAGGAAACTGAAATCATATAAGAGCCTTAAGCAATATAAAGGAAGCAGGAAAGAACATGACCAATAAATTGTCTGTGAAATGTCCTTGGCAAGTAGCAGTAAGGAGAAGCCAAAGACATTTTACACCTGGATCAAGAGGAAAAGGGTAGATAGGGAAAGGGTAGATCCAATGGAGGGAATTTATCATAGAGCTGGAGGAAGTGGGTGAGGTCCTTAATTGGCATTGGTATTAGTTCGTTCCTCAGCCTCCGATGTATGCAAGCATCCCAAGTTTGTCCAATCTCTTCCTTATTGCTAATACACTCCCAGTGTTCTAGGACATCACCTATGGCTAAAGAAGATACAAAGGTCTCAGTCCAGGCCACAGCAATTTCCTCACTTGCCTTCCTCTATCCTGATAGACATCCCATCAGGCCCTGGGACTTATCTATCTTAACGCTTTTCAAGACAATGGCATTACCAATTGGCATTGGTATTCACCAAGAAGAAAGACATATGTGAAAATAAGGTTAGAAAGGGTTATATTGATATTCTAGGATATGCCAATATTCAGAAGGAGGAGGTGTTAAGTGTCTTGAAAAGCATTAAGATAGATATGTCCCAGGGCCTGATGGGATGTCTCTCAGGATACTGAGGAAGGCTAGTGAGGAAATTGCTGTGGCCTGGACTGAGACCTTTGTATCTTCTCTAGTTATAGGTGACTTCCCAGAACACTGGGAGTGTATTAGCAATAAGGAGAGATTGAACAAACTTGGGATGCTTGCATACATCGGAGGCAGAGGGACAGACTAATAGAACTACTTGTGGGCGGCACGGTGGCACAGTGGTTAGCACTGCTGCCTCACAGCGCCAGAGACCCGGGTTCAATTCCCGCCTCAGGCGACTGACTGTGTGGAGTTTGCACGTTCTTCCCGTGTCTGCGTGGGTTTGCTCCGGGTGCTCTGGTTTCCTCCCACAGTCCAAAGATGTGCAGGTCAGGTGAATTGGCCATGCTAAATTGCCTGTAGTGTTAGGTAAGGGGTAAATGTAGGGGTATGGGTGGGTTGTGCTTCGGCGGGTCGGTGTGGACTTGTTGGGCCGAAGGGCCTGTTTCCACACTGTAATGTAATCTAATCTAATCTAAAACTATATAGAATTATAAGAGATGTGTATTGGGTGAATGGTCAGTCTTTTTCCCAGGGTGGAAATGTCAAATGCTAGGTAGAATAGGTCGAAGGTGAGAGGGGGAAAGTTTAAAGGAGGTGGGCAAAACAAGCTTTTATGCAGTGGGTTTTCAGTGTCTAGAACACACTGCCAGAGGAAGTGGTAGAAGCAATACAATAGTAATGTTTAAGAGGCATTTAGACAGATGTACGGGCAACAAATAGAGGGATATGGACTATATGCAGACAGATGGGATTTGTTTAGAATGGCATCATGGTTAGCAGAGACAAGGTGGGCTAAAGGGCCTGTTCCTGAGCTTTATTATTGTAATTTTTATGCTTTAATTGAGTGTCCATTTCCAGTGGTCCATAAAGGTAGTGGGACAGGTAGATAAAGTAGTTAAGAAGGCAGATGGAATACTTGATTTTATTAGCCAAGGCATAAAGTTTAAGAATAGAGAGCTTACGCTGGAACTGTAAAAAAATTTGGTTAGGCCACAGCTGGAGTATTGTGTGCACTTGAAGAATTCCCAGGAGGGATGTTACTGCACTGGAAATGGGACAGAGGGGATTTAGCATTATGTTGGCTAGACTGAAGTTTTTTAGTTATGAAGAGAGATTGGATAGATTGGCATTGTTTTCCTTAGAGCAGAGAAGATTGAAGAGAAATTTCAGAATAAATGATCAAAATTTATAACATTATGGCAGATATAGATAGGGTAAAAAGCAAGGAACGTTTAGTCTTGCCCAGGGGATAAATGACCAGGAGGCATAGATTTAAGGTAAAGGGCAGTAAGGTTATAGGATTAGAGTCATAGAGTCATAGAGATGTACAGCATGGAAACAGACCCTTCAGTCCAACCTGTCCATACTGACCAGATATCCCAACCCAATTTAATTCCACCTGCCAGCAACCGGCCCATATCCCTCCAAACCCTTCCTATTCATATACCTATCCAAATGCCTCTTAAATGTTGCAATTGTTCCAGCCTCCTCTGGCAGCTCATTCCATACACGTACCACTCTCTGCGTGAAAAAGTTGTCCCTTAGGCCTCTTTTATATCTTTCCCCTCTCACCCTAAACCTATGCCCTCTAGTTCTGGACTCCCCGACTCCTGGGAAAAGACTTTGTCTATTTATCCTATCCATGCCCCTCATAATTTTGTCAACCTCTAGAAGGTTAACCCTCAGCCTCCGACGCTCCAGGGAAAACAGCCCCAGCCTGTTC
>NC_057722.1:71233513-71244419 GCF_004010195.1 Chiloscyllium plagiosum | reverse complement strand
CTTTGTTCAGCAACACTCCCTAGGACCTCACCATTAAGTGTATAAGTCCTGCTAAGATTTGCTTTCCCAAAATGCAGCACCTCACATTTATCTGGATTAAACTCCATCTGCCACGTCTCGTGAGGAAAAATCATTTCATCTTGAGGTGTTGGGATTCTGGAACTCACTGTCTGTTATGGCAGTAGAGGGAGAAACTCTCATAACACTTAAAAACTATTTAGATGTGCACTTGTGATGTTAAGATTTAGAAGACTATGGGCTAATTGTTGGAAAATGGCCTTAGAATAGTTAGCTGGTTGCTTTTGATCAGGAGAGACTTGATGGGCCAAATGGTATTTCTCAAAGCTGTAGACTTATACAGCTATGGTTATTTGGGAATTGTTTGGAGATGGTGAGGACCGCAGATGCTGTAAAGGCAGAGTTGATAAAGTGTGGAGCCGGAAAAAGAAAAGCAGGTCATGGAACATGAGAGAAGCAAGGGAGTCGACGTTTCAGTTGCTGATGAAAGGTTCGGACCTGAAACATCGACTCCCCTGCTCCTCTGATGCTGCTTGACCTGCTGTGCTTTTTCCAGCTCCACACTTTATCAATAGTTGGGAACTGTTGACGTGAAAGGACCCATGCTTTAGCTGGAGTTGAATTGAACCAACAAGTCCATCATTTAGTACTAAAAACAAATCATGTTGTATCATCACTAGACACTGGCTAGTCTACTTTCAAGGACAGTTGTAGAGCACTTTGAAGCATAACCCTTTGAGAGAAGTCATTTTTCCTCATCTCTGTTTTTAATCTGCTATCCTTTAGCCTTCAACTATGATCTTATTCTAGATTGCCTGGAAGGTGGGCAACATCTACTTTGTCAATCCCCTTTAGAATTGCACTTATCTCAATTAGATCTCCTAACATTCTTCCTAAACTCTAGAGAGTTCAATCTCTCCTCATAAGACAAGCCCCTCTGGATTCAGAGTGAACCTCTGAGCTACCGACAATATGACTATATCCCTCCTCAAGTAAGGGCCTAAGATTGTATGCAATAGCAATCAACTGTTGCAAAAGTACGGAGCAGGAGAGTTATGAGGCAATATTTAACATGTGGTCTGTTCAGGAAATTTTAGAATAAATGACCAAAATCTTATTCTAAAGGGCATCATTTTAAGGAAGTCATGAAAGAGGAGAATGGGAGATATATAGGAGAGGTGGAAGGGCAGAAATATAGAGTTTTGGATCCTAGCACTGAAAACATGGTGGGACATTGAATCAATGAAAATCAAGAGTGAACAAGAGACAGAACTGGTGATCTCAGTGGGCATGAGAGCTAGAGAACATTACAAAAATAGAGGCTTGGTTATGAATAAACTCATTGATCATGGAAACATAACTTTAAAATGGTGAGGAATTGGCAAATATTTCACAAGGATATAATGCGTTCAGAAAAGAGAGGGGGAGAAAACGGAAGTGAGATGGTAATATTTCTTAAGGAAGACAGCATTGAAAAGAGGGCAGAAGGACAGACTCCAATTGGTTAGAGTTGAGAAGCAATATAATCACACTGCTGTGGTTATTCTCTAGGTTTTTGGAAAATGACATAGATTGAAAAGAAATCTGAAGTGATGGAATAAAGATGTTTGAGAACAATAGAGTGCTGATGGTGGGGGACTTTAATTATCCAGGTATGACTTGGAGTCAATGTTATGACAAAAGAAAAGGAGTTCCTGAGGAATTTCTGAAATCTCTTCAGGAAAACTTCTTTATCAGTCTGGTCTCAGCTCAGTTAGAAAGGAGGTATTGGTGGATCTGCAGCTGACAAAGAAGTGGGCCAAGTGGACCATTTATATGTGGAGTATGTTTGGGGAAGAATGATCATTGTGTCATAAAGCTGCAATATGTATAGAGAAGAATATGGAACAGACTTACAAAGGCAGCCAAAATGGGAGTAGGCTGATTTCAATGGGATGAGAAGTGATCTAGCCAGGATTAAGTGGAACCAGAGACGGACAAAAAAAAACTGCAATAGATAAATAGGTGATCGTTAAGAAAGAGATGCTGCAGTCCATTTCAACATGCATGGATGTTAACGAAGACTTAAACAGAGCCCCTTGGAAAATGCGATCAAGATTATGATAGATCCAATAAAGGAGGATGTATGATGCATGTCTTTCAGAAAGAGTCAGGTCAAAATGGGTTGAAAAGTATGAGGAGTGTACGACTGCAAAGAGAACTTGTGGGAATAGAATGGCAATCCACAAAAAAGGCAGTCCTAAACTCTTCTCCTAGCTCATAAATGAGTGTTTTCCAAATCTTTTCTTTTTTTAAATATATTTTTATTGAAAAAAAAGACTTTTTAAATATTACAACAAATACAAAACAATACAATTCAAAACAGTACAAAAAAAATCCAATTAGAAAAAAATCCCCAACCCACCCTCATGTACAAATGTATAAACATATATAGGAAAATAGAGAATAAAAAAACTCAAACTGGCTATTTAACTAAATAAATAAATACCCAACAACAAACTAATCCAGTAAATAGTAATAACTCAGCCAGCCAAACAAAACGCTCATACGTTCATAGTTCCTCCTCCCTGGATATTGGACTCATAAAACACAATCGTTACGGCTATCTAAAAGCCCTTGTTAGTGTGGCAGATAAATCTGTGTCAAGATATTTACAATGTCTTGTAAAAATTCTCAGTTTTGTGGTGTACCATACTTGTGAGAAAATCCAGGGGAATCTGCTCCATAACAATCTTCCGCCAGCCCGACAGGCCTGGGGGTTTTTTCGGATATCCAACTTAGCAAGATATTCTGTCTTGCACAGAATGTGAGAATATTGAAAAGTTTTTTCTTATGCGTGTCTGGAGGAAATACAGTGGGCAGGCCCAAAAGAAGAGTGATAGTGTCCTTCTCCACCCTTACACCCAAAATCTTCTCCATTGTGCCTGCCACAGCTCTCCAATATGTTTGAAGCCTATCGCAAGACCAAAGACAATGAGTAAGAGTGCCCATGCAGACCTTGCACTTGGGACATGCTGAAGATACCCCAGGTTTAAATTTTGACAAATGGTCCAGAGCCAAGTGGACCCTTTGGAGAGTCTTCCACTGTAAAGCATGGGTCCTATTGCAAATTGATATCTTCCTTGCATTCTCCAAAATATCCTCCCATGCCTCTGAGGAGACTTCAACACCCAGCTTTCTCTCCCACATCTTGCAGAGTTGATCAAACTCATCTGAGGGGGCACCCTTCAATTGATGATGTAAAGCACTGACAGAAAGTGTACTCTTAGCACTTAGCACACCCCTCTCTATGTCGGATTTGCAGGGATGAGTCAAAAGGGTGGTCTGTTTTTGAATAAAATCCCTAACCTGAAAAAAACGAAAGAGGTCTCTATTAGATAACTCGTACTTTCGTACTAACTGATCGAAAGACATCATTACATCTCCCTCAAATAAATCGCCCATGCAAGACACGCCCCTAGCTGCCCAACATTTAAATCCTGATTGTATCATACCTGGTTGAAAACCTGGCATACCCACTAAAGTTGTAAACAAAGATGTTTTGCCAATATTGCCTTCCCTTTGCCAAATTGCCCTCCATGCTTTAACAGTATTGATGACTATTGGGCTATGGCAATATTCCCTAACTGTCTTCATTTTGTCCAAAAACAGCAAACTGGTAAGGGGGCACCTTGCCTGGGAGGCTTCAATATCTAGCCAAATGGAAAGTAGGTCTTCACAAAGCCAATCACTCATGTAGGACAAAAGCGAGCTTAATTGGTAATTTGTAATGTTTGGAAGGTCCTCTCCCCCAAGTCTGTGAGGCAGTTGCAGTTTAGCTAATTTAATGAGGGGCCACTTACGATGCCAAATAAAGGAGCTGAACCAGCCATTCAGCCTCCTGAGTGTTTGTTTATTGAAAATAAGGGGGAGCATCCGTATAGGGTATAGCAAACAAGGGAGAATATTCAGCTTAATAAGCACTATCCGACCCAACCACGAGACTGGAAGTTCCTCCCATCTTTGAAGATCTTGTTTAATTTTTCCAAATAATTGGATAAAATTGGCTTTGAATAGCCAATCCAAAACTGGTGTAATGAATATGCCCAAATATACGAAACCCCCCTGTGACCACCTAAACGGGCTCTATAGTCGTCCTCAAGAGCTAGCTCCCTCGTAAGACCACCCACAGGCATAGCCTCTGATTTAGCAAAATTAATCTTGTACCCTGAAAAAAATGCCAAATCCTTGAAATCATTGTATCAGGCAAGGCACTGAAACTGCTGGTTCTGGATTAGAGTGATGCTGGAAAAGCACAGCAGTTCAGGCAGCATCCAGTAAAATCGACGTTTCGGGCAAAAGCTCTACATCAGGAATACGTGGATTTGTCAAAAAAATTAGGACATTGTCTGCATACAACGAAATCTTATGTAACTTTGACCCCACTTCTGGAGCTGATATATTGGGATCCCCACGAATGGCCTCCGCTGACAGTTCAATCACCAACGTAAAAGGCAATGGTAAAAGGGGACAGCTCTGCCGGCTGCCCCTAAAAATAGTAAAATTGCCTGATCGCACCCCATTGGTAATGACCACTGCAAGCGGTACACCGTAGAGAACCTTTACCCATCTTATGAAGACTTCGCCCAAACCAAACCGCTCTAGAGTATAGAAAAAGGTACAGTCACTCAACTCGGTCAAATGCCTTCTCTGCATCTAGAAAAATCACTAATCTCTGTGTTGATTGTTATTGCCTTGCTTGAATTACATTAAGCAGCCTCCTAACATTATTGGAGGATCTGCGACCCTTTATAAAGCCTGTCTAATCCTCTTTAATAATAGAAGGTAACACAGTCTCCAGACTTAACATGAGAGTTTTAGAGAGGATTTTAAAGTCCTATTTAAGAGTGAGATGGGCCTGTATGAAGCACAGTCTTCCGGATCCTTCCCTTTTTTAAGGATAAGTGAAATATTGTCCTCTCTCAGAGGTGGTGGGAGACAGTCATGATTGTATGAATTATTAAACATATTGAGCATCATGCCTGACAATATACTTATGAATTCCTTATAGAATTCACTGGGAAGTCCGGCAGGACTGGACACCTTTCCACTCTGAAGCTGCCTCACAGCTTCCTGCACTTCCTGCTTTGATAATGGAGCATTGAGAAAGGACTGTTGTTCGCAAGTCACACCCGGGAGCTTCAGATCCCTAGAAAAGGATTCCATTTTGGCCTGTCCCTCCTCACAATCCTCGGATTGGTATAACTTAGAGTAAAATCTCTGGAACGTTTTTAGAATCACATGTTAGGTTCCCAGACCTTTCCCTAATCACTGTAATGGTTTCTGGGGCACTTCTTTCTGGCAAGGTATGCTAAGTATTTGCCTGGCTTGTCATCATGCTCGTATAACTTTTGCTTTGCAAAAGCCAGCTCCTTCTTTGCCGTCTGCATGAGCATGGAGTTTAGTGCAGACCGCAGTGCCGTAATCCTCTGTAGTTTGATCAGCGAGGGTCTGTCAAAGTAAGCCTTCTCGGCTGCCTTCAACCGTGCTTCAAGGAGACTTTGCTGCT
Organism: Chiloscyllium plagiosum; assembly: GCF_004010195.1. NCBI lineage: Eukaryota > Metazoa > Chordata > Chondrichthyes > Orectolobiformes > Hemiscylliidae > Chiloscyllium > Chiloscyllium plagiosum. The sequence continues at coordinate 71,238,853 of NC_057722.1, read as the reverse complement.
CACCCTTCTGCCACTTCCTACTGGTGGAATATGAAATAACTAACTCCCTAGCATAGGCTTTGGCAGTTTCCCAGAGAACGGATGAGCTATCAACCGAGCCTATGTTGATGTCTAGGAACGCCCGAAATTCCCCAGAGAAATACTCTCCAAACTTATTATCCTTGAGGATAAAAAGGTCCATTCACCAGTATCTCAAACCCACTGTAACGTCCTTAATCTTAACCGTAAAGTACACTGGAGCATGATCAGAGATGGTAATATTACCAATCATACAAGATGCCACCAAATCCAGAGTTATCGCAGGGGTCAGCAAAAAAATCAATCCTGGTGTGACATCTGTGCAGATTGGAGAAAAACGTGAAATCCCTACCTGTAGGATGGAGACGCCTCCAGACGTTCACCAACCCTAACTCCCCACACAGACCCACTAAGTGTTTAGTTTGTACAGAGGGTATCGAGGGACCTTTGGGCAACCTGTCTACTGGGGGATCCATGAGACAGTTAAAATCTCCCCCTATAATGATGTGCCGGGACTTGAGACTTATCAGTTCAGAAAAAGCATCTACCAAAAACTTAAAGGGATGAGCTGGAGGGCAATAAACACTTAAAGCAGCATATTCTTCCCCATTTATCAAGGCTTTAAGAATTACAAACATCCCTTGTGTCTTTAACACACCCTAACAACTTAAATGGGAGATCCTTCCTAACCAACATAGCCACTTCCCTACTTCTACTATTAAATGATGAAAAATAAAATTCGGCCAAAGCCATTCTGCTTTAATTTCAGATGCTCCTTGTCATCTAAATGTGTCTCCTGTAACAAAGCAATATCCACTTTCTCCTTTCTAAGACGCAAGATTACCTTCTTACTCTTAATTGGTGAGTGACTTCCCTTGATATTCCAGGTACACCATTTAATCAAATCATTAGCCATAATCTTCTGCAATAGCATTTAAATTCCAGAGAGGAGGAACCCAAACCACAAACTGCTGAGCCTTAGTGTCACATGATCCACCAAATATTAAAAACTACATAAACTAAAACCACTACATTTAACAAACCTACAGAACTATTGAAAATTAAAAACAGCAAAAACCAAAAAACAAACCAACATATAAAGCGCCAACAGTGCTGAGTAGGGAAACTCACCCAGAGGGGGCAACTACCCATCCCAAACTGCCCATATGTAGGTATCTAACCATCCCAACCACCTTCACTTCTCCCAGCTAGAGCCATACCGCAAACACAAGCAGAAAAGAATAAACACCCCATAGAATACCAATATGAATAAAAAACATGCTTTTTTACCTTACCCATCCTTTGGTATATCCTTAGAAATTGAAGATGTACATCTCAACCACCACCAAACATAGTTTAAACCAAGTTATTATCAATAGAGGGAATAAAAAGAAAGATAAAGTTCCAGCCAGACTTCCTCCATTTCTTTTACAGAATGATAAACATATACCCAAACAACACTATTTTTACATACTAAAACTGTTCAAAATAGGTTAGTTTGTCCACAAAGTCTCTTGACTTCTCTGACGTGTCAAAGAGATGTATGGATCCATCTAAGGTGATCTGAAGCACCACCTGATACTCAGGGAGTACTGAATACCAAGCTCCCTCAGTCTTCTCTTGACACCATCGTAAGATTTCGTTTCTGGATCACCACCATTGAAAAGTCCTGAAAAATCACGATCTTAGAGCTCTCATAACTTAGGGCCTTCAGATCCTTCCCCTGCACTCTGGAAGCCTCCATGACTCTCTCCTTATCCCGGTAATGATGGAACTGCACCAGGAGAGGACGAGGACATTGACCCAGACCTGATCTCCACGCTGCAACCCGCTAAGCCCTCTCTATCTTCAATCCTCTCGTGCCAGCCTCCAAGTCAAGGAATTTTGGAAGCCAATCCTTAACAAATTCCGTAGGCCGCTCACCTTCCTTACCCTTAGGCAGACCGATGATCCGAATGTTTTTTCTCCTGCCCTTGGTCTCAAGAACATCCACTTGATCACGCTAATTACAGAACTGTCTCTCCAGGGCTTGGATCCTATTCTTGGAAGAACTGGCACCAGCTTCCACCACTGTGACCCTGTGCTCCACCTCATCCGTCCTCTTCTCCATGTCTCCCAGCTGCTGCTCGTGCTTCTGCAGCATGAGAGAGATTGGAGCCAGCTTCTCTTCAACCTGTTTCCCCAGCATCTCGCGAGATTTTGAGAGCTGGTTCACCAGGGCTTGGAAAGTAATCGGCTCTGAGGCTCCTGCAGGCTGAACTGCAGACCGGCCTCAGATGCTCCTCCTCCCTTTTTTGGCATCCCTGGATGGCTGGAAACACAGGTAAGTTAATTTTTAGAAGTTTCTTGGGGCTCCACGATCTTCCTGGAGTCCCAAGATATCGCGATGGCCTGGGTTGGGCAGGTTAAAGGTTCTTGTGCTGTGATGCAGAGCTCTGCAGTGTGATCTTCTCAGATCACCGCCATCTTGGATCTCCTCCAAATCTTTTCTATTGTGATCCCATTTTGTGGCTTGAATATTACCATCACATCGGAGTATAGAGAGCCAGGAGAATGCTGAGATCAGAGCAGGGATTTCAACAGGAAGGTCAATGGGAATGTTAATGCTGAACTCTCTCCACAGATGCTGCCAAACCTGATGAGCTTTTCCAGGAATATCTGCTGTTGTTTCTGATTTCCAGCATTTGCAGTTCTTTCGGTTTTCATTACAGTCATTACATTGATTGACACCAGCAGCATTAGCATCAGTCATTGACTTCAAAATCCGGGTTGACAGAAATTCTTTCATCCCGGTACCCATTGACGGTGACTGGCAGGAAACACTCAGAGTGAGAGTTTCTATTTCTCTTTTACTTGCATTGCAGGGGTGTTTAATGGCTGCTATGAAACTGTAATCTTCAAAACACAGATTAGTATATCAGGTCACTAACACACACTGGCCAGGGGATGCAGTTGTTACTTTCTTTAATGTCATACTTTTGCATATCCCTGGATGGGTAAAACAGCAATTTATCTGCAAAAGATGGTTTCCTGCTGACAGTCACCCTCTTGTTACCTCTTCCTTGCTAGTATTTCTGTTAGAGTTTCCCTAATTCTGTACAGGTGTAACATTCCATGGATCTGCCAGACAGTCCATGAATAGACAGTCATCTTTTGGTTACAGCAGTCCACTTTCAAAACAAAACACTTGCAGGAATTATTAGTTCAATAAGTCCAAAGGTACTTTGGGTTCCTGATTCAGCAACATGGCAACATACACATGATCAAGCAAACAGTCCCTCATTTAATGTTTTTGTTAGTGTTGACATAGAGCTGCACTTAAAACTGAGTCTAGCTTTTCTGGTCAAAGCTGTAGAGAGACTAGAGTTGCTGGTACTATTCCCTTAGAGCAGAGAAGATTTAAGGGGAGATTTAGTTGAGATGCGTAAAATTCCTGAAGAGTTTTGGGAGAGAAAATATGGAGAAACTGTCCCCACTGGCATTTAACATGATTTGCAAAAGAAACAGTGGGGATGATTTGTTTTTGCAGCGAATTCTTGTAATCTGGAATATATTGCACAAAAAACAGGAGAAGCAGAATCAACAACTTTCAAAGGGAATTAGATGAATAATTGAAGAGGGAAAATCTACATGGCTACAGGGAAAGAGAAGGACAGTGAGACTAATTGGATAGCTCTTTCACTGAACTATCACAAGTGCAATGCCCGCTTCAGTAAATCATACGGTGACTCAGTGGTTGGCACTGCTGCCTCAGCTCCAGGAATGTGCATTCAAATCCGCCCTCCGGAAATTGTCTGTGTGGAGTTTGCACATTCTCCCCGGGTCTGCATGAGTTTCCTCCCATGGTTCCAAAGATGTGCAGATAAGGTGGATTGACCATGCTAAAGTATGCAGGGATTTGCAAGCTAGGTGGATTAGCCATAGGAAATGCAGGATTACGGGAGGGGTTGGGTCTGGGTGGGATGCTCTATGGAGGGTTGGCGTGAACTCAGTAGGCCAATTGGGTGTTTCCACAAATTGGGATTCTAAATGGGGACATGAACGCACAGCCTCTTGATCCAATGGACATGAAAGATCCCATGGAAGCATTTTTGAAGATAGGCAGGAGGCTATTCCAGTGTATTTATCCTTGAATCAAGTACCACTGAGCCATGCCAATCCATTTGCAAGATTTTGGAGAATTAATGCCTTAATTTTGCAAATATCACAACCGTCGAGGACTGAGGACATTGGCGACAGCTAGACATTAAACAAAGTAGTAGGTGTGTTGTTGCTAAGAAATTATAGGCACTGTGCCTACTACCGCTTCGCCATGAGCAGAGGGCAATGTTTCTGCCAGTCGCTAGAATTTTTTTAAAAATAGGAATGGAGAGATAAACGTTACCCACATCCTCAGAATGTTTTACTAACAGGGAAGATGCAGAATCAACCAAGTGCCGGAAGTCAGAGGAGTCGTCAAATATAGAGGTGAATCGGTGCTGATTTAGATCGGAAGTCTGGAAAAACTCCTTCGTTTCATCCAGTTCACACAAAATCTGTCAAGCAGCCAAGTAAAGAGAATATGTGCACATGCATTAACAAATGCAGGTCACTAATCTGAAATAGTCTTCCTGATTGAGCAGTAATCAGGCAGTCCATTGTTAGCACCCACACAGTCATTAGAGCCTGATTTTATGGAGTGATATTGATTTATGTAATGAGAGTGCCCTCCCAGCCCATATGTGGGGCTTTGAGTTGAGTGGTGGGTGAGGAGGTGTAAGTTATATATAAATAGAAGTGCCTGGCAAAATTAAAGGGATGTGATCACTAAAAGACAAACAACCGTACAGCAGAGCAATGTTATTTTTGAATGGTCTTATGAGTGATTTACGTATTTTGAATATGTGCTCAGACCTTTGGGGAGGCTAATTGTTTGGAAGAGATTAGAAAGAAAACCTATTGGAAAGAACAATCAATGCAAAAGTGCAAGCTCCATTCTTCAACCCACTGCTCGCTCCCAGGCGATAAAGGAAGGGTACAGCATACAATAGTGAAGAAACTGGTTACATCTGTTAGTTCAGAGTACTGCAGCACTGCAAGCTGGTGAAACAATAAGAAAAGAAAGGATTTGTATATATGTATATATATATATATAAAGTGTCACTCTCTCTCTCACCAAGGCACTTGAACATGAGATTGGTGCTGCTGATGTCATCATTACCCACCCACATCACACCTGAATTGACAATTAGTACTACTGACGTCATTTCCATGCATTGTTTGTTGCTCCATCCCCCTTCACTGCCCCACTCTCTTCTCGCCCTCACTGCTCCATTCCCCCCT
>NC_057722.1:71195903-71222861 GCF_004010195.1 Chiloscyllium plagiosum | reverse complement strand
TCCCCTTATTAACTCAATATCCATTCCCATCACTACCATTTTCTCCTGTCCTCTCGCTGCACCAATGTTTCGTGTCTCTGACTGTGAGCACTCCTCCAGTGCTGCGTTGTGAACCAAAGCAAAAATCTATCTTCAAGGGTATTTGGAGGATGCTCCAACTATGGGAGCTTTAAAAATTCATAGTTCCCACACCTTTGATTTCCAAATAGGTTTGTTAGATACCTCCCAAAAGTGAATGCCTTGCCTCAGATAGGAAACCCTCTGCGGTAAGGCATATTACTGAACCCAGTGAGAGGATTGCATAATACAATGAATAATATAAAGACCATCATTTGACTAATAATAACGTTCATTGAACATAGCAATAAGTTCTAAGATGCCTAACCAGAGCATTATAATTCAAAATATACCATAGAGCTATGTCATTAAATGGTAGAATCAGAAATAAAAAACTTATTCAAAGAACATCTTAAATGTTTTCGGGAAGAGAGGATATAGGGAGCGGTATTAATGGGATGTGGGTGTTGTTGGCTAAGCTGTGATCATGATGCTCTTTTAACAAGGTTATGTTGTCCTTGGGTTTTTTTTTTAAGAGAGGTCGTAAAAGCAGCAATTCCGAAAAATCTGGGCCTGGAAGGGTTTTAAGGCCAGTTTGATTATAGCTAACAGATACTGCCTCAGAAAAAAAGGCTTTCCAGTTAAAAGACATGAGTACAATGAAAGGGAAGTGGCCAGTTCACCCAGCTCAGCTTTTCTCTGGTGTAGTCTGGCTATTCACTAAAGGCAGGCAGTCAGTTGTGAAGCTGCTGGACCCAAAGAAGCAGGTCCATGTCCTCTCTCTCTGACATCTTTCCTGGAAGTCCCCATGTTTGATTTTACCTTTTGTGCCAAGGGGTGTTTATGGGGATTGTTGAAATATTTGGCATAGCATCATTAAGTTGGGTTTTCAGATAGGTTACGTTATTCTGTATCATGTCTGCTTTTGTTTGTGTTTCATTTGTACTCTTGTAAATAGATTCTATTTTGTTTAAGGATGTGTGGTTTGACCAGCTACATCCCTCCTGGAATATTCACTGTATACCTGCTGAAAACAACTCGCAAAGTTAGGGTCTGGGTGACTTTCTTGAAAGGTTTTGAGGGGGTCTGTCCATAACAAAGCCAACACTTATTTCCCATCCTTAATTGCCCAGAGGACAGTTAGGTATCAACTACATTGTTGCAGGTCCAGTATCACATGTAGACCAGACCAGGTAAGGATGGCAGATTTTCATTTCTAAAAACCATTAGTGAACCAGATGGGGTTTTTATAACAATTGACAGTGGTTTATATGATTGTCATTAGGGTAGTTTTTAATGCAGATTTTTAATGATTTCAGATTTTGCCATCTGACGTGGACAGATTCAAGGAGGAGAAAGTGAGGACTGCAGATGCTGGAGATCAGAGTCGAGAGCGTGGCGCTGGAAAAGCACAGCAGGTCAGGCAGCATCCGAGGAGCAGGAGAATCGACGTTTTGTGCGTAAGCCCTTCATCAGGAAGGGATTCAAACCTTGTCCCCAGAAAATTCATCTGGGGTTCTGGAATTCCAGCATTTAGGGTCTAAACAGCTAAAGACATGACCATTAAAGGTAGAGCACTTATAGTCAGAACGCACCATAGGAACCACATGTGGTGACAATGTTGTACAGGGTACAGAAGAGGAGAAGTGTACAGGAGGAGGGTACAGAAAATGGGTGGATCTGTAGTGGTAAGGTACAGGGAGCTGAATAATTGATTGAGAATGATAAGATTGGGATGTCACCAGTTTGAGGGCCAATGTATGTCTACGAGCATCAGAAGTAATGCATGAACTGAGCTATGTTTGAGTTAGGATGAGCTGAAGACTACAAAGAGTGCCAAATGTCAAGATCAGCCAGGAGAGCTTTGGAAAATACTGAATCTCAATAAAGACCACACACTTTGAGGAATTGCAGTCTATTACATTGCAAATTAACTTTAGGTATGCTTGATCAATGAAAATTTAGCTTCACTCAATAACTATGACTGTTTTTCTTATGTTACAATAATGTCTGAATTCCAGTGGGGCTGGGAACACTATGATCCCTTTTGATGTTCACACACGCCACACAGGAGAATACACGAAAGTTTATTCCACTGACTGTGTTCAAACTGAGCGTAAGCTTTCATTGTTGAACATGAGCCGGTTTCTCTGCTTCATATTTCTCAATGATCTGTCATTTAAAAGTCTAGATGATTAATTTGTGTTTCACTCAGAGGAGCCATTGCTGAGATCAGTATGAAGTTCTGCTGAGTCATGCCACATTGCCACCTTATGGGGAATAGACATCATTACAGCCATCTCTTCCATAGTGAATGGACAGGCTGAAGGCATTCTGATCTATGTTTAGGTTTTATTGTCCTCGACTGCAGGAATACAGGAGTCCGGTGAAAAGTCTTTAAAGTCACGATTCTCTGCTGCCATTCAAGAATACAAAAGAAAGGATTAAAACAGATGCAGAAATAAAATAAATACCCAAAAGAAAAGGAAACATGGTCACTCCCCCTGCCTCTACCATGAGTCCTTGCTCCCAGAACATCAAATCCACAAACTCCATACCTCACAGTCTGTGACCATTCACTGGCCCCGAGTCCCCACACACCACCAGTTCCAACCACTGGTTGGAACGGCCTACTTCTGCCATCAGGTACCTTGGGCCAAGCCATGGCCGGGAGTCACACTGCCACTGGGACTGTTGCTATTCTTCATTGCCATCTTGCCTCGACCGACATCGTCACCACCGTGGCTCTATACTGGTCTCAAACTCGACACCGAAGCAGCCAGTATCTTGTTCTGGCTTACATTGCTGCTGTCGCCACCTCCTGCATCCTCATGTGAATATCTGAACGGGAAGAAGTTACACAACACCAGGTTACAGTTCAATAAGTTTATTTGGAGGCACTAGCTTTCAAAGTGCTGCTTCTTCATCAGGTGGTTGTGCAGCAGAATCATAAAACACATACAAGTGATTCTGTTCCACAACCACCTGATGAAGAAGCAGCACTTTGAAAGCTAGTGCCTCCAAATAAATCTGATGGACTATAACCTGGTGTTGTGTCATTTTTAACTTTATCCACTCCAGTCCAATACCGGCACTTCCAAATCATAAACAGGAAGACAAATTATGGAGGAGTGATGGCTAATATAACACTAGGCAAGTAATATTCCTAATAAAAGACATGGTTTTCCATTTTTAGGGATATGGGCCAAGTGCTGGCAAATGGGACTCGATTAGGTTGGGATATCTGGTCGGCATGGACGAGTTGGACCAAAGGATCTGTTTCCATGTTGTACATCTCTATGATTCTATGTTGCTAGAATTCTTGCTTTTAGGCCTTTGGATCCAAGGCAATGAGCCCCAACAACATGCCAGCAATAGTGTACTGATATGCAACAGGCATTGGCAATTTAACCCCTTTGAGCCTGCCCTGCCATTCAATACAACCATGGTAGCTCCACAGTCCTGCCTACCCATGATAACCTTTGACTCCATTTTCAGTCAAGTATCTACTTCTATCTAAACAATATTCATTGACTCTGTCTTCAACTCATCTCTGGGGAAGAGCATTCCAAAGATTCACCACCCTGAGAGAAAACATTTCTTTACATCACCCATCTTAAATGGAAGACTCTATTTAATTTCAATTATTTCCCCAGTTTTAGGTACCTTCGCAAGTGGAATATCCTTTCAGCATCCTCCCTGTCAAGTCCAACCATAATCACTATGTTCCAAAAATATTACCAATTTTTTTTTAAACTCAAATTGATAAAGATTCAGCTAAACCAACTTCTCTTCATAAAGTAACTCCTCCAAACTAGGTATCCATCGACTGAACACTCTTTCAAATGCTTTTCATGCATTTATATCCTATCTTAAACAAGGAGACCAAAGCCAAACCCAATACTCCGGATGTGTACCTGTACAACCGTTACAAAACATCCCTATATTTATGACCATTCTCTTTGCAGTAAACAATAGGATTCCATTTCCCTTCTTAACCATTCGTTGGACCTCCATACTAACTTTATGTGATTCATGTCCCATAACACACCGATCCTTCTGTACCTCAGAGCTTTGCGATGCCTCTCCATTTAAATAATATGCTACTTTCATTCTTGTGACCAAACTGAGCAAGGTCACACTTTCCCACATTATCTGCCGAACGTTTGCCTACTCACTTAACCTATTTAAATCCATTTGTAGACTCTTATTCTTCATCACAACCTAGTTTCCTAACTATCATTGTGTCACCATACATTTCATTACGGCAACTAGGAGAAAGTGAGGACTGCAGATGAAGGGCTTATGCCCAAAACGTTGACTCTCCTGCTCTTTGGATGCTGCCTGACCTGCTGTGTTTTTCCATTGTCGATTTTGGTTACTGCAGCCAAGTCATTAATGTAAATTGTAAATAGTTGAGGCCTCAACACTGGTCCCTCTGGCATTCCACTCAGCACATAATGTCATAGAGTCACAGAGATGTACAGCACTGAAACAGACCCTTCGGTTCAACTCGTCTCCATGCCAAACAGATATCCCAACCCAATCTAGTCCCAACTGCTAGTACTTGGCCCTTACCCCTCCAAACTCTTCCTATTCATGTACCCATCCAGATGCCTTTTAAATGTTGCAATTGTACAAGCCTTCACCACTTCCTCTGGCAGCTCATTCCATACACGTACCACCCTCTGTATGAAAAAGGTTGCCCCTTAGGTCTGTTTTATATCTTTCCCCTCTCACCCTAAACCTATGCCCTCTAGTTCTGAACTCCCCCACTCCAGGGAAAAGACTTTGTCTATTTATCATACCCATGCCCCTCATAATTTTACAAACCTCTATGAGGTCACCCCTCAGCCTCCGACGCTCCAGGGAAAATAGGCCTAGCCTATTCAACCTCTCTCCATAGCTCAAATCCTCCAACTCTGTCAACATCCTTGTAAATAATTTCTGAACCCTTTCAAGTTTCACAACATCTTTCTGATAGGAAGGAGACCAGAATTGCAAATAATATTTCAAAAGTAGCCGAACCAATGTCTTGTTGAGCTGCAACATGACCTCTCAACTCCTGTACTCAATACTCTGACCAATAAAGGAACGCATACCAAATGCCTTCTTCACTATCCTATCTACCTGCGACTCCATTTTCAAGGAGCTCGGAGCCTGCAGTCCAAGGTCTCTTTGTTCAGCAACACTCCCTCAGACCTTACCATTAAGTGTATAAGTCCTGCTAAGATTTGCTTTCCCAAAATGCACATCTTGCCAACTGAAAACTAAATCATTTCTATCTAGTCTCTGTTTCCTGTTAGCTAACTGCTAAATATTGAAGAACTCAACAAACATTGCTTATAATTGATTATTACATACAATCATTACATTCCTCAGACACACACATGTCTGGGCTAGTATTAAGTTATAAGTTAAGGACAGTGGAGAATGCCTCCAACAGATAGTTTTGCTTCAAATGATCTGGGGTAAGATAAAGCACTAGAGCTTGATGCCCTCAGATCATTGCCATGACACAGTGATGATATTACAAGTATGTTTCTTAAAGGCTTACTGATGTACTGACTATGATATATAAGGCAACATTAACCAATGCTTTATCAATGATTTACCATAAACTCTTGTTTTGCGTAGTAACCTTTAAATTGACTCTTGTTAATTGCCTTCTGGAAGCCTAAGTACACTACTTTTATAAATTTGCCTTTATCCATATTCCATTTCATCACTCGAGTAACTCCAATGAGTTAGTCAGACATGATTTCCCTTTCACAAAATCATGCTGCCAGACTGCACCAAATTTTTACATACACCATTGTATCATTCTTAAAAAAAGAATTCAAGCATTTTCCCTCCAACAGACACTGATGGCCAAGAAAGATTCATTAAAATGTGATCAAACATAGAAACTAGGAGCAGGAGTAGGCCATTCAGCCCTTCGAGCCTGCTCTGCCATTTAAAATGGTCATGGCTGATTCTCTATCTCAAAGGTAGAATCATGGCTGATTCCCACTTTCTCTCCATACCTCTTGATGACTTAAATCTAAAAATGTATCTATCACTCGCTTGAAAATTTCCAGTTACTTGCCTCCACAGTCTTCTGTGATAGAGAATTCCACAGGTTCACTACCCTATGGATGATGATATATTTCCTCTTCTCAATCCGAAATCATCTACTACATAAGCTAACTGGTCTGTAATTTCCTGTGTCCAGTGTCTCCCGTTTCTTGAATAGAAAAGTCATATTCACTACTTCCAAAGTGAAGAGACCTTTCCAAAATCCAAGGAATTTTGTAAAATTAAAACTAATGTTACTTCTTTTAAGACCCTCAAGTGAAGTCTCTACAGAGCTGGGGACTTGTCAACTTTTATTTCTAATACTTTTCATAGTACTCTTGCCTTGTTGAATGTCGAGAGATAATGAGCTGGTTCAGGGGAAATGGCAGAAAAAAGGCAACTAGTTCCTCCTTTAGAAAGCTGGTGCGGACTTGATGGGCTGAATGGCCTTCTTCACAGTAACAATTCTGTGATTCAATGAAGTTCCTTCTTCCCCTTTCACCTCCTGATCCAACATTATTTCTGGGATGTTGTTGTCATCCTCTGCAGTGAAGACAGACACAATATGTAGGTTCAATTCAATGCCATTTCTTCATTTACCTTTACTTAACCCCAAACTAACTCTCCAGAAGCCCAGCACTCAGCTACATACTCGTTAGTACTGTTACAACTCTGGCAACTAGCCGGAAACGTGGAAGATTGCGCAAGTATGGCCTGCCCAGAAAAAAAGAACAAATCCAACCTGACCAATTGCCACCTTGTTAACCTTCGCTCAATCACCAGCAAAGCAAGAGTAGATGCTGTCAACAGTGTCTTCATGCAGCATTTCTTGAATAATGTTATGCTTTCGGTTACACCAGGGTCACTTGACTGTTAACATCAGTGTACATGTTATCCAAAGGTGGACAAAAGAGATCAGAGTATTGAGTACAAGAGTTGGAAGGTCATGTTGCGGCTGTACAGGACATTGGTTAGGCCACTTCTTGAACATTGCATGAAACTTTGGATGGCTTCCTAACAGAAGGATGTTGTGAAACTTGAAAGAGTTCAGAAAAGATTTATAAGGATGTTGCCAGGGTTGGAGGATTTGAGCTATAGGGAGAGGCTAAATAGGCTGGAGCTGTTTTCTCTGGAGCATCGGAGGCTGAGGGATGACCTTATAGAGGTTTATAAAACCTTGAGAAGCATGGATGGGATAAATAGACAAAGTTTTTTCCTTGGGGTGGGGGAGTTTAGAACTAGAGGGCATAGGTTTAGGGTGAGAGGGGAAAGATTTAAAACAGACCTAAGGGGCAACGTTTTCACACAGAGGGTGGTACATGTATGGAATGAACTGCCAGAGGGAGTGGTGGAGGCTAGTATGATTGCAATATTTAAAAGGAATCTGGATGGGTATATGAATAGGAAGGGTTTGGAGGGATATGGGCGGGGTGTTGGCAAGTGGGGCTATTTTAGGTTGGGATATCTGTTTGGCATGGATGAGTTGGACCAAAGGGTCTGTTTCTGTGCTGTACATCTCTATGATTCTGTGACTCTAAGTGAGAGGGACTGCCCATTATTATCAACTAAACGTTTGATCCAGTGTGGTGTTAATGAACCTTGGCAAAATTTAGGACAATGGGTATCCGGGACAGAATTCTCTCTGGACTGGAGTCAATCTTATTGTTTGTACAAAATCATTGTTCTGAAGGATTTTATTTTGGAGACAATGCAGCTCCATCCAATCTGAAGAGATTACGCAATCTTGGTGGGGATGTAAAGAATCCAACGTTAGATCCCAATGGTGTCAGACGTGACATCTCTAACTCTGGATTGTATTTGTAATGAGTCTAATTAGTCAATATAATTTGGACAGATTACTGTTATGCGAAGATCTACCTCTAGCTGTGAAAGACAAGTGCGTCTTCTCATTAACAGAATCACCGAGTTACAATGTGCCATTTGGCTCATCATACCTGTCACGGGCCTATTATCTAGTATCAATTTCCTGCTTTGTCCTTATTACCTTGCACTTCACTTACAACTAAAAAAAATCCACCACCCGTTTGAATACCTCAACTGAACCTGCCTCCTCCATGATTCCGGGCAGTATAGTCCATACTTTAACCACTCGCTGTATGAAAAAAATTCTCACATCATCTTTGCTTCTTGTGCACATCACTGTAAATCTGTGCTGCCCCCATTCTTGCTTCTTTTACAAGTGGAAACTGGAGTGGGAGGGGGAGTTGAAATGTCATGTCCATCCTGGGCCTCCTCCATTGTCAATATGAGGCCAAATGCATATTGGAGGAACAGCTCCTCATATTTCACCTCGGGAGCTCACAGCCCAATGGTCTCACTATAGAGTTCACCAGCTTCAAAATCTCCTCATCTCCAGCCTCACCCCATGTACAGCCCTCCCTCTCCTCCACCCGTCCTTGACCTGACCAACCTGACCATCTTGCTACTCACCTATCCGCTCCACCCTTACCACTGACCAATCACGATTACTCCCTATATGCATTTACAGATCACCATCCCACTTACCTTTCCCCAGCCCCACACCCTCCCTCCATTTAGTTCTGAGCTCCCTTCCACCTCCCCAGTCCTGATGAAGGCTCCTGGCCTCAAATATTGACTTTCCTGCCCCTGCGATGCTATCTGACCTGCTGGGGCTCCCTCCAGTTCTGCATCTATTGACTCTGGCTTCCAGCAACTGTGAGCAGAAATTAAGAATGTGGTGCTGGAAAAGCACAGCAGGTCAGGCAGCATACCAGGAGTAGGGGAATCGACGTTTCAGGCATCAGCCCCTTCATCAGGAATTAAGCAGGAATGTGGGTACATACTACTGGGCTTTTCTCAAAAACTGCAGAAGAATACTTTACCAATAAAAGGGACTTCATTTATCAACTGAAGCATCTGCAGTGCCTGGAGTATTATGACTTTCTTCTGGGACTTTGAATGGTTGGAGGCAGTCGACTCCCCTGGCCTAACCCAGTCTAAATGAATCAACTATCTCATCAGCCGTCCTGGAAAGGCTAGGACAACCTCCTCACGAGCTGGCACTATTGTTTCTGTGACCTAGGGAGGATAACGAGTGAATTAGCGACATACAGGAGAAAGGAAAATTACATCGTCTTGAGAAGCAGTAAAGAGACAACCAGCAAAAGCAACAAATACAGGCAACACAGGGACCTTAGTGTTCAAATAAAAACGCCATCCATGAGGTTGTTGCTGGATGGTCAATGCATATTGGGGTCAGAGAGGGAACAAAAAACTGTGCTGAGGCAGTCACTGTTATCAATCTGCCTACAAGATGCCTGCAATTCCATCCTCAAGGAAAATTAGGGATGGATAATGAGTGCCTGATTTGCACTAATTTATACAAACAAGGAACAAGAGGCCATTCGGCCCTTTGAGCCTGCTCCTACCATTCAATAAGATAATGGCTGGTCTGGTTTTACTTCAACCCTACATATCCCCACTCACCTTCCAGCTGCTTCCCAACCCCCATCCTGGTATTCAAGAACCCATCTATCTCTGCCTTTAAAATAATTAAAGACTCTGAATCCTCTGTCCTTTGATGAAGGGAATTCCAAAGACGCACAACCCCCTGAAAGAAAAAACAGTTACCTAATTTCTGTCTTAAATGGGTGACCCCTTATTTTTAAGTGTTGATACCCCAGTTCTAGATTCTCCCGTCAGAGGAAACATCTTTCTAACATTCAGTTGGTCAAATCCTCTCAGGATCTTATATGTTTCAATTAAATGACCTCTGATTCTTCTAAACTCCAGACGATACAGGGCTAGCCTGTTCAACCTTTCCTTATAAGGCAATTCCGAGCATTGTAAATGCCAGTGCAGTTTCCTCTGCCAGTTCCCCCCAACCTTTCCCACTCCACCCACCCTCCCAACTTCACCTGGCAAAGCTACCATGTTCTCCTCATGACTAAATGAACTTCTCATTGTGGTTTCTTATTCTTCAACTACTGCACATTTTCAACTCCCCTTGCTTTCTGCCATCGCAGTGCAAGCTGTCACCACCCACCACCTTCTCTGATCGTTACCAGTTTGGCTCCTTTAGTTAAGCTTCCAATGAGGTCTTCTCAACTCAAGACCGTCATTGACTCATATAGTTGTACAGCACAAAAATAGATCCTTCAGTCCAATTCATCCATGCCACCCAGGTATCCTAAATTAATCTAGTTCCATTTGCCAGCACTTGGCCCATATCCCTCTAAATCCTTCCTATTCATGTACCATCCAGATGCTTTTTAAATGTTGTAATTGTACTAGCCTCCACCACTTCCTCTGGCAGTTCTTTCCATACACGCACCATCTTCTGCATGAGAAAGTTGCCCCTTAGGTCTCTTTTAAATCTCTTCTCTCTCACTTTAAACCTATGTCCTTTAGTTTAGACTCCCCTACTCTGGAGAAAAAACATTTACTATTCACCCTATCCGTGCCTCTCATGACTTTATAAGGTCAAACCTCTATAAGGTCACCTTTTAGCCTCCAGTGCTCCAGGAAAAATGGTCCCAGTCTATTCAGCCTATCCCTACAGCTCAAATCCTCCAACCCTGGGAACATCCTTGTAAATCTTCTCTGAAACCTTGCATGTTTCACAACATCTTTCCTGTAGCAGGAAGACCAGAATTGTATGCAGTATTCCCAAAAGTGGGCCTAACCAATGTCAGGTACAGCCACAATGTCACCTCCTAACTCATACACAATGCACTGACCAATGAAGGCAAGCATACCAAATGTCTTTTCACCACCCTGTCTACCTGCAACTGCACTTTCAAGGATCTATGAACCACCATGACAATTTATCTGCAATTGCATTTGGCATATTTAATTCTCGAGTCTGTCATGATCTTATTGGATCTACAAGCCAACACAAATATCCAAGTGACAAATTGAAACACAAGGATAGTTAATTTGCCTTACTGTGTCCATTAACTAAGATAAAAGAAATTCACAGCAGAGTTCATTGATTCTTTAACAATTGGCAAAGTGGCATGTTAACCACTATTATATAAAGTTAAAAATCACACAACACCAGGTTATAGTCCAACAGGTTTAATTGGAAGCACGCTAGCTTTCGGAGCGTCGCTCCTTCATCAGGTGATAGTGGAGGGCTCAATCCTAACACACAGAATTTATAGCAAAAATTTACAGCGTGATGTAACTGAAATAATACATTGAAAAATTGATTGTCTGTCAACTGGGACCTTGGGTTCATGTCACATTACAGGTGACCACCATTGCACTATACACACACACAGATGCTCCTACACACACACACACTCTCACACACACACAGGCACTCCTATACACACGGAAACACATATACACAGACGCGCACACAGACACCCACACACACCCTTACAGACACACACACTCCCACACACACACATGCACCCCCTCACAGACTTAAGACACTCTGCACTCACTACACACACACATACACATTCTCACACTCACAACCCCCAACCCAGACAGACACACACAGACCCACATGCACACATATATTTTGTGGGGTGAATTTGTACTTGCAGGGTTACATTGTACTTTGCTCAAAAACTGCATGAATTTATGTAAAACTCCGTTATCTCACTTTTTAGATTAGAATGAATCTAAACATCATGGCCTAGACAGAGAACACAGGGGGCTAACACCTTCAACGTATTATCTAGCTATCACCATTGTTAACAGCTAACCCGAGAATGCAACTTTTTAAAAAAAGGTTTTGTGATTTACACATGAAAAAAGTGAAACTATTACGGTATTCTAACAGATGAAAGGCTTAACAGACAATCAATTTTTCAATGTACAATTTCAGTTACATCACAGCATAAATTTTTGCTATAATTTCTGTGTGTTAGGATTGAGCCCTCCACTATCACCTGATGAAGGAGCGACGCTCTGAAAGCTAGTATGCTTCCAATTAAACCTGTTGGACTATAACCTGGTGTTGTGTGATTTTTAACTTTGCACACCCCAGTCCTACACCGGCATCTCCAAATCATGACTATTATATAAAGTTATATATAAACTTAAAACCCAAGCACACACATTCATTCACAAATAGGATCAACAAACATTCAATTCTGCAGAAATATTGTGGATGGAAAACAATGACATATCTCTGGATCAGGAATCTAATCCATTTAGGTGGAATGAGGTGATTTTTTTAACAGTCTTTTTGAAATGTGATGATATTATACTGTTGTTGACTGTAACGGACCCTCATTTGTTAGCAGGTCACTTGGACATAACTCTTTGCTTGAGTTCAAAGTTCTTTTTAAAGATTGGATTTCCTCCAATCACACAAAGAAAGAGAGAGAGACAGAGAGAGAGAGAGAGAGATATCCTGGCTTACAGACTTTCAGGAGTGCTCCTGCTTTCTCTCAGTTCTGTGATACTGTGCATATTGTTTATTGAAAAGTTGTTTCTCAGCAGCTTTTCGATCCAAAGGCACTGGTACCTCAAAGAAAAAAAATCAAATCTGTCTTCCCCAAAACTTACATGACTTTGTGTTACCAGTAAATGAAAAATCACACCATTACAGTCTTCAATATCAAGTTGCAAAAACAAAACTGGTTCAATCAATGTAACATAGCAGTATCCAAATGTCCACTTTCCCCAGTTTATATATATATCATCCTTAAATGTCACAGAACCATCGAATGGTAAAGCACTCTCTTCATGTCTAATTAAACTCCAGGACTCTCGATGTAAAGAAACAAAAACACATTTGTCAAACATGTATCAGATTAAGAAGAGGATAATGCCAACATTCTATGTGCAGAAATTATGACATGATCAACAACACAGAGCTTTTAAAATCATGACATTCTGTCAAAATGAACAGGCCTCTTTACTTAAAGCACTGTGCTGGGAATTTTGCAAGCTGCTATCTCAACAGACATCCATCAAAGTTACTCAATTAGTCCCTGCAAGTTCCTAACTGTTCAATGATAAAACGCCTGTTGCTGGCACCGAAACATGAGAGAAATGGGGAATATCCATTCATAAATATCTAAGCAGCGAGCAGTGTGACTTCTCTTCAGTAAGGCGCTGCTTGAGCCAAGACAAGTTGAATGGCCAATAAAAGCCGCATTTATATTCAGTGAGATCTCAAGCCAGCTTGGGTTTGCTTGAAAGGATTCAAGGTTCTTCTTCAGAACTATGCTGCGGGGTATTATTCATCCACACAGCACAGAATAGGACAGACATAAAATTGGTTTAATGTCTCACCTGAAAGCCAGCACCCCTGACAGTGCAGCACTCTCTCAATGTCAGAAGTGGGAAAAAATGCTTTGAACAGCTGCCTCTCAGGACAGGCTTTAATACAAGGTGTGGACGGATATGGAAGTATATCGTGTCACAGAAGCTGAAGAACATCACACGAGTGATCAAAGTCAGTGAATTCTTCAAATACTGTCTGGGTGTATAAAGACCTGGTGCGACAACTGCTCTGCCCAGGACCTTAAGAAACTGCAGAAAGTTGTGTGCACAGCCCAGACCATCACAGAAGCCAACCTTCCATCCGTGGACTCCATTTACAGTGGAAACTCGATTATCTGAATGAGATGGGCGGGCACTATTTCGTTCGGAAAATCGATTAAATGTCTTTCCTCTAGGGCTTGGAGTTTTAAAGTTAGCTCCCCGTTCAGGAGACTGCAGCAGCATAGCGCAGAGCCCCCTCCCCCGCCACCCCCAACCCCGTCCACTCCCGCCCCCTCTCCGGGGCAGCTGAACTGCACACCAACAACAAAACTGCTGCTGCTGCAACTGCCTTTGTGGGGTAAGTCTCCAAATACCACACAGACACAGCCACACACACTTTTTACTGCAAATTTTTGACAGATTCCACTTTTACCCTGCACAGGACAATGTTGGAGAGATTATTCCTGGGAAGCATGGAGTGGGTTAGGGTACACCCCTCTGTGGAACTCCAGGGAAAGTGTGGGGAGAGAGAGAGGGCGGGCAGGGGTCAGTCATTGGAGCGGGTGCCTGTTTAATTACTGCAACAAAAGACATGATCACTGTTGGAAACACGTCTTTGATGTAATGTTTCTATCGGGGCCTCGAGATCTCCTTCGGATAATCCGATTTTCGGATAATTGATATTCGGATAATTGAGGTTACACTGTACACTTCTCGCTGCTCCTTCTCATAGGCTGTCAACATCATCAAAGACCCATCCCACCCCGGTAATGCTCTCTTCCAACCCCTCCTGTCAGGCAGAAGATACAGGAGCTTGAACGCATGCACCAACAGGTTCAAGAGCAGCTTCTTCCCTGCTGTTATTAGACTGCTGAATGGACCTCTCTAACGTCAAATAATGTTGATCTTGTTAACGTCGATCGTGCTTTGTGCACCTTGTGGGCAGCCATAACCTTGTGTGCCTCGCTGTGTCTAAGTACCCTATGATCTGTATGTCCTTGTTTACTATGATCCACCTGTACTGCTTGCAAAACAAAACTTTGCACTGTACTTAGTACATATCACTGCAATAAATCAAAATCAACAAATAAAAATCAAATGCAGTATCCTTATAAATTATCCATTAACTTCAGGCAGGCTCAAATAACCTACCAATTATTTCACTCACCTACTGACCAGCTAGATCAAGCATGGCTTATACCAAACCGACACAGCAGTTTTATAGTAACATCACACAATTAGCACTGCTGCAAACCTCTTGCCTACATCTCACAGCCTACACACAGTGCCTGCTATGCAGTGAGGGCTCATTGCAAAAGACAAAGGGATTGCTATTTGGAGTGAAAGAGAATAGAGATGTTAAATAGGTGTAAATTTAGTTGTGAAAGGTTGACAATGCATCCTCTCAGCTGAGAGCAAATTAAACAACAAAAAAAGACACCCCTTGATGGGGAAGAATGTAAGAATCCTGAAAGCTGGAAGTCAGAGAGGGTCAGGCTTTGAAGATGTGGAATTCAATATTGAGTCTGTTAGGATGGAAAGTGCCCAAGTAAAATATGAGCTGTGCGTAGAATCACAGAATCACACAGTACAGAAGAGTCCGTTCAGCCCATTGAGTCTGCACTGTCAAAGCTCCTCTAAATCTATACTAGTCTCACTTTCCAACAATTTGTCCAAAACCTTCAAGTGCTCATCCAAATATGTTTTAAAGGTTGTGGACTTTTCTGTTTCAACGTCCATCCCCAGCAGTGCAATTCAGATTCCCACCTTTCCTCAATTCCTGTCCAAACCTCCTGCCTTTCACTTTAAAATTATGGCCCTTCGTTATTGACCCTTCAACTAAGGGGAAACAGCTCCTTTTTGTTCACTCAGTCCATACCCCTCATAACCTCATGCACCTCTATTGGGATTCCTCACCCTGATATCTCTGCTCCAGAGAAAACAACCTCAGCCTATCCATGGCTTGAAGGTGCCGGTGTTGGACTGGGGTGGACAAAGTTAAAATCACACAACTGGGAGATCCAAGATGGCGGCGGTCTAAGAGGTCTGCTGTGCTAGGCTCTGTGCCATACCCCAGGCAAGGTGGACCCCACCCCCCACCTCACGAACCACCCCTTGGAGAAAATTGATAATATCAAGTTGTGGAATATTTAGAGCTTCTAAAACTGTGATTTCAAAGCTCTAAGATCAGAATGAAGTCAAATAAAGCAAAAGGGGCGAAAGGAGTACAGCAGCCAGGCACTCCCCAACTACATTGGGGTACCCAATGCCATTGCTCAAACTCCTGTGGATTTAATGGAGCAGCAAAAAATCGAGCAAATCCAGGAAAAACTCTGAGAAAAAATCAAGGCAGCGCTGGAGTCAATCTCTGCCATGGACTCTTCATGTGGACGCACTGGTTACAAAGGCCCAACAACGCCTCTTCTTCCTCAGGCAGCTGAGGAAATTTGGCATGACAACGAATACTCTTGCCAACTTTTATAGGTGCGCCATCAAGAGCATTCTGTCTGGATGTATCACTCCCTGGTATGGCAAGTGTACCATTCAAGATCGGAGACGGTTACAGAGAGTGGTGACTTCGGCCCGGACAATCATAAAGGCCAACCTCCCATCTATAGAATTCATCTACCAGGCCCGCTGTCAAAAAAAGGCCGCCAGCATTCTCGAAGGTCCATCCCACCCTGTCAATGCTTTTCTACACCCTCTACCATCCACGGGAGAGAAGGTACAGAAGCCTGGACATATGCACCAGCCGGTTTCAAAACAGTTTCTACCCTACTGTTGTAAGAATACTGAATGGACTCACAAACTCTTAACATTTGTCTGTACCTGTGTTTAAGTTTTTGCCGCTATTGACCTATTACTTACTATCTATGCGACTTACTTTTGTGATCTGCCTGTATTGCTCGCAAGACAAAGCTTTTCACTGTTGAAAAATGTGTTGCTGGAAAAGCGCAACAGGTCAGGCAGCATCCAAGGAGCAGGAGACGTTTCGGACATAAGCCCTTCTTCAGGAATGAGGAAGGTGTGCCAAGCAGGCTAAGATACAAGGTAGGGAGGAGGGACTTGGGGGAGGGGCGTTGGAAATGCGATAGGTGGAAGGAGGTTAAGGTGAGGGTGATAGGCAGCTGGGGCCCATGTGGGTGCCCATGGCTACTCCTTTGGTTTGGAGGAAGTGGGAGGATTGGAAAGAGAAGTTGTTCAGGGTGAGGGCCAGTTCAGTCAGTCGAAGGAGGGTTACGAAGAGGCAGGCATAGCTGGGGCCCATGTGGGTGCCCATGGCTACTCCTTTGGTTTGGAGGAAGTGGGAGGATTGGAAAGAGAAGTTGTTCAGGGTGAGGGCCAGTTCAGTCAGTCGAAGGAGGGTTACGAAGAGGCAGGCATAGCTGGGGCCCATGTGGGTGCCCATGGCTACTCCTTTGGTTTGGAGGAAGTGGGAGGATTGGAAAGAGAAGTTGTTCAGGGTGAGGGCCAGTTCAGTCAGTCGAAGGAGGGTTACGAAGAGGCAGGCATAGCTGGGGCCCATGTGGGTGCCCATGGCTACTCCTTTGGTTTGGAGGAAGTGGGAGGATTGGAAAGAGAAGTTGTTCAGGGTGAGGGCCAGTTCAGTCAGTCGAAGGAGGGTTACGAAGAGGCAGGCATAGCTGGGGCCCATGTGGGTGCCCATGGCTACTCCTTTGGTTTGGAGGAAGTGGGAGGATTGGAAAGAGAAGTTGTTCAGGGTGAGGGCCAGTTCAGTCAGTCGAAGGAGGGTTACGAAGAGGCAGGCATAGCTGGGGCCCATGTGGGTGCCCATGGCTACTCCTTTGGTTTGGAGGAAGTGGGAGGATTGGAAAGAGAAGTTGTTCAGGGTGAGGGCCAGTTCAGTCAGTCGAAGGAGGGTTACGAAGAGGCAGGCATAGCTGGGGCCCATGTGGGTGCCCATGGCTACTCCTTTGGTTTGGAGGAAGTGGGAGGATTGGAAAGAGAAGTTGTTCAGGGTGAGGGCCAGTTCAGTCAGTCGAAGGAGGGTTACGAAGAGGCAGGCATAGCTGGGGCCCATGTGGGTGCCCATGGCTACTCCTTTGGTTTGGAGGAAGTGGGAGGATTGGAAAGAGAAGTTGTTCAGGGTGAGGGCCAGTTCAGTCAGTCGAAGGAGGGTTACGAAGAGGCAGGCATAGCTGGGGCCCATGTGGGTGCCCATGGCTACTCCTTTGGTTTGGAGGAAGTGGGAGGATTGGAAAGAGAAGTTGTTCAGGGTGAGGACCAGTTCAGTCAGTCGAAGGAGGGTATCAGTCGAAGGGTACTGGTTGGTACGGCGGGAAAGGAAGAAGCGGAGGGCTTTAAGTCCTTCGTGATGGGGGATGGAGGTGAATAGGGACTGGATGTCCATGGTGAAGATAAGGCGTTGGGGGCCGGGGAAGCGAAAATCATGGAGGAGGTGGAGGGCGTGGGTGGTGTCCCGAACGTAGGTGGGAAGTTCTTGGACTAAGGGGGACAGGACCGTGTCGAGGTATGCAGAGATGGCTCGTGAATCTCTCGGAGCACGAGGAAGGTGAAGATCTTGTTGGATTCCTGGAGAAGTGGCTCCTGAAGTTCCTAGGCCTGGTGGTAGAGTCTAGCCGGATGAGTGTGGAGATGGCCCACTGGATCACAATGTGCAGATCCAGGTCAGATCTTGCCCAACTCGGGCGCGGCCTCAGTTGGAAGGAGCCAAAATGGCAGCAAGAATTGGGAGGACTTCCCCTCATGGGCAAGAGGGGAGATCTCTAGTGAAATGGGGTTTATTTGGATGTTTGCTTAAGTGAAATGTAGTGGTTAGTTTTTTTTAATTATAGTAGTTTTCATAGGAGTAGTTTTTAGATTTTATGGAGTTAATGTTTTTTTCGTTCGCTGCACCTCAGATAAGCTTCCTCCTCTTGGGAAACACGGGCTGCCCTGGATTACTATGGTTAGTGATCTGTTTAGATGTGCACCTGGAATGTAAAAAGGATCCATTTTCCTATTAAAAGAAAGAAAGTGCTGTCAACCCTCAGGAAGGAAAGGGTTGACAACGCCCTGCTGCAGGAGACGCATTTAACTGATAAGGAACATCTGAAGCAGGGGGATTATGACAGGGTATTCTTCTCCTCCTTTAGCCCTAAAAGTAGAGGAGTGGCTATACTGGTAAGAAGGAACCTTCCATTCCAGGTAACTGAGCAACTTAAGGATGAACATGGACATCATTCTTAAAGCTCTGATTCACAGAGAAGAGTATGGCGCCCTGAATGTTTATTGTCCCCTGGCACATCAATTTCTAATTGATGCAGTTGCTAAATGAATGAATCTCGGGGTGCGCCATACAATCATAGAGAGGGATTTTAACTGCCAAATGGATCCCAGGGATGCCAAGTGCCCCAATGGGCACAGGCACGCAATCTAGACAGTTGGTGGACTTGTGTGAGGAGTTGGGATTGGTGGATGTGTGGAGGTATCCCCACCCTAATGGAAGAGACTTTATTTTCAATTCCAGCCCAGACAAGTGCCGCCAGCGAATTGACATGTTCTTTATGCCATCGGTCTGTTTGGACAGAATATTGGTTTACAAAATTGGGAATATAAATATCTCGGACCATATGCCAGTGTACTTAGATGTTAAAATCAAGGGTGGCGGAATAGATGCATGGCACTGGTGCATGGACCTATTCCTGTTAAGGAATAACAAATTTGCTGAGTACATTACAAGAGAGTTCAGAGCCTTCTGGGATATCAACTCAACTATGGCCAGTAATCCGTCGGTACTCTGGGAGACCACTAAGGCATATTTACGAGGCCTGATCATTTCATATTTAATGACTAGAAAGAGGCAGGTGGGGGAGCAGCAACAGTTGCTGGAGGCCCGGCTGAAGGTAGCTGAGGAAACATATTATAATAGGCCTTCAGTGATCAAGCTGCAGTGGGTCACGGCTCTCCAAGCTTCTCTTGACTCGGTGCATACACGGTGGCAAAAACAAAGGTCTCCTTTGCTAAACAAAGGTTATTTGAATTTGGAGATAAGCCAAGTAGATATCTGGCTTATCTGGCTTGAAAGAAAAGTGTTTCGAAATCCATTATAATTATCAGAGAGAGGACTGACACAGTTACCCTTGAGTTGAAGAAGATCACTGCTAGATTTGGGAATACTTTGTAGAGTTGTACCAGTCGGAGGGCGGCGAAGACGGTGCAGTGAGAATGCAGTCCTTTTTTGAGAATCTGGACCTCCCCAGTATAAACACGGAACAGGCATCTCTGTTAAATGCACCTATGATGAGGCAAGAGGTGCAGGAAGCAATAAAGCATCTCCAGGGTGGCAAAGTGCCGGGGCCAGATGGATTCCCAAGTGCGTTTTATAAATAATTCATAAATAATTCAAAAGTGGAGCCACTTTTGGGGATGTACCATCATTCATATACTCAGGCTTGTCTTCCACTCTCTCTTAGGGAGGCTAATATCTCCCTCATTTTAAAGAAGGGGAAAGACCCCGAAGAATGTGCCTCATACAGACCAATTTCATTGTTGAATGTGGACTTTAAAATTCTGTCAAATGTATTGGCTCCAAGTTTGGAAAAGGTATTGCTATATATTATAAAAGAAGATAAGGCGGCTTTTAATCAAGGGCCGTATTTCCTCCAACAATATCTGTAGGGTACTGAACATAGTGCAGGTATGCCAGCTAAGATTGAGTGGTCTCCTTAGACACAGAAAAGACATTTGACTTGGTAGAATGGTCGTACCTGTTTGGGGTCCTACAGCCCTTTGGCCTGGGTGGATGGTAGCATTGTGTAATGATCCTAATGCAGCAGTCATTACAAACGGTATTAAATCGGATAACTTTAGTATTGGGAGAAGTAGCCAACAGAGATGTACTCTCTAACCGCTATTATTTACCTTGGCAATTGAGCCGTTAGCCAAGGCTGAAGGAGGGATGCCAAGGGTGGGAATGGGGGAGCACATGATCACCCAATATGCTGATGATATCCTTTTGTTTGAAACCAATCCAGAGAAATCCATACCCTGATTGATACAAAAAGGTAACTTATTTGGCAGATTTTCAGGATACAGAATCAACTTCACAAAATCGGAAGCCATGCCGGTGGGCGGATTAGTGGAGGTGCCTGAGCTGAAGGATGGAATGCAGTTCCCATTTAGATGGTCGTCAAAAGGTTCTTTGTATTTGGGAATTTTTATTACGCCTGCCTTCCACCAGCTGTATAAAGCTAACCATATACAACTAATGGAGAGGATAAACAGGATTTGCAGTGGTGGGAGGGATTACCGTTATCATGGTTAGGCCGAGTAGCCCTGATTAAAATGAATGTTCTTCATCACCTGTTGTATCCATGAGAATGCTCCTGTTGTTGCTACCCAGACGAGTGTTACCGAGGCTCAATGGTTGGCTTGGGTCCTTGATTCGGTGTCGCAGGCGCCCCCTAATTAAATTTCACGAAGGGAGAGGGGGTGTTGGGCCTTCTGGACTCAAAGAGATATCAAATCAGCGCCCTGTTAGCATGTGTGGGTGACTGGATATAGGGGGCATTTGGGGTGGGTTTGGCTTGACATTGAAGCGTCGCAATCGAGACGTTCCCTAGTTATTCTATTATTTATGGATAAGGTGAAATCCATGACCAAGCAGTATAAGAGCTCAATCCTTTTGAATGCGGTGAAAGCCTGGAGGATAACGAGGCAAGACGAGGGCACTTGGATTAAGACCTCACCGTTTACCCCATTGGCGGGAGTCCCAGGATTTAAACCCAGGACAATGGACTCTGGCTTTAAGGCATGGCAGAATAAGGGAATCGCTTGTTTGGGAGATTTATTTGAGAGGGAGGTCTTGACTTTATTTAGTCAACTAAGTCAGAAATATGGATTGTCTAATAGGGACCTTTTCCAGTACTTTCAGATAAGGGATTATATGCAGAGGTGGACCACGCTCCTGGCACAGCTTACAAATCAGACAGGGAGAAATGAGTGCTTTGGTGCATGGGTAAATGGCTTTGTACCATTTACAGAAAGGGCATGCCTTAGGAGATATGGAGAGATTCTGTGGGCCTTGGAATTGGGAACTAGGAGAGGATATTTCATTGGACACATGGGAAGATATATGGGAAAATGAAAAGAAAATTTCAATATATAACAAAGCGTAGGCTATGCAATTGAAGATTTTACACAGGGCTCATATGGGGCCAGAGAGGCAAGCTAGATTCAAGACAGGAGCAACTCCATGCATGTCCCAAATGTAAAATTAGTATAGGCACTCTTATACACTGCCTTTGGTCATGTTGCAAGATCCAGAGATACTGGAGTGCCATAGTAAGGGAGCTGAAGGAAATCCTGGGAATTGAAGTCAAGGTGGATCTAATATTTCTTCTCCTGGGGTTGCCAAACTTGCCCTCTCTGGGGGGATATGGGAAGAGGTTGTGTAACATTCTTACACACTGTGTGAGGAAGAACATTCTAATGAATTGGATGTCAGAAAGCTGCTGATGGAGCATCTCCCTCAAGACTACCTTACAAATATGGTGGCAGCCCTTTCTAAATTATATAGACACAGGCTTATCGACAATCTTAACCAGGGCCGTGGTATAGCCGTGGTATAGTTGGATTGGATGGCCTGTGGGGCTCTGGAAAGGAGAAGCTGGGAAAATACAGGTACAATGACTGGTGCTTCCAGGGATGGGAGCTTCAGTGGAGGTATGGTGAGTGAAATTGAATAAAGTAATGTGATGCAATTTAATTTAATTTAACTTGAATTCAACTTAGTTTAACCTTTATTTAATTCGATTGTAGTTTAGTTTATGTAGATACCTTTGTTCTGGTAGAATAGTAGGTAGTTTATTATTAATAGTATTGTGATATGACACTATTGTACTACCTCTATCCTTTTGTATTCTGGTTTATTTATATTTTTGAGGAATATTTTAATAAAAATTATTTTTTAAAAAACACACAGTACCAGGTTATAGTCCAACAGGTTTACTTGGAAGATAAACTTTCGGAATGACGTTTGTGCTTCTAAATAAACCTGTTGAACTATAACCTGGTGTTTGATTTTTAACAGCCTATCCAGCTGCTCTTCATAGCTAAAAATGCCACCCCAGGCAACAACCTGGTGAATCTCCTCTGCACCCCCTCCATTTCCTTCCTGTAGTGTGGTGGCCTAACCAACGCTCTGTACAGCTCCAACATGACCTCCATGGCCTTATAATCTGTGCCTTGATAAAGGCAAGTATCCTTTATGCCTTCTCAACTACCCTATTCACTTGCCCTCTTGCTTAAAGGATCGGCATACTTGTACCCCAAGATCCCTTTGTTCCTCTAAGCATATTAGGGTCCTGCCATTGAGTGAGTATTCCCTTGTCTTGTTACTTCTTCCAAATTACATCATCTCACACTTTTCAGCATTAAATTCCACCTGCCACTGATTTGGCTGATCTATCAACCGGCAACCTTTCTGTAATCTAAGATCTTCTTCCTCACTATTAACCATCTAGCTAATCTTTGTGTCATCTGCCAACCCACTCTTCAAACCAATTTGGACAATTAGGGGACTATTTTAATCGAATCAATCTATTGAGAAACAGAGATAACCGTGTCAAAAACAGAAGTTGCTGGAAAACCTCAGCAGGTCTGGAAACATCTGTGAAGAACAATCAAAGTTAATGTTTCGGATTAGGTGACCCTTCCCTAGAACACTTCCTCAATTCTGAGGAAAGGTCACCGCACCCGAAACGTTAACACTGATTTACAGCAATTTCTGTTTTTGTTTCTGACTAACAGCATCCGCAGTCCTTTCGGATTTTAATTCAAGATAATCGAGTGGTCTATTTGCTTTATATCTCACCTGATTTTATTCTGGATTGAAATCAACAGAGCAATGTTGGGAACAGCTGGAATTTCATTGATCCAATGGCAATATATCAGAAAGTAAAGGCTTCAGGAACTATTCGAGAAATTTAAACACATAATCCTCACCAGTCCACTACAATAAGAGGAGACATCCTTCAGATCAGCTGGAGGCCTCAGGCCCACCTGCCCTCTCAGGTGAATATTAAAGAATCTGTGGCACTATTTTGAAGTTTTCCTAGATATCTTGACCAATGTGTGTTTCTTAAATTCCTTTATGAAATGTGGGCATCGCTGGCTGGGCCAGTATTTGTTGTCCTTCCCTAGTTTCCTCGGAGGAGGTTGCAGTGAGCTACCTTCTTGAACTGTGCCAATCAATTTTGTGCGGGTAGCTTCATAGCCATTGAGAGGGGGAGGAGTTCTAAGATTTTGACGCACCACCACTGACTCCATGTTAGGATGTTAAGTAGTTTGGAGAAGAATTTGTAAGTTGTGGTGTTCCCATTTGTTTTACCCACTTTTGTAAAACATGGGTGTCTCTGACTGGCCAGCATTTATCGCCTGTCCCTAGTTTCCCATTGAGAAATAGATGGTGAGCATCCATCTTGAACTGCTGCAGTCCACCTGCTGTAAATTGAACTCATAATGCCATTAGGGAGGGAATTCCAAGACTTTGACCCAGAGACAGTGAAGGAACGCCAATATATTTCCAAGTCAGGATGGTGAGCTGGAAGTCTTGTTGATGGTCTATCCTCCAGATCTCTTCACAACAGCTCTCAGCATTGACTGAACCTAAAACAGCCAGATCCTAAATACAGAATGGCTCCAAAGGTAAAAAGAAGAGAGTGCACTGACATGGATAGAGACCAGATTCCAGACAGAAAACAAAGAATAGAATAATTTAGTCATTTTCCAAGAGGCAGATAGTGACTAATGAGGTAGTGCAGGGATCAATGCTTGGGCATAGCTGTTCTCAGTATATATTATTGATTTAGATGAGGGAAATGAATGTTTATGCCCCCCAGGTTATAGATGACGCAAAGCTGGGTGGGAGGATGAAGCATGTGGAGATGCAGATATAGTTCAGTGTGATTTGGACAAGTTGAGTGAGTGGACAAATACATGGCAGATGAAATATACTGAGAGTAAATATGACGTTATCCACTTTGGTAGGAAAAACAGCAAGGCAGATTATGATGGGATTTACGATAGATTGGGAAAGGCAGAGATGCAACAGATCTGGGTATCCTTGCACACCATTTGCTGAAAGTGATGATGCAAGTGCAAAATGTAGTGAGGAAGGCAAGCGAAATACAAGTGAGACGATTCGAGCAGATGTTAGCACTAAGCCCCCGAATAAATGCAGCAAGTTGTTGTGTGATTCTGAGTCTGAGTCTAAGAGCAGGAAATGCCTTGCTGCAATTGTACGGGATATTGGTGAGAACATCTGCAGTGTTGTGTGTATTTTTGGTCTCCTCATCTGAGCAAGGATGCTTCAACCACAGAGGGAGCGCAATGAAGGTTTACCAGACTTATTCCTGAGATGGCAGCATTAATATATGAAGGGAAATTTGTGTGTATTTTTGGTCTCCTCATCTGAGCAAGGATGCTTCAACCACAGAGGGAGCGCAATGAAGGTTTACCAGACTTATTTTTGAAACTTTATTGCTGGAACAGCACAGCAGGTCAGGCAGCATCCAGGGAACAGGAGATTCGACGTTTCGGGCACAGGCCCTTCTTCAGGAATCTTACCAGACTTATTCCTGAGATGGCAGCATTAATATATGAAGGGAAATTGGATTGGTAGGGCTATATTCACTTGAATTTGGAAGAATGATGGATGTCTCTTGAAAACATATAAAATTCGAACATGTCTAGACAGGGTAAACACAGAAAGGATACTCCTGATGACAAAGACCAGAGCCAAGGCTCACAGTTTAAAAATACATAGAGTCATAGAGATCCACAGCACTATGGCCCGTCATGTCCCTGTTGGTTAAAACAATCAGCAGGTAGTGTAATCCCATTTTCTAGCACTTGGCCCAAGCCTTGTGTACTTTGTCATCACAAGTGTACACCTCGACACTTCTTAAATATTATGATGGTTTCTGCCTCCACCAACTTTACAGGCAATGAAATACAGATTCCCACCACCCTCTGGGTGAAAATGTTTTTCCTCATGACTCCACTAAAACTTCTGCCCTTGCCTTCAATCTATATCCCTGGTGGTCGATCCCTTCATTAAGTGAAAAAGTTTCTTCCTGTCTGCCCTATCTATGCCCCTCATAATTTTATACATCTTATACATTATACATTGTATACTTGGACAGGTACATGGATAGGAAAGGTTAGAGTGATATGGGCCAAACACAGGCAACTGGGACTAGTTCCATTTAGGAAAGATGGTCAGCATAGACAAGTTGGGCCGAAGGGTTCTTTCTGTGACATGGGACTCTCTGACTCTATGACATCTCATCCTACCTCCTCTCAATCTCCTCTGCTTGAGGGAAAACAACCCTAGTTTGGCCAATCTCTCTTCCTAAATGAAACTCTCCAGCCCAGGGAACATCTTGGAAACCTCCTCTGCACCCTTCTTGTGAAATCCACATCCCCCCTATAATGTGAATTCCAGATTGCACACACTGTCCTAGCTGTGGCAAAACTAACATTTTATACAACATAACTTCCTTGCTCTTAAACACTTTACCTTGACCAATAAATATATCTTCTAGGAGAAATTGAGGACTGCAGATGCTGGAGATCAGAGCTGAAAATGTGTTGCTGGAAAAGCGCAGCAGGTCAGGCAGCATCCAAGGAACAGGAGAATTGATGTTTCGGGCATAATTCCTGAAGAAGGGCTCATGCCCGAAACGTCGATTATCCTGCTCCTTGGATTCTGCCTGACCTGCTGCGCTTTTCCAGCAACACATTTTCAGCAATAAATATATCTGCCTTCTTATCCATCGGTCCTGTATTTTAAGGGACAAGTGTACATGCACACCAAGGTCCCTCTAATTCTTGATGTTTCCAAGGGTCCTACCACTCTTTATGTATTCTCTTGCCTTGCTTGTTCTCCTCAAAAGCATTACCTCACATTATCCACATTAATTCCATTTGCCACTGATCAGACTGCCTTGACCAGCCTGAGTAATCCAAGACTATTCTCATCACTATTTACCACCTGACCAATGTTGGTATCACCAGCGAACTTACTGATCAACTCTCCTGCAATCAAATCTAAATCATTTATATAAACCACAAAAAGCACGAAGTCCCAATACTGTCCCCTGTGGGACCCCACTGGGTACAGACTTCCAATCAAATAAACAGCCATTAACCATCAACCTCTGCTTCCTGATGCTCAGCCAGTTGTGGTTTCAATTTGCCAAATTTCCTTGGATCCCATGAGTTTTTACCTTTGCTATCTGTCTCCCATGTTGGACCTTATAAAAAGGCTTGCTGAAGTCCAAGTAGAGCTGGAAATGTGTTGCTGGAAAAGCGCAGCAGGTCAGGCAGCATCCAGGGAACAGGAGAATCGACGTTTCGGGCATAAGCCCTTCTTCTTATGCC
>NC_057722.1:71189700-71195295 GCF_004010195.1 Chiloscyllium plagiosum | reverse complement strand
CCCCACCCCAGTCTGACCTAACACCCTCACCTTGACCTCTTTCCACCTATCACATTTCCGACGCCCCTCCCCCAAGTCCCTCCTCCCTACCTTTTATCTTAGCCTGCTGGGCACACTTTCCTCATTCCTGAAGAAGGGCTTATGCCCGAAACGTCGATTCTCCTGTTCCCTGGATGCTGCCTGACCTGTTGCGCTTTTCCAGCAACACATTTTCAGCTTCCCTTAATGAAACCATGCTGACTGTCCTTGATGAATTTTTGTAATGTAATATAAAGGGGAAGTCATGTCTAACAAATGTAATTGGATTGTCCAGGAGACTAATTGTGTAGATGAGGGTAGTGCAGTTCATGCAATCTATACAGACCTCAGTAAAGCTTGTGATGAGGTCTTGATTGGCAAACTGGGTCAGAAACTAAGAGCCCTTGTGTTCCAGGGCAATTTGGCAAATTGTATCCAAAATGGGCTTCGTGATAGAAAGCAGAGGGTGATAGTCAAATGGCACTTCGTGTGACTGGAAGTCTGTGGCCTGTGTCCAGTGGTGTACTGGGCTTGGTGCTGGGTTCCTTGCTGTTGATATATATATTAATGACCTAGACATGAATGTAGGAGGTATGACCAATAAGTTCGCAGGTGACATGAAAATTGACGTTGGAATTGCTAGGAGAAAACCTTAGACTCATAGAGTCATAGAGATGTACAGCATGGAAACAGACCCTTCAGTCCAAATGGTCCATGCTGACCAGATATCCCAACCCAATCTAGTCCCACCTGCTAGCACCCGGCCCATATCCCTCCAAACCCTTCCTATTCATATACCCATCCAAATGCCTCTTAAATGTTGCAATTGTACCAGCCTCCACCACATCCTCTGGCAGCTCATTCCATACACGTACCACCCTCTGCGTGAAAAAGTTGCCCCTTAGCTCTCTTTTATATCTGTCCCCTCTCACCCTAAACCCTATGGCCCCTAGTTCTGAACTCCCTGACCTCAGGGAAAAGACTTTGCCTATTTATCCTATCCATGCCCCTCATAATTTTGTCAACCTCTATAAGGTCACCCTTCAGCCTCTGATGCTCCAGGGAAAACAGCCCCAGCCTGTTCAGCCTCTCCCCATAGCTCAGATCCTCCAACCCTGGCAACATCCTTGTAAATCTTTTCTGAACTCTTTCAAGTTCCACAACATCCTTCCGGTAGGAAGGAGACCACAATTGCACGCAATATTTTAACAGTGGCCAAACCAATGTCCTGTACAGCCGCAACATGACCTCCCAACTCTTGTACTCAATACTCTGACCAATAAAGGAAAGCATACCAAATGCCTTCTTCACTATCCTATCTACCCGTGACTCCACTTTCAAGGAGCTATGAACCTGCATTCCAAGGTCTCTTTGTTCAGCAACACTCCCTCGGACTTTACCATTAAGTGTATAAGTCCTGCTAAGATTTGCTTTCCCAAAATCCAGTACCTCGTATTTATCTGAATTAAATTCCATCTGCCACTTCTCAGCCCATTGGCCCATCTGGCCAAGATCCTGTTGTAATCTGAGGTAACCTTCTTCACTGTCCACTACACCTCCAATTTTGGTGTCATCTGCAGACTTACTGACTGTACCTCTTATGCTCACATCCAAATCATTTATGTAAATGACAAAAAGTAGAGGGCCCAGCACTGATCCCACTGGTCACAGGCCTCCAGTCTGAAAAACAACCCTCCACCACCCAGGATACCAACAGGCTGGTTAGATGGCGGAACAGTACAAATGGAATTTAATCTTGAAAAAGCTGAGGTGATACATTTTGGCAGGTTTAACAAAATAAGGGAGTGCATGTTGAATGAGAAGACCCTCGGAAATGCAGATGATCAGAGAGACTTTAGTGTGCATATTATTGAAGGCATCAAGACAGGTTGATAATTTTTTAAGGTATGGAGCAGGAAGTTTACAAGGGATTTAAAATTTTTTTCACCCAGAGGATAACGAGTATCTGGAACGCCTAAAAGGGTGGTAGAGGCCAGAACCCTCAAGGCATTTAAGAAGTATTTACATTAACACTTGAAATGCCATAGTGTATAAGGCTATAGTCCAAGTGCTGGAAAATGGGATTAGAATAGATGAATGTTTGATAACTAGCATGGACTTCATGGGCCAAAGTGTCTTTTCTATGCTGTAGTAACTCTATGACTCTAAAGATACAAACTTTCTGGTAAAAGTGACAGTAAGAAAATTAAATATTTAATCTTACTGTCTTTGGGAGCTGCCTCAAATGTTATCTTGGAGCAGCAGTAGGATCTTGACATGGAGAGGGACGTAATGTAGTGGGTCGATGAAAATGATCACATTATATTGTTACTAATTCTTAATC
Source organism: Chiloscyllium plagiosum (assembly GCF_004010195.1). Taxonomy (NCBI): domain Eukaryota; kingdom Metazoa; phylum Chordata; class Chondrichthyes; order Orectolobiformes; family Hemiscylliidae; genus Chiloscyllium; species Chiloscyllium plagiosum. The sequence continues at coordinate 71,192,933 of NC_057722.1, read as the reverse complement.
CTCTAAGAGTAGTTTCTAAATATATCGCCATGTTACACAACACTTGAGGAGTTAGAAAGTATTGAGATGTAAGGGATGAGCTATGATATGTGATTGTTGCAATATCGTGAAGTTTCAGTCACTTACTCACCTTATACAAAGTTAAAAATCACACAACACCAGGTTATAGTCCAACAGGCTTAATTGGAAGCACTAGCTTTCGGAGTGTGCTTCCAATTAAATCTGTTGGACTATAATCTGGCATTGTGTGATTTTTAACTTTGCACACCCCAGTCCAACACCGGCATCTCCAAATCATCACCTTATACAAGCTGAGAGAGACTTCCTGCTGCAGAACATCCTTTTGAAATTATTTCAGCTTTAATTTCTTGTTGTTAAGGTCAGAGATACAAAACAGTGGGAGAGAATTCTATTAGAGGGGAGGTGGTAGCATAAGGGCAATATCACTAAGGTAGCAGTGAGAACATGCTCAGTTTAATACCCCTAAACCATGGGTTCGAGCACAAACCTAGCAGTTGATTGCTTGGGGAGATAGTGGTAAAGTCAACAGACGATAGTGTGGAGGTGCTTGTGTTAGACTCTGGTGAACAAAGTTAAAAATCACACAACACCAGGTTATAGTACAACAGGTTTATTTGGAAGTACTAGCTTTAAGAGCACTGATCCTTCATCACCAAATAAACCTGGAAAGTATGAGGATTTTTCCCAGGGTGGAGGGGTCAATTACTAGGGGGCACAGGTTCAAGGTGCAGGGGGAAGGTTAAAAGAGATATGCGAAGCAAGTTCTTCACAGAAAGGGTGGTGATTGACTGGAATGCACTGCCGGGGAGTTGGTGGAAGCAGATACAATAGCATTCAATAAGCACTTGGACGAATACATAAATAAGATGGGAATAGAGGGAATAAAGGAAGGCAGTTTTAGTTTGGAAGGGCAAAATGTGTTGGCATAGACTTAGAGGGCTGAAGGATCTGTTCCTGTGCTGTATTGTTCTTTGTTTTACCTAACCATCTGATATAACATTTAGGAGGACCTCCTCCTGCAGTGTATCCTTTTGAAATTATTTCAGCCTTAATCTGTGTAGTCAAGACCAGAGATATTGATCTAAATCAACCATTGAGAAGAGACAATCTTGAAGGTGAGATCACAGAGTGGATAGGGAAGATCAGGGAGTCGGATTAATTCAGCACCTCTTTTCACTATCTGGTGCAGGTTCAATGGACCAGTTGGCTTCCCTCTGTGGGCCATCATTTTATGATAGGATTGAGAGGAAAATTGGTAGAAGTATTGAAGATAACGAGGGGTCTGGACAGATAGGGAGGACGTTTTCCCATTGATGAAAAGTTTAGGAAGCAGAGGATGCAGATGTCAAAGGGAGCAATGGGGACAAGGCAAACCTTTTTCACACAGCGAATGGGGATGAGCTACACTGGAGGCAGATTCACCTGCGGCACTCAAGAGCGAAATGGATTATTGCGTGGGAACAAAGAATGTACCGAGCTACGGGGAGAAGGCGGGAGAGTGGCACTTGGTCAATTGGCCCATCGGAAGGCCAGCACCAATAGGACAGGTTGAATGGCCTCCTTCTGTGATGTCACCATCACAATCATTCTGTGAAGGGATCTAAGAGAATGGCTTATAAGATGCTGAGCTGTGGGTTTGCAGTCAAATCAAACTCTAAGGCTATAGTGTACACAGAGGGCTCTGGTGGCACAGTGGTAGTGCCACTCTTTCAGGACCAGGAGGCCTGGTTTCAAGAGCTACTTGCTCCAGAGGTGTGTAATATCCCTGCTGAGCAGGTTGAGTTTTTATGTTTCAAACAATCTGAGAGGAAATGATGACAGATCTTCAAAATTAGAAGCCATTGTCCAGCAGCAATAAACAAGCTGAGCTGGATGGGGTGGGCTGGTGACACAGTGGTAATGTCCATATCTCTGGGCTAGAAAGTTTAGTTAAAAATCACACAACTCTAGGTTATAGTCCAACAGGTTTATTTGGTTTATGTCCAAGTAAAGCTGTTGGAGGTTGTAAGTTAGCTCGCTGAGCTGGAAGATTTGTTTGCAGATGTTTCATCACCATGCTAGGTAACATCATCAGTGAGCCTCCGGTGAAGCGCTGGTGTTCTGTCCCGCTTTCTATTTATGTGTCTTGTTCCGTTAAAGTGGGTGATATCATTTCCGGTTCTTTTTCTCAGAGGTTGGTAAATGGGGTCCAAATTGATGGAGTCCCTTTGACTGGGACAACACATCCATCCTGGGACAGGCTAAACAGAGGCATGCATGGCAATTCCTGGAGGACTGGCATTCAAACCGGAACGCCATCGTAAACACATTGATTTGGACCCCATTTACCAATCTCTGAGAAAAAGAACCGGAAATGATATCACCCACTTTAACGGAACAAGACACATAAATAGAAAGCGGGACAGAACACCAGCGCTTCACCGGAGGCTCACTGATGTTGTCACCTAGCATGGTGACAAAACGTCTGAAAACAAACATTCCAGCTCAGCAAGTAAACGTAAAACCTGAACTTCGACCTGAGCTACAGATCTTCTCAAAAATCACAAACCCGTTGGACTGTAACCTGGTGTACAATTTTTACCTTTGCCCATCCCAGTCCAACACTGGCACTTCCACATCCTAGAAAATTTAGGTTCAGGTCCAATCTACCCTGGAGAAGTGTCATAGAGACTAAAAAAAACTGCAGATGTATAACATGCTAATTAAAAATAATTTGGAGATGCCAGTGTTGGACTGGGGTGTACAAAGTTAAAAATCACACAACACCATGTTGTAGTCCAATGTTGGCTGAACTTGTCCTCACCCTTAACAATTTTTCCTTCGAATCCTCCCACTTCCTCCAGACCAAAGGAGTAGCCATAGGCATCCGTATGGGGCCCAGCTATGCCTGTCTCTTTGTTGGCTACGTAGAACAGTCGATCTTCCATAGTTACACCGGCACCACTCCCCACCTCTTCCTCCGCTACATTGACGCCCCCTTGTGCTCGCGCGAGGAGGTTGAGCAATTCATCAACTTCACCAACACATTCCACCCCAACCTTAAATCCATCTGGACCATCTCTGATACCTCCCTCCCCTTCCTGGACCTCTCCATCTCCATTAATGATGACCGACTTGACACTGACATTTTTTTACAAACCCACCGACTCCCATAGCTACCTGGATTATACCTCTTCCCATCCTACCTCCTGCAAAAATGCCATCCCATATTC
>NC_057722.1:71160400-71188930 GCF_004010195.1 Chiloscyllium plagiosum | reverse complement strand
ACCACCCATTGTACTCTTTGCTACCTTCCCCCACCCTCCCCTCTGACCTATCACCTCCATCCCCATTGGATAAAAGCAAATTCCTGCGGATGCTAGAATCTGAAACCAAAAGAGAAAATGCTGGAAAATCTCAGCAGGTCTGGCAGCATCTGTAAGGAGAGAAAAGAGCTGACGTTTTGAGTCTAACTGATCCTTTATCAAAGCTAAAAAAAGGGAGAGAAAGGGTCAGTTAGACTCGAAACTTCACCTCCATCCCCACCCCCATTCACCTATTGTACTCTATGCTACTTTCTCCCCACGCCCACACCCCCCTCTCATTTATCTCTCCACTGCAGGCACCCTGCCTCTATTCCTGATGTAGGGCTTTTGCCCGAAACGTCGATTTTCCTTCATCCCCGGATGCTGCCTGACCTGCTGTGCTTTTCCAGCACCACTCTAATCTAGACTGTAGTCCAACAGGTTTAGGTGGAAGCACTAGCTTTCGGAGCGCTGCACTTTCCACCTGATGAAGGAGCAGCACTCCGAAAGCTAGTGCTTCCAATTAAACCTGTTGGTCTATAACCTGGTGTTGTGATTTTTAACTATTTAAAAATATACTGCAATGAGTGCGCTTTGAAAAATCAGAAATAGGTGAATCTATTCCGAAGGAGGCCGCCAGGAGGCGCGCTATTTCAAGGATAATTTTAAGGGTTTTTTACTTCAGGAGGTTGGGGTGGGGGGAGGATTCACGCAGTTCAAAAGTTTGAAAAACAAAGTTGGAAAAGATGAGGATGTGTGGAGGTTATTGGCACTGGGATGAGAGCTGAAGGGGAAATCAGAATTGACACTGCGTCACTTTGAACTTGGACCAACACTGAATCTCACACACTCTCTCACACACACAACACATTCACTCTCTCTCTCTCTCTCCCACACTCACTCACTCCCAGCGACACGGCAACATCGCAACTTTAACCTGCACAAGTGCAGTGAAACTCATCTCCTAACTGAGAGTGAGAGGTTGGAGTGAGTGCAAAACGGAGAGGAGCTGGTTGCTGAGGGGTAGACGCAGAAGGAGAACATCAGTGGGACTAAAATCCTGCACTCCCAGCAGTTTGGACAATGTGAACCTGGCTCAAGCACTGCGGGACATTACACGCCGTTGCAAACAGCGGGAAAGTAGAGAGGGGTAAGTCTCCTTCCTAATGCTGCCGGGAACCGAGAGAAAACGGTCGCTTTATTTTTCTGGCTCCAGCTCGCTTCAGGAAAAGAAGCTGGTGGCTTATTTCTTTGTCCATCTGCTTGTTCTTTAGATCTGAGAGATTTCCCCCTTCATTTTCCAGACTGCAGGTTGCATGCAGCAGTTTACAAAGTTTCACTCCCAGGGTAAGTTTCACTCGCGTTGTCGAAATCATTCACTTATTTTCTCTGAAAAAGCTGTAAATTTTACATTTGTCCAACTGTAGACCATCTTAATTTGACCCCGCGATCTGGTTTTCTGCCGAGTCCATATTCGAAAGCATGTGAAACAGAATCTCAAATTTCACAATATTTGTCTGATTATTTATTGTAGAGACTACCAGCAGAGATCTTGATCTGTTGTTTTTCTTTGTGGCAGATTAGCGAACATTTGGTTCTTTTTTAAAAAAAGAAAACATCGTATCTGGAACATTGAAGGGATGATTCTAATTAAGCTAACGCCAGAACAAATGTAGCCCCTTCTCGTAAATCTCCAAATCTGGAGGCTGTGATCCAATTCGTAATGGGAGATGGATTACCACGTTAATTTTCTGTCTGCATTTCAAGGTTTCGCCAGAGTACAGTAAACAGCTATTTAAAAAAAACAGTATGTCCTCTTCTGTGTAAGTTAGATAGAATTGTTTGATCATAAAGTAGGATTAAATTTGCAGCTTTGCTTTTAAGGCAATGTTCCAACTCCTTCATTGTAAGCAATTAGAAAAGTAGATTCTATTGATTATTATACAATTAATTTGTTCTGCCTAGCTGCCTGTAAGGGTATTGTGTTTAAGAAATCATAGAAGCCCTACAGTGTGGAAGTAGGCTATTCAGCCCATTGAGTCAATACCATCCCTTGAAGAGAATCCCACCCAGACCCACCCCATCCCTGTAATCCTGCATATCCTGCATATCCTGCATATCCCATAGCAAATCCACCAAGCCTGCATGTCCCTGGCCATTATGGGCAATTTAGCATGGCCAAACCACCTAACCTGCACATCTTTGGATTGTGGGAGGAAACTGGAGCACCCAGAGGAAACCTTTTCAGACATGGAGAGAATGTGCAAACTGCATGTAGACGGTCACCTGAGGCTGGAATCGAACCTGGGTCCCTGGCGCTACAAGGTAGCAGTGCTAACCACTGAGCCACTGCAAAAATGCCTTTCAGTGTTGGGCGTGATTGACGGTTTAATTGTCTCTGGTAGTTTCTCAAAACTTGGAAAAGGGTTTTGCAGTGGTTCAGGAACACTTTTTTGGGTCCAGACTCGCCCATCACACTTGCATTCTGAGAACATGTTTTGATATAAACATATCGGTTAGAAACAGGCCCTTCGGCCCAACATGTCCACACCAACCCTCCGAAAAGTAACCCACCCAGACCCATTCCCCTACCCTATATTTACCCCTGATTAATGTACCTAACACTATGGGCAATTTAGCACAGCCAATTAACCTGACCTGCATATCTTTGGACTGTGGGAGGAAACCCATGCAGACATGGGGAGAATGAGCAAAGTCCGCACAGACAGTCACCCGATGCTGGGATCGAACCAAGGTCCGTGGCGCTGTGAAGCAACAGTGCTAACCACTGAGCCACCACACCGCCCATGAAGTAGGTTATGTGCACACTTTCTGCACTGAGGTGTTTGAAGCTGGGCTTTGTTTGATATTCGCTTGGTGGCTGGGTCAGCCTTGGCTGATTGGGGTAACATTCTCAATTCTTTGCGAAGTGGTTGTGTACATAATAACAGCAGGGGACTCCCAAGTGCAGTCCTGAGAGATTGCTTTGTGATGTCTTTTTGCAAATAAAGCTTTATATCAGGCTCATGATGAGGAAGATACAATGAATGGTATTCGGGAAGGATTAAACTGGAAGGTTTTTAAAAAATGTTTCATGAGACATGGGTGTGACTGGCAAGGCCAAAATACTGCCCATCCCTAATTACAGCTCAACTCATTGCTTTACCAGGCCATATCAGAGAGCATTGAAGTGTGAGTCACATTGCCCTGGGCCAGACCAGGTAAAGATAGCAGATGTCCTTTGTTGTTGTTGTGGGTATGTTCCTTCATGTTGATGTTAGTTTCACGGCCATGATTATTGCAACTAATTTCCACATCTAGATTTATTAATTGAATCTAAATTCCACCATTCACTGTTGTGGGATCTGATTCAATGCTGACATTCCGTTGACTGCTTACAGGAAAGGAAAGACCTCTCATTCTGTTTTGCTCATTGTACTATATGACCCATAAACAGTAAAAAAAAAGCAAATAGAGATCAAAACAACATATATTTTTATCTGAAGTTTCTCTAAGACAAGAATGTAACTGGGAGTCAGGGGATTGGTGGTTATATTACTGAACTAATAGTCTAGAGATAGGGAGAATAGACATGATTTCAGATCCCCACCCGTCCCATTGTAGCTGGAGAATTTCAATTCAGTTAATTAAATGAATCTAGAAGTAAAAGCTAGTGGGGTGGGATGAAAGAGAGACTATCTGTGAAATATAAATTAGGCAAGTAAATTGTCTCACTGTCTATTGAGGTGAGCTCACTTAATCTTACCCAGATAACGTTTGTAGCTCTCCTGAAAGGGTTAGATACAAAATATGAGTAGAGAGTGTGGTGCTGGAAAAGCACAGCAGGTCAGGCAACATCCGAGGAACAGGAAAATCAACTTTTCGGGCAAAAGCCCTTCATCAGGAATGAGACTTGTGAGCCAAGGGGGTGGAGAGATAAATGGGAAGGAGGGTTGGGCATAGAGTCAGACAGAACGAAATAGACCCTTTGGCTCAGCTCATCCATGCCAACGAGGGTTCCTAAACTGAACTAAATCCTGTTTCCTGCATTTGGCCCATATTCATCTACACCTTTCCTATCTATGTACCTGTCCAAATGTCTTTTAAATGTTGTAATTGCACTTGCTTCTACCACTTCCTGTGGCAGCTTGTTCCATATAAGCAACACCTTCTGTGAAAACATTGCCCCACAGATGCCTTTTAAATCTTTCTGCTCTCACCGTAAATCTATGCCCTCTAGTTATGGACTCCTACACGTCATGATTTTATAAACCTCTGTAAGACAACCCCACAGCCTTCTATGCACCATGAAAAAAGTCTGAGCCTATCCAGCTTCTCCCTCTAAGTCAAACCCTTCAGTCTCGGTAGCTCCTTGTAAATCTTTTTTGCACCCTTTCCAGTTTACTGTAGTAGCATCCTTCATATAGCAGGTGACCTGAACTGTACACAGTACTCCAAGTGTGGCCATTCTGGTGTATTGTACAGCTGTAACATGGCTTTCTAACTTCTGTGCTCAGTGCTGTGACCAATGAAGGCAAGTGAGCCAAATGCCTTCTTCACCACCCTGCCTACCTGGGATGCCACTTTCAAGGAACTATGTACTTGCACCTGCTGTTAAATAACACTCCACAAGGGCTCCACCATTAACCATGTAAGTCCTGCCCTGCTTTGTCTTGTCAAAATGCAACATCTTACATTTATCTAAATTAAACTCTGTCTGCCATTCCTTGTTCCACTGGTTCAGATGATCAAGATCCTGTTGTACTCTTAAATGGATGGGCCACTTCAGAAGACAAGGTTCCCATGGGAGACTGGTTAGCAAGGTTAGATCTCATGAAATACAGGGAGAACTTGCCATTTGGATACAGAACTGGCTCAAAGATAGAAGACAGATGGTGGTGGGGGAGGGTTGTTTTTCAGACTGGAGGTCTGTGACCAGTGGAGTGCCACAAGGATTGGTGCTGGGTTCACTACGTTTCATTATTTATATAAATGAATTGGATGTGAACATAAGAGATATAGTTAGTAAGTTTGCTGATGACGCCAAAATTGGAGGTGTAGTGGACAGTGAAGAAGGTTACCTCAGATTACAACGGGATCTTGATCAGATGGGCCAGTGGGCTGAGAATGGAGTTTAATTTTCGATAAATATGAGGTGCTGCATTTTGGGAAAGCAAATCTTAGCAGGACGTATACACTTAATGGTAAGGTCCTAGGGAGTGTTGCTGAACAAAGAGACCTTGGAGTGCAGGTTCATAGCTCCTTGAAAGTGGAGTCGCAGGTAGATAGAGAAGAAGGTGTTTGGTATGCTTTCCTTTGTTGGTCAGAGTATTGAGTACAGGAGTTGGGAGGTCATGTTGCGGCTGTACAGGACATTGGTTAGGCCACTGTTGGAATATTGTGTGCAATTCTGGTCTCCTTCCTATCGGAAAGATGTTGTGAAACCTGAACGGGTTCAGAAAAGATTTACATGGATGTCGCCAGGGTTGGAGGATTTGAGCTACAGGGAGAGGGAGAGGTTGAACAGGTGAGGGCTGTTTTCCCTGGAGTGTCGGAGGCTGAGGGGTGACCTTGTAGAGGTTTATAAAATCATGAAGGGCATGGATAGGATAAGTAGGCAAAGTCTTTTTCCTGGGGGTGGGGAAGTCCAGAACTAGAGGGCATAGGTTTCGGATGAAAGGGGAAAGATATAAAAGAGACCTAAGAGGCAACTTTTTCACACAGAGGGTGGTATGTGCATGGAATGAGCTGCCAGAGGAAGTGGTGGAGGCTGGTACAATTGCAAGGCATCTGGATGGGTATATGAAAAGGAAGGGTTTGGAGGGATATGGGCAGGGTACTGGCAGGTGGGACTAGATTGGGTTGGGATATCTGGTTGGCCTGGGCGAGTTGGACCGAAGGGTCTGTTTCCATTCTGTACATCTCTATGACTCTATGACTTGACTGGAGTTGCACATGGACCAGAATTGATAGAACCGGCAATTTTCCTTCCTGGAAGGGGATTAGAGAGTGCTCTGAGTTTTTGTGGCAGTCTGGCAGTTGACGAATTGGTTTAGTTCTGGTGGCAGCCCATACATTCATTCATTTAAGAAAATCATTTTCACAACTTGCCGCGGTGGATCTTGAACCCATGATGTTTGGGTCACTGCTCCTTGACTGCAGACTGAGGAATGGCGCATTGTCCCTATTATCAGAGTTTGCAACAGATCCGCAGTTTTTCAAAGAAAAATCCTATTTTAGAAGTGAGAAAGATTGAAAAATTAATGTGATTCTATTATACATTTCAACTAGCAAGGACTTGCCACGTTTTGAGTTTGTCATTATGAGGAAGTTCATTTGATACACTTTTTGAATCCCCTCTTCTTCCTCTCCCCCTCTCGCTGCACATTCCACACATTTGAGCTTGAAGAGGTGCCTTAAACATGATTTCTTCCTTTTTCAGATAAGACTACCCCACTCCGTCCTTGACTACATGAGCCCAGCCCACAGCGAGTTCTGAAAAGAGTGAAGAAGATGGAGTCCTGTGGAATGGAAAGTCACCTTTGCCGGTTGCATGTGTAACCGTGAGCAGTGAGGAATGGATCAGGAAAGTGAGGTCGACTTATCCAATCTTGCCATAACGCCGCTGTGGCGGAAGAGAAGACCAATCCCCAAATCACCCAATATGAGGTCTTTGAACCGTCGCAGCAAGGCAAGGCCATGCTCATACCAAATCGATGGCATCCTGGTGACAGATTTCCCAGCAGACGGCAACATTCCTACCCAAAACGGAAACATTGCTTCACCTCCAGATGGCCACCTCCTGCTCCAGAGGCAGCTCTCCACCCATTCACTTCCAACACCTGATAAACAGCGCCTCGTGCTGAGCACCGACAGTGCCGTTTCGCTCAAGAACGGAACGCAGCAGATCATTCCCAAGGACCTGGCATCTGCTATTAAAATCAAGAACCACCATCAGAACAATCAGAATCTGGAGTTTCGTACAAGGAGCCGTCGAGTGCAGAGTATGGTTGAGACAGTTCATGATCCACTTGTACCGAAACTGGAGCTGGATGGAGACACAGACCCTGACCTGGAGTGCCCAGGCCAGCTCCGCAGGGGACTGAGGTCCACCTCGTACAGAAGAGCAGTGGTCAGTGGCGTTCATTTTGACAACTCGTCGAGCGTAAAGAACAACAACCGCAGGTCCCAACCCAATCTGAAGACCGTCCTAGAGGACAAAGAGAAGTTCCCCAGTCTGTGCAGAGGAAAGGTAAGTGTTGGATCAAGACTAATCTTCCTTGGAGAAAACATTCACAGTAAAGATGTAGGAAATTGGGTCTTTTTCCTTCCTTTAAGCAAGTTATTCAGGCTTGTGGTTAAGTGTAAATGAATATGTTTAATTGAATTGTCAAAACTGAAATCAATGCATTGTGAAAAACCGAAAGAACTGCAGATGCTGGACAACAGAAATTGTTGGAAATGCTCAGCTGTTCTGGCGGCATCTGTGGAGAGAAATCAGTGCTAACGTTTCGGGGTCTAGATTGGAGTGGTGCTGGGAAAGCACAGCAGGTCAGGCAGCATCCGAGGAGCAGGAAAATCGACGTTTTGTGCAAAAGCCCTTCCCAGTGATCCTTAGAACAGTTATGATGTAGTTGCAATGATTGAGGCATGGTTGCCAGGTTACCAAGATGAGAACTAAACATCCCGGGGTGTTCATTACTATAGGGAGGACAGAAAAAAGGAGAAAGGAGGTGGGGTACTATTATTAGTAAAGGAAGCAATCAATGCACTATTGAAGAAGCACATCAGCTTAGAAAATCAGGATGTAAAAGCTGTGTGGGTGGAGATAATAAACAACAAGGGGTGGGAAACATTGTTGGGCGTCATCTACAGGCCCCAAAGAGTGGGGAGATCTCGGAGAAAGCATTAAACAAGAAATCAGAGATATATAACTGTAATCAGAGATGACTTTAATTTAGATATAAATTGGACAAACCAAACTAGCAGTGCTGTTGTACAGGAGAATTTCCTGGAGTGTGTATTTGGTGGTTTTGTTTAGACTAATTCATTGAGGAACCAATCAGGAAAGAGGCAGATGGCCTACTCCTACTCCTAGTTTCTATACTTGTATGTAAAGAACTCCACAGATTAACCACCCTCTGAGAGAAGAAATTCCTCCTCATCTCTGTTCTAACTGGGTGACCCCTGATCCTGAGATTATGCCCTCTGGTCCTAGACTCTCCTCCAAGGGGAAGCAACATCTTCACATTGACCCTGCCAGGCCCTATAAGGATCTTACATATTTCAATAAGTTCACCTCTCATTCTTCTACATTCCAGTGAGTACAGGTCCATTCTATTAAATCTGTCCTTGCAATACAGTCCTTCCATACCTGGGATTAAGCTAATGAAGCTTCTCTGGACTTCCTTCAATGCTGTTGCACCTTTCCCTCAACAAGTGGCCAAATAGTTGAAGGTATTCTAGCTGTAGTCAGATCAGCGGCTTGTTTAGTTTTAGCAAATAATGAAATAAAGGACAACATTTCATTTGCCGTCCTGAAACTTGTGTACTCACATTTTGTGAGTTCTCTACAAAGATCTCCAACTCCTTCTTTGCTGACGCTTCATGTAGTCCTTCTCCAGTTAGTTAATATTCATCTCTTTTTCCTGCCAAAATGCGTAACATCACATTTTCCTATGTTATATTTCATCTGCCAAATTTCTCCCCTCAACTGTCTATATCTCTCTGCAGACTGTTTCTTCCCATCTATTTTGTTTCGTGTGTGCAAACTTGGTTATAATACACTCACTTCCCCGCTTATACTCATTAATATATATTGTAAATCATTGTGGCCCAGCACTCATCCCTGTGATACTCCACTAGTTAAAGGTTCTATCCTGAAAATGCCACCTTTATCCCACCTCTCTGTCTTTTATTAGTTAGCCCATTTGCTGTACATGCTAATATACTTCCCACAATACTATGAGCTCTTGTTAAGTAGCCTAATGTGTGGTACCTTATCAAGGTTCAAGATCATAATGATCACATTTTATTAATTGGATTTAAATGACATTAGCTGCCATAGTGGGGTTTGAATCCCTATTCGGATAGCATTAACCTGAGGTATCAGTCCAGTGACTTTACCATGACCCCACCATCTCCAGGTATCTCTAGTTTTACCTGTCCACCATCTCCTTCAATACCTTTGCGACCTGCTAACAGACTAAGAACTGACTTTTTAGGATGTTGGAGTCGTAGAATCATAGAGTTGGACAGCACAGAAACAGACCCGTTGGTCCAACTCATCCCCACTGACCAGATATCCAAAATCAATCTAGCCCCATTTGCCAACATTTGGCCCATTTCCCTCTAAACCCTTCCTTTTCATGTAGCCTTCCAGATACCTTTTAAATGCTGTAATGGTACCAGCCTCCACCATTACTTCTGGAAGCCCATTCCATACACGCACCACCCTCTGGTGAAAGCCTTGCCACTTAGGTTCCTTTTAAATCTTTCTTCTTCAACTCAAACCTTTGCCCTTTAGTTTTGGACTTTTCACTCTATGCATACCCCTCATGATTTTATAAACCTCTGTAAGGTCACCATCAGCCACCGATGCTCCAGGAAAAAGAGCCCCAACTGATTCAGCTCAAACTCTCCAACCATGGCAACATCTTTGGATCCTTTGGGATATTGTACCACACCAGACGTTTTAAGTTAGTTGGGAAAAGAACCTTATGGCCAGGTGCAAAGCTTTTTCTATGCGGCAAGTTTTGAAGAGATGGAGCACGCAGCCACAGAGAAGCGTGAAAGCAGATTCAATGATAATCTACGTATATAATTCAGGGAAATGGGAATAATTGGATCCTACCTATAATGGGAGAAAGTGATGACTGCAGATGCTGGAGATCAGAGCTGAAAAAGTGTTGCTGGAAAAGCGCAGCAGGTCAGGCAGCATCCAAGGAGCATTCCTGAAGAAGGGCTCATGCCCGAAACGTCGATTCTCCTGCTCCTTGGATGCTACCTGACCTGCTGCGCTTTTCCAGCAACACTTTTTCAGCTCCTACCTATAATGGACTGGCATAGACACAGTGGGCTGAATGGTCTTTCCAGATGTTTCTTGATTCTAAGTCCAGCCTGACTGAAAGCTCTCCTTTGAGGATAGAGTGCCTTTTTAATTAGAGATTGACTGAGCTATCATTTGCGTTTCAGTGCTGCTCCTGCCAGCATCCTCTGGCTCAAAACCAAACTTGTCTGCCAGGGTAGAGGGCATGGTGATGTCGCTATGTTGATCCTTCTGTTCCTCAGAGCGCTCTACAATCTGGACTGTTGCCCATGGTAATAGTGCTACTAATTGAGGGCCTGGACTGAATAATCTGCACTATTATAGATTCTTGTTTTAAAGCAGTGACTCATACCCCAACATTTTAATGAAAAACAAGAGAATTCCGGTTCTGCTTTGTAATTAGTGACTTGCTAGGGGCAAGTCGAGTTTCCCAGATGCCACATTGGTGCGCTAGGCCAGTGACCACTTTGAATTGAACAGACTCAGTCAGAACGTGGTGCTGCTAACAGTCTAATAAATGCTCCAGAAATGTTCTAGTGGGATGGTCTTCGTAAGGTTGGTGGGGACCCAATGGGCCAAATAGCCAGCTTCCACACTGTAGGGATTCCAAGATACTGGGGGAGAGTCTCCTGCCTTTCCTCAAGATGGGTTCATTTACTTCCACTCAAAATGGCAGATGGAGCTCAGTTCACCATCACACCTGAGAAAGGGCACCTCTGGCAATGTAATAGTCCCCGAGTACCGCACTAGAAATGTCATGATATGAGTCTGCAACACAGTGACATCAATTCTCCACCAAATAGGTCTCAGAGTAAAGGTCCACATTGGGAGGAAGAGTTGATGAATTTATACTGAAATGCCCAGACGTGTGTTTAGGATAACATTACGAGCAAGTGACCAAATTGATTCTTATCCTTGGTTCATAAAATCCCTACAGTGTGAAAGCAGGCCCTTCAGTCCATCGAATCCACAGTGACCCTCTGAAGAATATCCCACCCAGATCCACACCCCAACCCTATCCCTGCATTTCTGTGGCTATTCTAGCTAGACTGCACATTATCAGCTATTTGGCATGGCCAATTCACCTGGCCTGCACATGTTTGGACTGTGGGAGGAAACTGGAGCATCCGGAGGACACCCACGCAGACACGGGGAGAATGTGCAAACTCCACACAGGCAGTCACCTGAGGCTGGAATTGAACTTGGGTCTCTGGCGCTGTGAGGCAGTAGTGCTAACCACTGAGCCACCGTGCTGCCCCAGTATCCTTGCTAATGCTTATATCCATCAATCAGCATCTCAAAAACAGAGGAGTTTGTCAATGATCACATTGCTTTATGATTGGAGGGGGAGTTGGGGGAGGGTGGTGAGTCCAAATTGAGTTTTGCTACCTTTTAGCAGTGATATTGCATCGAAAGTATTTCATTTGGGTGTGAAGTACTTTGAAGAGCCATAACATTGCGAAAGACGGCATATATAATTTTTTTTGTCTTGACAGTGCTTTTGTGTTCTGCTCCGGTTATCATTGTCATTTCTGTGAGCAGATCATCTGCTGCGTTTCTCTGTATTATGGCAGTAATTACACCACATCTGAGCAACTTTGTTGGCTGTGAAATGCCTCTAAGGTCATAAAGAGTGTAACGTAAATCCAAGTTTTCCATTATTGGAGTATGGGTAACTGTCCCCATTAAATGCCACTCAGACATGAGCTAAATGGTTTCACATTAACTGGGGAAAGAGCTGCTTTTTCTGTTTACACATCTTAGAGGCTTCATCACTGATATATTTTCTCCAACTGCCCCACCTCTACGTTCTCGTCATCTTCTTGTGATCAGACAATTTGCTTTGTTACCTAGTTTCTGGACTACCAGTCAAACAGCATTTTTCTCATAACAAGTCAACAAAAAAAAGTTTGAAGAAAACAGAACAAAACATGTTATTGTCTCAACTATTTTTCTCTCTGATTGCTTTTTTCAGGTGGCATGAACCCTAATTTTAATAGCAGGCTGTGTTCCCCACTTGGGCCATTTTGTTCTGTTGAATAATACTTAGATTAGATTACTTACAGTGTGGAAACAGGCCCTTCGGCCCAACAAGTCCACACCGACCCGCTGAAGCCTAACCCACCCAGATCCATTCCCCTACATCTAACACTACGGGCAATTTAGCATGGCCAATTCACCCATCCTGCACATTTTTGGACTGTGGGAGGAAACCCACGCAGACAAGGGGAGAACATGCAAACTCCACACAGTCAGTCGCCTGAGGCAGGAATTGAACCTGGGTCTCTGGCACTGTGAGGCAGCAGTGCTAACCACTGTGCCACCATGCCGCCCACTAACTGGGATAATACATGGCATAATAGATGACAGAGTGAAACTGGAGACAGTAATTGAGGCAAAGAGCCATCATAAGTAGCAAAATCAAAGTCAGGACAGTTTACACAAGTTGCTTTAGCTCAATTACTGTCGTGTATCATTTGTCTTGGCACTTTTTACAGGCATAGAGATTTCCTGTATTAGACTGATGCGTTTTGGTGTCTGTTGCCTATCAGCTTCTAGACTGATGCAGCCAAAGGTGATGGTGGGAGAACAACACTCTACCCCACGTGAATTCTGTGCATCTGGTTAGGCTGGATAGCCTGTGTCCGCCTGGTGCTGACACTGTTGCCTCAGGTTAAATGAGTTCAAACGGAGGGCTTTTGACTTTTGCGGTGTTGTGGGAGTGGGGGTGTGTGGGAAATAAGATGTTAAAAAGAGGCAATGTCCTGGGCCAGGTGTAAGGGACAGTAGTGCGAAGATGAACTGGGAATTATTCCTGTCAGTGTTTATGTCTCATTTAGGTTCATTTATTAAAAAGCAGATTATCTGATCACCAATGCAGTGCTGTTTGTGGGAGCTTTCTGTGCATAAATTGGCTGCATAAATTTTTCATGCATTAGAACTGTGGCTGCCTTTCAGAATTGCTGTAAAGAACTTTGGGATCTTCTATGGCTGTGAACGGTGATACATGAATGGCTGTCCTTTCATGAGCAGTTTATTAGTCTGACTAGTTAGTCAGTCAGCTCAGTCAGGCTGTATGTTTATCATGAAATCTAATGGCAACTTGCTCAAGTGCTCTGAGTTGTCACAGATCAGGAAGATCCCAGGTGCAATCCTTCAGCAGTCACTGCTGTGGAAGTTATTTGACTTCCTGTCGAAGCTGAGAGAGTGAATGGGAATAATTGGCTTGAATTCCTGTTCCCAGTTACTTTGAGCAGTGCAAATGTGCAGTTGACAGATGAAGTACAGTTGGCCACAGCTCAGGACATGCCTGCAGTTTACAGTGGACTAATGTCTACTGTAGACAGCTAACAATTAGAGAGGGCATTCCAATAATCTTTAAGCAATGTCGCATCATGGGGAGCTTCTCTTTGCCTTTGTCTTTGTCTTGTCTGTGTCTATTTGCCTTTTTGTGTCTGTGTCCCTCTGTCTGTTTTTCTCTCTCTGTTTCTCTCCCTGTTTGTGTTTGTCTATGTTTCCCTGTCACCACCCTCCCCCTGCCCTTTCTCTAGTATCACTGGCTATCTCTCTCTCTCTCTCTCTCGTTCTCTCTCTCTCTGTCTCTCTATGCCTAGGTGTGTCTCTGTCTAATTTTCCCTGTCCCTCTCTCTCTCTTTGTCTCTCTGTATCACTATCTGTGTCTCTCTGTTTCTCTGTGTCTCTCTGTTTCTCTGTGTCTCTATCTCAGTCTGTGTCTCTCCTTCTGCGTGTTTCTGTCCATCTTCCTGCCTTTCCCTCCTATGTCTGGACAGGAGGAGATGCCTTTGTTGGGGTTTATGTGGGTTTACTTTGTCGTGACACTGAGTAATTATGTGGTATGGCTCTGGCTGAGAGTTAACAACACGCCGAGTTACTAAAACAGCTGGGCGAAAGCCTGCTTCTGAGTTGGCAAATGAACCTTGCTGCAGGTGTTGCCTGTGGGGGTGCTGAATCTAGGAAAATCCAAGTGTTTTCAGCTTGTGTCTCACTTTTATTGCCCAAGACAAATTTCTCTTTTTCTTCTTTCTGCTGACCTTTCTCTCTCTCTTCTTTTCTTTTGTCTCTCCGTTTCTCTTTCATTTCTGCCTCTCTTCCCTTCCTGATTTCTTTTTCTCTTTGATTGGCTAATACAAAAAAACATGTGACAATGTTCCTTTTCGTCTCTGCTTTGCTATTTTCTCTGCATGTCCTATTGTCTCTCTGTGCAATGAGAGCATCTTGACCTTTAGCTTAGGGTCACGGGAAGACGTTGTACTGTTGGAGCAAGTGATGACTGAATGAAGGAGGAGCCTGTTATTGAAATGGTGCAGTCTGAATTGCAAAATGCAGTAGAAACAAAGGCTGTGACCAGTAGGAACATAAAGGAGCTGAGTTATTACAAACTGTATGTAGGATATTGGAGGGATAGAGGTAGCGCTACATCGTGCTGTATTTGCCTATTTCAGTGTCAGCAGTGGGATTGACTTCTAAGCAGTGTGTGTGATGTATTTGTCACTGCCCATGGCTTGGAAGGTTACACAGAAAATAGGAGTGGCTTGAGGCCATTCGGCCTGCTGAGCCTGCTCTCCAGGGGAGTGGTGAGCCCGTGGAATTCTCTGCCATGGAACACACTTGAGAGCGAAACATTGAATGTTTTCAAGAAGGAGTTAGGTATAATTCTTAGGGCTAAGGAGATCAAAAGGATTGGGGAGAGAAAGCAGTAACCAGGTACTGAGTCATAGAGATGTTCAGCACAGAAACAGACCCTTCGGTCCAACTCGTCCATGCCGACCAGATATTCTAACCTAATCAAGTCCCATTTGCCAGCACTTGGCCCATATCCCTCTAAGCCCTTTCTATTCATATACCCATCCAGATGCCTTTTAAATTTTGTAATTTGTACCATCCTCCCCCACTTACTCTGGCAGCTCACACCATACACGCACTAACCTTTGCTTGAAAAAGATGCCCCTTAGGTCCCTTTTAAATCTTCCCCCTCTCACCCTTAACCTATGCCCCCTAGTTTGAATGATCAGCCCTGATCATATTGAATGGCAAAGCAGACTCAAAGGACCGAATGGCCTCACTCCTTTTTTCTTTGCTCTGTGTTTATATCTAGATGATGGCTGATAGTCCTAACCCCATTTAATATATAATCCTCACATCCTTTGATAAATACCTAGAAATCAATTGATCTCTGTCTTGAATGTACTCAGTGGTTGAGCTTCCACAACTCTCTGGGGTAAAAGATTCCTCGGATTCACAACCCTCAGTGAGGAAATTCCCCCTTACCTCAATCCTAAATGACCCCGCCCCCTCCTTATTCTGCAACTGTGTCCCCTGGCTAAATTTGTTTTAGATTTGAGAGACAGGAGAAAATTCTTGAGTGAGTGAGTGCCAGGGGAGTGCTGCACAGTTGTACATGCCATAATTCAAATGAAAGATTAATTAAGGCCTTCTCTACACTCTAAGGTGGATGGTGAAGATTCCATAGCACTATTTAAAGAGTGGAGGGGAGATCTAGTGTTGTAGCCTCAAATAGATTGAAAGTAATTAGTCAAAGATGCAAAAATGACATGAGGAAAAACCTTATTGCACAGCAAGTGTTGGGAGGAAGTTTGAATTTGCTGTTTTCAGCTGAAGATTAATGCAGGAAAATCCCTGTTCTCCTTTGAATCATGCAATAGATTCTTTGACATAATCCAACAAGAAGGTTGGAGATTTAGTGTAGCTTTGCCAGTACAGGCTTGATGGGCTAAAGGACCTTTTCTATGCAGTATGAATTAATGAAGAATGGAGGGTTTCACTAAAGGTGACATTTCTGACATTACAGAATCCCACTGTACAGCATCGGAGATGCACTCTTGTGTATCATGAGCTCATAGCTTCCTGACAAAGGACTGAGAGCACTGGCCAATTCCTGCCCATGCACCAGATGCTGTTTCGTTCAGCTAATGTCTCCATGAAACCCTGAAAACAAGCTGCTTATTCAGCTCATTATTTTTCACATGGCATCCCTGAACACTTCAACAGCCTGATAGGATGGCTTCATCTCTGGCATCCATAATGTTTTTGGTTCTGGAGCTTTCTTTGCATTGAGCTCTTAGGCACCTCAGGACCTCTCCCCAACCTTACTGCTTGAGGACTGCTAACAAGCCGAGCTCAGACGTATTGGTAATGATTGAAATCTTCCACAACACCAACTACTTTGGTGGTATAGTCGACAGCGAAGAAGGTTATCTAAGATTGCAAAGAGATCTTGATCAATTGGGCCAATGGAACGAGGAGTGGCAGATGGAGTTTAATTTGAATGAATGCAAGGTGATCCATTTTGGTAAAGCAAACAAGAGCAGGACTTTTACAGTTAATAGTAGGGCCCTTTGTAGTGTTAGACGAAAGTGAGGACTGCAGATGCTGGAGATTAGAGTCAAGATTAGAGTGTAGCTGGAAATGCTCAGCAGGTCAGGCAGCATCTGAGGAGCAGGAAAATCAACATTTCAGGCAGGAGCCCTTTCCTGATGAAGGGCTCCTGCCCGAAATGTCGATTTTTCCTGTTCTTCGGATGTTGCCCGATCTGCTGTGCATTTCCAGCACCACTCTAATCTTGATCCTTTGTAGTGTTGTCAAACAGAGAGATCTATGGGCTCAGGTACATAGTCTTTGAAAGTTGTATCACAGGTAGATAGGGTGGTTAAGAAGGCATTTAGCACGCTTGACTTCATTGCTCAGACCATTGTGTGTAGGAGTTGGGCATTATGTTGAGGTTGCACAAGATGCTGGTGAGGTCACTTTTGGAATACTGAGTATAATTCTGGTTGCCCTGCTCTAGGAAGGATTATTAAACTGGAGAGGGTTTGGAGAAGATTTACCAGAATGCTGCCAGAACTGAGGGTTTGAGTTATTCAGAGAGGCTGTATAGGCTGGGACTTTTTCACTGGAGCATAGGAGGTTAAGAGGTGACCTTATAGAGGTTTATAAAATCATGAGAGGTATTGATTAGGTGAATAGACAAAGTATTTCCATCAGGTGGGCAAGTTCAAAAGTTAAGGGGCATATTCTTAAGGTGAGGGGAGAAATAATTAAAAGAGACCTGAGGGGCAACAATTTCACGCAGAGGGTGGTGCGCATCTGGAATGAGCTGCCAGAGGAAGTGGCAAAGGCAGGTGCAATTACAATATTTAAAAAGCATCTGGATGGTTATATGAATAGAAAGGGTTTTGAGGGATATGGGTCAACTGCTGGAATAGATTAATTTAGGATGAGTTGGACTGTGCTGTACATTTCTATGACTCTGTGACAATGGGCAGCCCTGTCCCTAATGATGGACCAAGAATGTTGCTGAGAGATCTGTCACCAGTGACGGAGCATGTGTGGTGGTGGATGAAGTAGTGAGAGGGAAAGACAAAGCCAAGCCAAGCCAAGTTTGGGAGGGTTGGTTCTGGAGACTGTGTTGGTGCTCAGATCCTTGTGGGCTCTCATGCAAACATGAAGCTGCATTGATTTAGGATGGGTTTGGGAATTTGGCCTGGTGACACAACAAGGCGAAATTGGTTTTTGCAAATGTGAGTTGTCCCACAGGTAGAAAAGAGGATGCTCCTCAGATGCTGCCTTACCTGCTGTGCTTTTCCAGCACCACACTCTTGACTCTAATTTCCAGCATTTGCAGTACTCACTTGCACCTCGTGTTTGTCTCTGTTCAGTATTCTAAACAGATTGGCTGGTCATTATCACTGCAGTTTGTGGGAACTTGCTATGTGTAGATTGACTGCTGTGTTTCCTGCATTTACAGTGGTTGGCTTTAAAGCATTTTGGAATCTCTTGATGTTGTGGAAATGATAGAGAGGTGAATTACTTCTCAGCTGGAGCCGAATCTGCAATGCACTGCATTTTCCCGCCTTTGCTTCATATCCCTTGATGCTTCACTCTGGCTGACTTGGGAGCCCATTATAAGAACGAAAGAAGCTGAGGAATAATGTTGCATGCATTATTCTGCAAAAATCAGCCATCTACGCAACTAAACAAAGCCATATTCCATTCATGGCTTCTTTATCAGATCTTACTGTTTTAATGAGTGCTGCTGAATCTGAATTAAACAGACGGGTTGTGGCTTTTGCAAGTTTAAGAATCCCAGGGAGCTGGCAAGACTTCCCTCGGCCACACCGCCCTCTTGGCACATTGCCCAGTAGAGTGTTTAAACCTTTGCAGGGGCAGCGGGCTTAGCAAGCATTTCTGCTGAAGTAATGCCAACTCCCAGGATCCAATCTTAGTGCACAGACCGTTGCCAAATTTAGTCCCCTGTGCTCAGCTGTGCCGAGGGAGTGTGGGAACGTTGTGCTCTTGCCACATTGCCTCTTGACTCCGTGCTGCATAGTTGCTCAACTCAACCTTTGCCAGTGAAAGAAAGGGAGTTTGCGGGAGGAGGGGCTGAAGAGTTCATAGGTCAGGGATACTGCCATTATTATCACTGTGGTGAGACTCATGGGAATTGCCTTTCCTCCCAATAAATTGTTTTCTTTCAGCATCCTGCCACACTTCAGACTTGCGAAAGTAGCTAATCCTTTGGCGCAGTGCCTGTTGACACATCGGAACGTCACAGGAACATTTAAACTCAAATTCCTTGTTTTATTTTCTCAGCCCTTTCATTTGCACTCTCTGCTGCTTTATTTGTTTGAAGGGGTGCGAGGAATCCTCTGGGTCTTCAATGAAATCAAGTGGAGTGTAGCTTATTTCTGTTAGCTAAAGGCACCGAGAGATGTGAAGTCATGAATGAGGTGTAGGTCAACCCAGAGCAAAGTGTGAACTCCTGTTTCTGTCACACTTCTTTGGATCCAAGGATGCCCCAGAAAGGATGCCCCAGGCTGCTGTATGCTTACTGAGGTTTTTTTTGTGCAGCTTACTGTATTGTGGGAAAGACAAAAGCTGAATTCTGCATGATAAGCTCCCACAAGAAATGCAATGTAACAATGCTTGATAATCTGCGGCTATAAGCATTCTCCCTGTGTCTGCATGGGTTTCCTTCGGGTGCTCCGGTTTCCTCCTACAGTCTAAAGATATGCAGTTCAGGTGAATTGGCTATGTTAGGTGCATTAGTCAGAGGGAAATGGGTCTGGGTGGGTTACTCTTCTGAGGGTCGGTATGGACTGGTTGGGCCGAAGGGCCTGTTTCCACACTGTAGGGAATCTTATCTAATGAAAATGGGTGTGAACAGGATACACAGCAGCCCTCTTGCCCTGAAGTCCAGCAACTGAGCATTTCTCAAGTTAGGAAGAAGTAAAAATTTGCATTGATGTAGCACCTTTCACCTCTCAGGGAGGTCTCAAAGCTCTTCACAGTAAACTAAGTACTTTTTAGAAGGGTGGTAATTGCCATGCTATAGGGGACATCTCAGTCTGATTTGGAATTATATTGCCATTTCTTCATTGTTGCTGGGTCCAAATCCCCCTGAGTGTTGAGGCAGCCCACTTACTACAGTGGTTCAAGAAGATGGCTCACCTCCAATCTTTCCAGGACAGTCAGGGATAGGTGATAGATACTAGCAATGCCCATGTGCCAAGAATGAATGAAATAATGTGGCAGACTATCTGTTGCACAGCAGGATCCTATAAACCGATAATGACCAGATAATGTGTTCCCTTGTGATGTCGGATGAAGAATAAGTATCATCTAGGACATCGGCGGTAACTCAGCTCCTCGTTGCTGAAATGATGTCACAGAATCTATTGCATCCACTCGGAGGACCCTGCATTTAAAATATCACATAAATTTGATACTTTCAACTGCACAGCTCTCCCTCAGTACTGCAATGATTGAGTTACACTAACAGCACAATCCATTGACATGGGGAAACTCTCACAATGGACTATTCGATTTACTCTCGGATTGATATGCTGCTTATGATACAATAGTCATTGGACCTTTTCTGAGAGTAATTCTTTTGAGATTTCACTCAATTTTCTCAAACAGAAACTGAATCAAGCATTATAATCGTAATTTGCAATTTGGGATCCAAATGAATTTTTCTTTTCTTTAAATTGCCTGAAAATTGGGAGCTCTAAATATTAGGTCCACTAACCATTGCACCTAGTCTCCTACATACCACTCTGTTGGGCCTAGCTTCACAACATCAATCCTCGGAATACTACAGCACAAAAGAGGTCATAGAGTTGTAGAGTCATAGAGTAATACAGCGCGGAAACAGGCCCTTCAGTCCAAATCATCCATGCTGATCAGATATCATAAATTAATCTAGTCCCATTTGCCAGCACGTGGCCCACATCCTTTTAAGCCCTTCCTCTTCATAAACCCATCCAGATGCCTTTTAAATGCTGTAATTGTACCAGCCTCCACCACTTCCGCTGGCAGCTCATTCCATACACGTGCCACCCTCTGTGTGAAAACGTTGCTCCTTAGATTCCTTTTAAATCTCTCACCTCAAACCTATGCCCTCTGGTTTAGGACTTCCCTACCCTGGGAAAAGCTCTTGGCTTCAGTGCAGTGTGCCTGTGACAGCTCTTTCAAAGTGTTATCTAATAAATCCCCATTCCCTTTGCTGTTTCTCCATAGTATTTATCTCATTCCATTTTGGAAGTTATCATTGATCCTGCTTCCCCTACCTTCTCAGGCAGTGCACTGGAGATCACAATAACAAGCTACGTTAAAAGAAATCTTCCTCATTTACTCCACTCTTAGCATCTCCTGCCAGTTATCCTATAATCTGTGTCTTGTGGTTACTGACCCTTCTGCCAGTTCAAATAGTTTCTGCTTATTTGCTGTCTCAATTTTGATCAGCTTTAGGTTGTAAGTTTGCTCACTGAGCTGGTAGATTTGTTCTCAGATGTTTTGTCACCATGCTAGGTAACGTAGTCAGTGAGCCTCCAGTGAAGCGCTGGTGTTCTGTCCTGCTTTCTATTTATGTGTCTTGTTCTGTTAAGGTGGGTGATATCATTTCGGTTCTTTTTCTCAGAGATTGGTAAATGGGGTCCAAATTGATGTGTTTATTGATGGAGTTCCAGTTTGAATGCCAGGCCTCTCGGAATTCCGGTGCATGTCTCTGTTTAGCCTGTCCCAGGATGGATGTGTTGTCCCAGTCAAAGTGGTGTCCTTCTTCGTCTGTGTGTAAGGATACTAGCGGCTGCTGGTCATGTCTTTTGGTGGCGAGTTGGTGCTCGCATATCCTGGTGGCCAATGCAATGTTTGTCGCAGTCCTTGCAGGGTATTTTGTATATGACATTCATTTTGCTGGCTGCTGGTACAGGGTCCTTTCGGTTCATCAGTAGTTGTTTCAGTGTGTTGGTAGGTTTGTGATGCCAAGGAGTTGGAGTAGTCTGGTCATCATCTCCGAGATGCCTTTGATGTATGCTAGTGTGGCTAGAGCTTCTGGGCGTGTTGTGTCTTCTTGTTTAGGTTTGTTGTTTTAAGAATTGGTAGACTGTGCTCATCAGGTACCTGTTGTTCTTGAATATGCTATATAGGTACTTTTCATCTTCTGCTCGTAGTTCCTGGGTGCTGCAATGAGTTGTGGCCCATTTAAATAATGTCCTGGTGCAGCTCTGTTTGTGGGTGTTGGGATGAATGCTCCTATAGTTGAGCATCTGGTCAGTGTGAGTTGCCTTCTTGTAGATGTTGGTCTACAGCTCTCCATTGACTGTTCGTTCCACTGTGACATCTAGGAAGGGGAGTCAGTTGTTGTTCTCTCCCTCTTTGGTGAAATTTGTGCCAGTAAGGATGTTGTTCATGATATTGTAAGTTTCCTCTAATTTGGTAATTTCGTGATGACAAAGGTGTCATCCATATAGCGGACCCAAAGCTTGGGTTGGATTGTGGGGAGGGCTGTTCGTTCTAGTCTCTGCATCACTGTTTCTGCTAAGAATCCTGACATTGGTGATCCCATGGGTGTCCTGTTGATTTGTTTGTAGGTCTTGTCATTGAAGATGAAGTGGGCAATAAGGCACAGGTCTACTACTTTGAGGATACTGTCCTTGCTGATGAAGTTGGTGCTGTCTGGTGTTTGTGTCCTTGATTTGTCTCGTCGTGAGGCCAGTGTTTCTTTGGCCAGGCTGATGTTAATTGCTGTGAACAGGGTCGTTACATTGAAGGAGACCATGATTCCATCTTCATTTACCAACGTCTGAGAAAATGAATCGGAAATGATATCACCCACGTTAACAGACCAAGACACGTAGATAGAAAGCGGGACAGAACACCAGCGCTTCACCGGAGGCTCACTGATGATGTTACCTAGCATGGTGATAAAACATCTGAGAACAAATCTTCCAGCTCAGTGAGCAACCTTACAACTTGAACCTCAACCTGAGCTACAAATCTTCTTTGGTCATCTATATTAAACCTTCCATTAAACTTTTATGATCTGTCGAAAATAAACCTTTTTGAGTCTCTCCACCATGATCTTTTGTTTTCTTTAGTTTTCTGAAACCAATTGTTAACTGTACTGGAACATAATTTATCGCAGCAGAGCTGTGTCAGGTTGTTAATATTTACAATAGAAGTAGCCAAGATGGTTACTGGAATCATTTTTGTTTTTCTTGTTAACTTCTTAATATAGCACACTTATTGGAAATGTGAAGTTGTGTGGGAAAGGTAAACTAAATCCTGGGGCTTTGCTTTTCATGCCTTTCGCGATCATGCAAAGTGAACCTTAAGTTGGAGATAGGGAGATCACAAGAATGGGGTTGCATTTTAGTTAGGGGTAGCGCTGCAGCAGGATGTGCTTGAGAATTGAAGGGGTTAATAGAAAAGGGTTAAAGTTCATTTTGGAATGCAGTAGCAGGAGGAGCTGGAACAGTGCACTGAGTCTTGTCCTTGGCGGACTGGGAGGGGGAGTTGAAGTGTTCAGCCATGGGGAGGTGGGGTTAGTTGGTGTGGGTGTCCCAGAGATGTTCTCTGAAGTGCTCTGCAAGTAAGCCTTCCCACTCTGCCAAGGACATACAGGTACTTGGCCTCCTCCATCGCCACTCTCTAACCATCTGATGCCTGGAGGAAGAACGCCGCATCTTCCTCCTCAGAACCCTCCAACCACCATAGCATCAATTCACCAGTTTCCTCATTTGCCCTCCCCCCACTATATCCCAGTTCCAACCTTCCAACTCAGCACTGCCCTCATGACCTGTTCTACCTGTCCATCTTCCTTCCCACCTATCCACTCCACCCATCTCTTTGACCTATCACCATTACCTTCACCTCCACCTGTCTATTGCACTCTCATCTACCTGCATCCCAATCCCACCTCCCCCTCCATTTACCTCTCCACCCCCTCAGCTCACAAGCCTTATTCCTGATGAAGGGCTTTTGCCCGAAACATTGGTTCCCCTGCTCCTCGGATACTGCCTGATCTGCTGTGCTTTTACCGCATCACTCCCTCGACTCTAATCTCCAGCATCTGCAGTCCTCACTCTCACCTCCTTGGATATAATGTCGATCACATAAACCGAGATCAGTAGACTTTCAACAGAGCGGTGCCCTTTCTATCTGCCTATTCTTTTACCTTTCTCTCACACCTGAATCTACCTTCCTATTGGCGTATTTGTCTTATTTTAAAACTTTAAATGTCCTTTTGTTTTGTTTCTGATAACTAGTTCAGAATCTACCATGCGGCCGCACATCACATTTTAATATGCAGTTCCTATAAACAGTCAAATAGTCAAATGTTGCCCCATTTGGTTCACCATTTTGTTGCCTACCCTAACCCTATCCCATTGCAAACATGTATAATAAAGCAAAAATATCTAGACATGACAAATTTAACAAATTTGGCAACAATTTATAAATGTCTTGCTTCTTTTTTTTAAAAAAAGCCTTAATCTTTGATGGGATGAGTGCAAGAAGAACAAGGCTAGCACTTATGGGTCATCCCTAATTGCTCTTGAATTAGGTAGTTTGCTAGGCATTTCTAAGGACAGTTCAGAATTGACCATGTTACTGTAGGTCTGGAATCATATATAGGCTAGACCAGGGAAGGGCAGTAGATTTCCTTTCCTTAAGGACATTAGTGAACCAGATGAATTTTTACGACAATTGGTCACAGTTGCACAGTCATGCTCATTG
Source organism: Chiloscyllium plagiosum (assembly GCF_004010195.1). Lineage (NCBI taxonomy): Eukaryota > Metazoa > Chordata > Chondrichthyes > Orectolobiformes > Hemiscylliidae > Chiloscyllium > Chiloscyllium plagiosum. The sequence continues at coordinate 71,164,806 of NC_057722.1, read as the reverse complement.
CATCAAGCGTCAATTCCATGTTGATTAATTAGAACAAAGAACAAAGAAAACTTATAGTTCAAGAACAGGCCTTTCGGCCCTCCAAGCCTGTGCCGATCCAAATCCACTGTTCAAAACTATTGCCCAATCCGAAGGATCTGTATCACTCTGCTCCCTAACTACTCATGCATCAGTCTGGACTCACCTTAAATGAATCTACCACGCCTGCCTCTACGACCTCTGCTGCAACCTGTTCCAGGCACCTACCACCCTCTGTGGAAAGTTCTAGTTCCAACCATTGCCATGGAGTGCTCCAGAGCATCACAGAACTATCTCGATTGTCCGAACGAGATGGGCGGGGAGTATTTTGTTCAGATAACTGATTGTTTGGATAACGGATAACATTTTTACGGGACCTTCAGATCTTGTTTGGATAATCGACGTTCGGATAACCGAGGTTGTTCTGTAGTTTGATTTGCTGCTGCACCACACCATCTTCCCCCAAAGATTTATCTGATAGAAAATGCATAAGGGAAGTGAAATATCTCCGCAAAGGCAGGTATCCCATTTCAAGTCACCCTTTATTTACATGTTCATAGTACTGGTTTCCTCAGAGCCAGCAATTAGAATGAACAGGATATCTGACACTCCTGTTTATATTTGTTAGCCCAGGACTTCCTGATTGGACCAGATTAACAGGAGACAACAGCAGTGAGAGTTGTACATTAGACAGTACTGTTACATACAAAAGTGCAGACAATACAGACCCAGCAACACTCCTGTTTATATTTGTTAGCCCAGGACTTCCTGATTGGACCAGATTAACAGCCTCAATCTGAGAACTCATATTCTGAGGTCCACCTGGCTGACCCTGTTAGAAGTTGAGAGTGTGGTGCTGGAAAAGGAGAGCAGGTCAGACAGCATCTGAGGAGCAGGAGAATCAGCGTTTCGGGCATAAGCCCTTCATCAGGAATGCTCCTTGGATGCAACCTGACCTGCTGTGCCTTTCCAGCACCACACTCTCGACTCTGATGTCCAGCATCTGCAGTCCTCACTTTCTCCTGACTCTGTTAGAACCACTGCAGAAGGGTAATCTACCATTTGTCTGGTCCAGCTTACACTCTTAAATAATGCGAATCCTCATTCTGTTCCTAAACCTAATACTTTGCTTTCACACTGACCCTGTCCCCCATAGTCTTGTTGTTCTTTATCCATTGCTTTTTGCCATTTCCTGCTTTTTAACATGCCTGGTGTATAGTGTTACCAGCACTCAGTAGTGATATCCAGGACAATGGCATGACAAGGCCAAAAGCAAAAAGGCAAAAGGTTGCATTTGCAAACTTGCTACTTTTTAAAAGAACAAGTGTGAGAGTTATTAAAAGACTGGCTTGGGATAGGTTTTAACTGACAGTCAAGAACCATTTAGTCCGATGATGAACTCAGTTTCCAATTGTACCAGCCTCCACTGCATCTTCTGGCAGTTCATTCCATGCACGCACCAGCCTCTGCATGAAAACTTTGTCCCTTCCATGCCTTTTCAATCTTTCCCCTCTCACCTTAATCCTATGCCCTCTAGTTCTGGACTCCCCGACCCCAGGGAAAATACCTTGTCTATTTATCCTATCCATGCCCCTCATGATTTTGTAAACCTCTGTAAGTTCACCCCTCAGCCTCTGAATCTCAAGGGAAAATAGCCCCAGTCTATTGAGCCTCTCCCTACAGCTCAAACTCTCCAAACCTGATAACATATTTGTAAATCTTTTCTGAACCCTTTCAAGTTTCACAAGATTCTTCCAATAGCAGGGAGACCAGAATTGCACACAGTATTCCAATAGTGGCTTAACCAATGTCCAGTACAGCCGCAACATGACCACCCAACTCAATACTCAATGCAATGACCAATAAAGGCAAGCTTACCAAATGCCTTCTTCATTATCCTATCGAACTGCAACTTCACTTTTAAGAAACTAAGAAGTTGTACACCAAGGTGACTTTGTTCAGCAACACTCCCCAGGACCTTACCATTAAGTGGAAATATCCTACCCTGTTTTGCCTTTCCAAAACGCAGCACCTCACATTTATCTAAATTAAACTTCATTTGCTGCTCCTCGGCCCACTGGCCCATCTGATCAAGATCTCATTGAACTCTGATGTAACCTTCTTCGCTGTCCATTGCACCTTCAATTTTGGTGTCATCTGCAAACTTATAAAACATGCCTCCTATGTTCACATCCAAATCATTTATGTAAATAACAAAAAGTAGTGGACCCAGCACCGATCCTTGTGGCACTCCACTGGTCACAGGCTTCTAGTTTGAAAAACAACCATCCACCACCACCCTCTGTCTTTTACCTTTAAGCCAGTTCAGTATCCAAATGGCTAGTTCTTTCTCTATTCTGTGATCTAACCTTGCTAACCAGTCTCCTATGAGGAGCCTTGTTGAACGCAGTACTGAAGTCCATATAGATCATGTCCGTCGCTCTTCCCTCACCAATCCTCTTTGTTACTTCTTCAAAAAACTCAATCTAAGTTAGTGAGGCATGATTTCCCATGCACAAAACCATATTGACTATCCTTAATCAGTCCCTGCTTTTCCAAATGCATATAAATCCTGTCCCTCAGGATTCCCTCTAACAACTTGCCCACCACCAATGTCAGGCTCACCGATTTATAGTTCCCTGGCTTTTCCTTACCACCTTCCTTTAAATATCGGCAACACGTTAGCCAAACTGATGTCCTTCATCAGCCACCGAATTCACTACAGGGGAGATCAGAAGGGTTTGGCCTTGGTGTTGTACCAATAGAGTGCCATATTGTCAGCGACGCTGAGGTGGTACTGAATTAAGGGTTCTAGTGGCTGCAAATTGAGTCCAAGGCATGATTTTTGAAAAGAGAGTAGAGTTTCCCCTCTGTGGACTGACCAACAGTCTGTCTTGATGGACATCACTGACTAACACATTATCTGGTCATTATCACATTGCTGCGTTTATTATGTGCAAAGAGGTTGCTGTGGTTCACACAAATCAATGAAGCATATTTTAGCATATCCTGAGGGTAAATGCAGATTCTGTTTTCCCAGTGTTCTGTTCACTTCAACTCCCCCTCCCACTTCGCCAAGGACATGCACGTCCTGGGCTGTCTCCATCACCAATCCCTAACCACCCGATGCCGGAGGAAGAACGCCTCATCTTCCGCTGTGGGATCCTCCAATCCTACGGCGTCAATGTGGATTTCACCAATTTCCTCCACCCCCTTCGTATTTGTCTCAGCACCCACCTCGACTCACAGCCTCATTCCTGATGAAGGCCTTTTGCCCGAAACATCAATTTTCCTGCTTCTCAAATACTGCCTGACCTGCTGTGCTTTTCCAGCACCACGCTCTTGACTCTGATCTCCAGTATCTGCAGGCCTCACTTTTGTGTACATCTATTTGTTTGTCTTTCCTCCATCTCTTCACTGTTTTTTTCTCTCTCTCTTTCTCTCTCTTTGTGCACCCATCTCTCATTTACAAGAACGTTTCCTGTGAAGTCTTGTGTGAATGATTGCAGACAGAAAGGCGATCACAAGCACTAACTCGCTTTTATTTTTCTTTTCTACTTCTGGAAAGGAACACGAGAAGAAGCAGCTGTCGAATAAGGGCCCATTCGATGGCGAAGGTAACTGTCAGATTCATGCCTTGTATTAAGTATTCTTCATGAATGACGTCATTGTGGTGCAAGTACCGAAACAACAGCTTTGTGACTGAGGCCAGATCGATGCCTGTGACGTGATTGCTCTTCACATGAATGCACAGAACGCTATCATTCCAGGAGGACAGAGTGTGAAACACTTGCACTCGCTTGAAAGAAAGCTATTCAGAAACTTAAAGTCATAAGATTAATACACAGGGATATGTAACTGTGTGAAGACTCAAAGTTCCAGATAGTGCGTCAGAAGTAATTATCCTTTGTCCAATTTCAAGGTTTTTTCCAAACCATAATTACTGGAAAAAGCTGATGGTAAAATCCTCAAATGGATACTCATAGAGGCATAGAGTTGGACAGCACAGAAACAGGCCTTTAGTTCAACTCTTCTATGCCAACCAGATATCCTAAATTAATCTAAATTATGGGCGGCACGGTGGCACAGTGGTGAGCACTGCTACCTCACAGCACCAGGAACCCAGGTTTGATTCCAGCCTCAGGTGACTGTCTGTGTGGAGTTTGTACATTCTCCTGTCTGCGTGGGTTTCCTCTGGGTGCTCCGGTTTCCTCTTACCGTCCAAAGATGTGCAAGTCAGGTGAATTGGCCATGCTAAGTTGCCCATAGTGTTATATACATTAGTCAGGGGAGAATGTGTCTGGGTGGGTTACTCTTTGGAGGGTCGGTGTGGACTTGTTGGGCCGAAGGGCCTGTTTCCACACTGCAGATAATCTAATCTAGTCCCA
>NC_057722.1:71136310-71159900 GCF_004010195.1 Chiloscyllium plagiosum | reverse complement strand
CTCAATATCTAATGGTATTTTGAGCAAGGCATGACATAAAGCTAAACTGCTCTGAGCTAATGGTTAAATCAGATAGAATGATATCTGGCCTTGACTTTGTTAATGTTTGAGAAGCAAGATAAAGACACATACAAAGGAAAACCCAACCTTTGCTCTGGAAATGTACCAAGGAGAATGAGTTGTGTTGTACCATGTGATAATGAGAAATTTATTATCAAACTGCACCACCGAAGGATATCCTATAGAGCTTTTGAGACACAAAATACTTTGTGAAATGCTGACACCATTGCGAGGCATATGGCTATCAAATTACACCTAACTGCAATGGGATTATGACCAGACTCAAAGGTAGCATGTTTTGAGGGATAAGTATTAGCCAGGATAAGGGCAGAATCTTCAAATGGCCTGCAGGACCTTTTACAGCAACTGGAGGGGTCTCCATTAAGCATCTCACCCAACGTGTGGCTCAGCCCCAGGTTTTGGGGTCATGTTGCTGTACAGGGTCTTTAACTCACAACCACCAGACTCACAGATGATCAGAACAGTTGGAATAATGAAAGGAAAGACAGCAAAACTGTGTCCAAAACACTGGACGGGAACAAGGTTCCATATCTTCTAACAGACAGAATCGCTGGGTGTCATTTGTCAGTTAATTAGCTCCTATCAAGACTACACAGAGCCAAGAAATCTGGTTATCCTGCATGTTTGTCCTTTATGGGATTTGACTGAGGATTTAGCAGCCGACATGCAAAAATCCTGATCCCACAGACAGGCAGTTTCAACAAGCGCATCAAGGAAAGCAGCATGGCATTTCAGCAACACGCGCACATTTGTTTGGCTCTGTGCACTATACAATCAACAAGAACTGATCATGTCAGCAGCACAGGCACTTGTGTGCATGATTCCCACACCACAACCTTACATTTACACTGAGTGGTGACAACATGGACTGTGACTTTTCAGTTTTCAACAGGTTCAGCTCATTTGTTGCTCAGAAACCAAACCTGTCCTTTGTTACCTCATAACTAAGTCATTGCTCTCCTGTGGCTCTGTCCGCTTTTGCACCGACTCTGAAAGTGAACTCATCTGAAATATGTGTTCCCAGCATCTGAATTCAGTCACCCATCAAGCCAATATTTGCTGACCAATGTGGTCTCTCAGTCTCATGCCACCTTGATGTTATCTTCAAAGCAGAGAGATAATCCTACATAATGTTGGTTAATGGAGTGACATCTGATGCATACTACTGAATCCTGCTGTGAGCAACAACTAAGTTCTCATCTTTCCTTTGTCATGGCAACTAAGAGTTTTCAGGTTGATGCAATCTGTTGCCTGCCCTGTTCCCCTGTCTCTCCCTCTGTCTCACATGTCTGCCTGACGTCTTTAACCTTTTCAACACCCCATATGATGTTTAACCCACCAATGCTGCCCTCTCAATTTCTGACTTCCACCCAATTTAAGTGCAACAGAGTGAGCTGCAGGACACAATTAAGGTCGTGATTAGAATTTAAAGTCCTCCCCACTCTATCTTAAAGCCACAGGCAAATAGTTTGTATAACGTTGCAACACAGTGAGGTTAGGAGGCCACAATTACTGCTAAGGAGTGAAGCAGCCCAAGGAGCAAGTCAGTGTTGAGTAATAGCTTCAGAAACCTGCAATAACCTTGTGATAATGTCATAGAGTTGCACATCATAGAGTATAACTAGCACAGTGTGGGTGGAGTTTGAACATTACTCACTGGAAAATTCACACAAGCACATGGACATGAAAGAAATAGATTGGTGCTTACCTGATTTAACTATAAAATCAGTTCCTGGTCTATCAATAATTACCACGTATGTCAGATTGGATTATTTGAAGTCTACATCTGAAGACAGTTCTTGACTTAAACTTTTCCATGAATGGTCTGTCATGAACCCAAAGTCATAGCAGGGCATCAAACTGCAGGATAATAAAATCAGCCTGGAGTGCTGGATCAGGAGGGGAATGAGACAAACGGATATGAAAAGGACCTTTCAGCAGGGGGTTGGGGAAATAAGAGGAGAGAAGGCTCCAAACTGCAGAACACAGGCCAGAGAAAAGGCTGGGGAGCCAGCCATAATGACATTCCTGACGAAGACCTTATGCTCGAAAAGTCAACTCTCCTGCTCATCGGATGCTGCCTGACAGGCTGTGCTTTTCCATCACCACACTTATTGACTGAGCCATAATGACAGACCACTTCTCCCATCAGGACATGACAAGTGCTTAGCTGGAAGTTAGAGGGATTGAAGTCTTCTTTAATTCAAATAGCCTTTCAAGGTGAACAACCTGGGGGTCAATGGAAGCTAAATATTTAGCAGAGTCAAAGCCTCTTCCATAACACTGCAGGCATGGGAGTCAGAGGTCAGCAGAAATAGAAGGATGCACAATGATCTCGCATGGATGTTATACACTTGCGTTGGTCTTTCCGTTACCTCTCCCTCATTATCTTGTAAACTTCATAGCTTAAAAACAAGGACCCATGATGTCACAAGTTTTTCAATTTCCAATTTTCACATTCATGACCTCCTCCACCCTTGCTTCATGCACATCTTGAAGTGCAAGAGAATAGTCCCATGTAGTATCAATGAAGCTGCCTCATCTTATGCTGATGTGTTGATGTCTAAGTTTCTGTTTGGTCATTACAACTTCCTCACGTATTAAACTGAGCTTGCAGGGAGCACTTATAGTCAGGACTGGATCTCCTAGCTTTGGAAGTCTGACACCCTGTGGGGAAACAAATTCCTCCATTTCCTTGAAAACTGGACAATTGTAAACAACAAAGATAGGGAATGGGCTGGTTTGCTAACACCTCAGGTTTCCGTAAGAGTATTTTGTAGTGAAGCCTGCTAATTCCATTTGCGAATCTGTCTACTCTAATGCATCTACACACACTCCATTCTATACTATATTCACTTTTCTATGGCAAAGAAAGAAATTAGATTAGATTAGATTCCCTACAGTGTGGAAACAGGCCATTTGGCCCAACAAGTCCACACCGATCCTCCGAAGAGTAACCCACCCAGACCCATTTCCCTCTGACTAATATATCTAACACTATGGGCAATTTAGCATGGCCAATTCATCTGACCTGCACATCTTTGGATGTTTGTTGGGCCAAAATGGCCTGCTTTCAGACTGTCGGGAATCTAATCTAATTTGTAGGGAATCTAGTCTAATCTAATTTCTTTGTTTGCCACAGAAAAGTAAATATAGCAATGGAATGGAAAGGAAAATTTTGATAATCTGCATTAATGATGTTGAATGAGGGATAAAAATATTGTCCAGGACAATGGGGAGAACATCTTCATAAAACAATGTTTTACTCTCGTCTGAGAGGTTAGTTCGCAGAGTCATACAGCACGGAAACAGACCCTTCAGTCTAACTTGCCCACGCTGACCAGACATGCCAATCTGATCTAGTCCCACTTGCCAACATTTGGCCCAAATCCCTCTAAACCCTTCCCATTCATATACCCATCTCGATGTCTTTCAAATGTTGCAACTGTATCATCTTCAACATTTCCTCTGGCAGCTCATTCCAAACATGCACCTCCCTCTGCATGAAAAAGTTACTGCTCAGGTCCTTTTTAAATCTCTCCCATCTCACCTTAAACCTATGCCCTCAACATTTTGACTCCAATACCCTGGGAAAAAGACCTTGGGCTATTCACCCTATCCATGTCCCTCATGATTTTATAAACCTCTATAAGGTCATCCCTCAGCCTCCGATGCTCCAGGGAAAATGCCCCAGCCTATTCAGCCTCTCCCTAAAACTCAAACCCTCCAGTCTCGGATGCACCCTTGTAAATAATTTCTGCACCATCTCAAGTTTAACAACATCCTTCCTCTAGAAAGGCAATCAGAATTGTATGCAGTATTGTGAAAGTGGCCTCACCAGTGTCCGGTACAGCCGCAACATGACCTCTCAATTCATGTACTTAATGTTCTGACCAATGAATGTAAGTATGCCAAATGCCTTTTCACCATCCTGTCCATTTTCAAATCAACTCTTTTTGAAATAGCAATTAACTGAAGCCAGTGAACACAGGGAAAACTTGAGCTCAACTAGGAGATGTTCAGCCGTGTTTTAGATGTCTACATGTCTACAAAAGATTAAATGTGAGAGGTCAGCAAAGAGACTATTTAAATTACTAACACTTGAGGTACCAAAGCAGGAAAGAGGGGTTTGTTGGTTATGAGCTAAGGCCAGATGGCAAGAAACTGTACAGTACAAAGAGGTGAACTCACTCATGGGGTTGGTTTGTGATAAATTCATTATTCTGCAAGTTATTAAAAGAGTAAAGCTTTCTTCATTGTGCAAAAAAGCATTAGAAATCCATTACTTAACAAATGCATTGCACAGTTATCTGTCTTTGTAATGGCAGCAGATATACACATTCTAAATAGCATCATTAAAGGAGTTGGCAGCTCATTAGTTTTATTTCCCATTAGCACCTCAGCAACACTGGCCATCAGAATGATGCAACTTTCTTAACATATTGAAAATCCAACGTTGGCCTGCTGATCCTATAACTGGATTAGTCATCCAGTCTAATCAACTGGGGAATTCAAATCCCAACACAGTAGCTGGTAGAATCTCAATGCAAACAGGATTCTGGAACTGAAAGCGAGTCTCAGTGATGGTGACCATAAAACCAACATCAAGGTTATTGGGAGAAATCCCAAATGGTTGACTGACTCTCCAAATGGAAGGGAATTTGTCATCCTTGCCTGGCCGACACATGACTCCAGATCCATAGAAAAGAGGTTGAATCTCAATTACCTCTCTGAAATAGCAATGCAAGTCACTTACTTCAAGAAAAAAATGTCTCGGCCATAAGTTACCTTTGCTCTCTGATCCAAGTTCCAGTTGATCAGCCCAAAGATGTAACTGCCCTAATTTAGGTGCAATTGAAATCAGAGAAGCTGGGTTCTAAAGCTCTCACTGTATATGTGGGTGAGGACTAGGCATTTCAAAAATGGGTAACAAGAGTTATTTTTTTCACCTACTGAAAGGATAGGGCAATATCAGGAAAGTTCAAAGGTGGGGATGCAATGTCCTGATATAATGTCTGAAATGTGTATTTGGGAATTTACCCTCAGTTAAAATGGCAGTCTTAATGCTGGCTCTGTCTGGTACAAACCCGGTGCTTCTGACGAATGTCGGGAGAGGACAATGTAACTGAGCAAGGCAGTCAATGTGTTATTCATAATTCCCTCATCACTGACAAGACAGGCAATTCTGCTCCAGTTTCAATGTCCGGACTTTGGAATGTGTTCACTTGAACTCTGCACAAGACAGTGAGTGCTTTGTCAGGATTGGCATAAATGGCCTAAGCTGTTTTGAGTTTCAGCGTTTGACCTTTCTGGCGACATTTCTCAGAGCTCGCCACCCCCCCCCCCCACACAAAAAATGAACTCACAGTGAAATCCTTAGGTTAACGATAGCAGCAAGGCATCAACCGGTGTCCAAAAAAAACATTACAACAACTCTTTCCCTAGGGTCAAATAATCTTTGGTGAGTGGAACATGAAGGGGCAAGGAAAGCATGTAGATTTCCATAGTGCCTGTCAGAAACTCAGGATGTCCCAAGGCTCATTATTGCCAAGGAAGTGTAACCACTTACACCAGAACAGAAAATGCTGGAGAAACTCAGCAGGTCTGGCAGCATCTGTGGAGAGAAAGCAGAATTTGCTTTAGGGCCACTGCTTCCTTTTCAGAACTGATGATCGCTTGGAAAAGGTGGTATATATGCTGAAGACTGGGGCAGGGTGGAAAGAGGTAAAATAGATGCAGATGGGAGGGCCCAGAAGAAAAAATAGTCGTTTGGGGAAGAAAGGAATTGATAATGGTGAACCAGAAGGAAAGACGAGTTGAAAGCATGGATCACTAGTGAGAACGGGTTGGCTGTGAAATTACAGAGGTGTGGAAAGGACATGGAAAGAGGTGTTCATGCTCTCAATTTATTGAACTCAATATTGAGTCCTGGGGGGTGCAGTGTCCCAAGCAGAAAATGAAGTGCTGCTCTTCTAGCTTATGCTGATATTCACTGGAGCACTGAGGCAGGCCTGAGATAGAAATGCGAGCCAGGGAACATAGCGGTGCCTTGAAGTGATCGGTGACCAGAAGCTCAGGGTCATTTTCGTAGACGGAACGTGGGTTTTCCACAGAGCAGTCACCCCAGTCTCTGTTTCGTCTCCCTAATGCAGAGGAGACTATACTGTGAGCAGCCAAATGCAACCACTGTTACAGCGCAGGAAATGCTGCAGCCAATTTCTGCACAGCAGGTTCCCTAAAACAGCAATGAGATAATCACTAGATATTCTGTTTTACGTGTTAGTTGAGGTATAAACACTGAGCAGGTCACAAGGCTGAACTCCCAAACTATTTCTTTTATTTGCTCATGGGACACAGGCGTCACTGGCTAGACTGGCCTCTTTAATTGCCCTGAAGTTGTGGTGATCTACTTCTTAAATTGTTGCAGTCCTTGGGGCATAGCAACATCCTCAACGCTTTTCAGAAGGAAGTTTCAGGATTTTGACTCCGCAGCTTTAAAAGAACTGCGAACTATTTCCAGGTCAGGCTGATATGTGGCTGGGAGGGAACTTGCAGGTGGTGGCACCTCAATGCATCTGTTGCCCTTGCCCTTTTAGATGGTATAGTTCGTGAGTCTGAAAGATGCTGTTAAGGACCCTTGGTTAGTTGCTGCAATGCATCTTCTAGATGATACTGCCACTGCTGCCATTGTAAAGGGAGTGGTGAAGAGAATGAGCTCTGAAGTGTACACTCAATGTAGCGAGTGAGGTGGCAATCAAGTAACATACTTTGGCTTGGACGATATTGAATCTTGAGTATTTTAAATCTGAATCCCATCTAAGACAGTATTCCATCACACTCCTTATTTGTGCCCTCTTGATAGTGCTTAGCCTTTGAGGAGAAAGTGAGGTCTGCAGATGCTGGAGATCAGAGCTGAAAATGTGTTGCTGGAAAAGCGCAGCAGGTCAGGCAGCATCCAGGGAACAGGAGAATCGACGTTTCAGGCATAAGCCCTTCTTCGGGCATAATCCATTCCTGAAGAAGGGCTTATGCCCGAAACGTCGATTCTCCTGTTCCCTGGATACTGCCTGACCTGCTGCGCTTTTCCAGCAACACATTTTCAGTGCTTAGCCTTTGCAAGTCATGAGGCCAGTTGGTCACAGCAGGACTCTTAGCATTTGACCTGCTCTTGGAGCACCTATTTATATACTAGTCCAATTCTGTTTCTGATCTATGGGAACCACAAGGCTGTTGATGGTGGTGTGTTCATTGACAGCAATGTCATTGAGTGTATGATGATTTGGTTCTCTCTTTAGAGATGATCAATACTTAGCACTGGATGTGTGCTAAAGTTACTTGCCACATTTCAGCCCAAGTCAATATGATATCTAGGTCTTTCTGTATATGGAAATGGATTGCTTCAATATCAGCGAACATTCCCACTTCTGACTTTATGATGAAGGGAAGATTGTTAATGACGCAAAAGAAATTGGTTGGGCTTAGAATATAATTCTGAAGATAAATCCCCAGGACCTGATCAGGTGTACCCTAGAACTCTGTGGGAAGCTAGAGAAGTGATTGTTGGGCCTGTTGCTGAGGTATTTGTATCATCGATAGTCACAGGTGAGGTGCCGGAAAATTGGAGGTTGGCTAACGTGGTGCCACTGTTTAAGAAGGGTGGTAAGGACAAGCCAGGGAACTATAGACCAGTGAGCCTGACATCAGTGGTGGGCAAGTTTTTGGAGAGAATCCTGCAGGACAGGATGTATATGTATTTGGAAAGGCAAGGACTGATTAGGGATAGTCAACATGACTTTGTGTGTGGGAAACTATGTCTCACAAACTTGATTGAGTTTTTTGAAGAAGTAACAAAGAGGATTGAGGAGGGCAGAGTGATAAATTTGATCTATATGGACTTCAGTAAGGTTCCCCATGGGAGACTGCTTAGCAAGGTTAGATCTCATGGAATACAGGGAGAACTAGCCATTTGGATACAGAACTGGCTCAAAGGTAGAAAACAGAGAGTGGTGGGGGAGGATTGTTTTTCAGACTGGAGGCCTGTGACCAGTAGAGTGCCACAAGGATTGGTGCTGGGTCCTCTACTTTTTGTCATTTACATAAATAATTTGGATGCGAGCATAAGAGGTACAGTTAGTAAGTTTGCAGATGACACCAAAATTGGAGATGTAGTGGACAGTGAAGAGGGTTACCTCAGATTACAACAGGATCTGGACCAGATGGGCCAATGAGCTGAGAAGTGGCAGGTGCTGGCAGGTGGGACTAGATTTGGTTAGGATATCTGGTCGGCATGGAAGGGTTCGACCGAAGGGTCTGTTTTCATTCTGTGCATCTCTACGACTCTATCTGGAGGGTTCTTGTGCATTGGCAGTGTCCCCACCTCTGAGCCAAGAGCTCAGTGTTTAAATTTTACATGCTCCAGAGGTGTGTCATAACATCCCTGAGCAGGTTGATTAGAAAATATTTTTCCTGAGGATCTGGAGGATTCTTGTGGTGCAGTGGTAGTGCCCCTACCACTGAGCCAAGAGGCCTGAGTTCAGGTCACACCTGTTTCTAAGCTATGTAATAACAGTCCTGTCAGGTTGATTGGAAAATATCTACGCTGAAGGTGTCCTTCTGAAATGTCCTGGACCTACCCTCCAATAGCCCCAACCATTTTCCTTTGCGCTAGGAATGACTTCTACCAGTAGAGAGATTTCTACTTGCTCTAAGTTTTGCTCGGGATCCTTGATACTCCACTCAGTCAAATGCAGCCTTTATCACTTGCCTCACTTCAGGAATGTAGCATTCTTATCCATGTTTGAACCAAGGCTGTAATGAGGTGAGTAGTTGGCGAAACCTAAACTGGGCAACAGCAAGCAAATTATTGCTGAGCTGGTGTTTGCATGATAGCACTATTCATGACCAATCTATCACTTTAAAGATGATCAAGAGTAGACATATTGGATGGTAATTGGCTGGGTACTGTTCAGACCTGGGCCATTCTCCACATGGTTGGCAAGTTGCCAGATTTGCAGCTGTATGAGAGTCATAGAGATAAGCAGCATGTAAACAGACCCTTCAGTCCAACTTGTCCATGCCAACCAGATATCATAAGACCATAAAATATAGGAGCAGAAATTAGGCCATTCAGCCCATCAAGCCTGCTCTGCCATTCAATCACGATTGATGAGTTTTTCAAGGGTTTAGATCAGAGTGGTGCTGGAAAAGCACAGCAGATCAGGCAGCATCTGAAGAGCAGGAAAATCGACGTTTCGGGCAAAGGCCCTTCATCAGGAAGCCTAATGAAGAGCTTTTGTCCGAAACCGCGATTTTCCTGCACTTCGGATGCTGCCTGATCTGCTGTGCTTTTCCAGCACCACTCAGATCTAAACTCTGGTTTCCACCCCTCACTTTTGCCTGCCTGATAAGTTTTTCAACTCATTCTCCCACTTTCTGCCTGTAACCCTTGGTCCCTTTGATAATCAAGAACGTATCCATCTCCGTCTTAAATGTACTGAATGACCTGGCCTCCACAGCCTTCTGTGACAGCAAATTCCACAGATTCATCACTCTCTGGCTGAAGAATTTTCTTCTTAAGTCTGTTCTAAAAGGTCTTCCCTTTACTCTAAGGCTGCACCCTCAGGTCCTCGTCTCTCCTACCAATGGAAACATCTTCCCAACATCTACTCTGTCCAGACCATTCAGTATTCTGTAAGTTTCATTTAGATCCCCCCTCATCCTTCTAAACTCCATCAAGTATAGACCCAGAGTTCTCAAACATTCCTCATATGTAAAGCTGTTCATTTCTGGGACCATTCTCATGAATCTCCTCTGAACACGCTCCTAGTCCCATTTGCCAGCATTTGGCACATATCCCTCCAAAACCCTTCCTATTCATATATCCATCCAGCTGCCTTTGAAATGTTGTAATTGTACCATCCTCCACCACCTCCTCTGGCAGCTCGTACAGTAGCTGGGGGCACGGTAAGCCTTCAGTACTGTTGCCAGAACTTTGTCAGAGCCTGTAGCAATATACACTGGCTTTAGCCATTCCTTGATATCACATAGACTGAATCAAATTGGCTGACGACTGGTATCTGTGATGCTAGGGACTTCAAGAGGGGTCAAGATGACCACTTACACTGCACTTTTGGCTGAAGGTAGATGAAATGTTTCAGCTATATGCTTGATACTGATGTGCATGGCTTCCCTATCTCTGAAAATTGTGTTGTTTGTGGCTCCACCTCCACAGTGATTGTTTAATTGTCCTCCACCACTCATGGCTGCATGGGGCAGGGCTGCAGAGCTTCAATCACATCTTTTGGTTGTCGGACTCTGAGCCTGTGTAACTGCATGTTGTTTGTGCTGTTTGCCATGCAAGTAGTCCTGTGTTGTAGTTTCATCAGGTTGACACCTCCCTTTTAGGTATACCAGGTACTGCTCCTACATGCACTCCTGCACACTTCACAGAATCAGGATTGATCTCTGGGCTCAATGGTCAGGGTAGTGTGGGAGGTATCCCAGGCTTGCAGGTTATATTAGAACATAGAACATTACAATGCACTACAGGCCCTTCGGACCTCGATGTTGCATTGACCTGTGGAACCAATCTGAAGTCTATCTATCTTACACTATTTTATTTTCATCCATATGTTTATCTAATGTCCATTTAAATGCCCTTAAAATTGGCAAATCTACTACTGTTGCAGGCAATGTGTTCCATGCCCACACTACTCGCTGAGTTAAAAAACGACTTCTGACATGTGTCTGATGTCTATCTGCAAAATTACATTGGATTTAATCCCTGCTTTGAGACACTTTAATGCTAAATATCACTTAACTCATCCTGCAAATGCTGTGTATTTGAGAAGACATGGAAAACCCATGGGATTCTCTATGGAATGTTGTGCAGGAATAACCACATTGCATGTGCTGCATCTGTCTTGGCTCAATGTTAGAACTTGTTCCTGAAACAGCATGTTCTGAGTTCTGGAGATTTGTATTGCTCGTCCCAATGCAATACTGATAAGGTATTGTAAACGGTATCCTCTGAGATGCCCATTAAAGATCGCATAGCACTATTTTTAAGTAAAAATAAGGAATGTCTTCTGACCTTTGCTGTTAAGTATCTCATCGCTTCTGGTGGGATCTTGCAATGCACAAATAGGTGGTTAGATTTCAGGTATAACTATTGTGGCACTGTATTGGCTGTAGAGAGATTATTTTGAAATTGGAGAATTTCCTTTCACATTCCATTACCACGATTGTCACCCTTCAAGGACTGTTGATCATTTAGCCTCCTGTTTGTTCAGGCTATTGTGGGAAATTTTCAATGTAGACAATTTTTAAAAGAAAATTTTTAAAAAGCGGCTGTTATATCTTTTGATGCTTGAATGCCTGTCAAGTGTCTGCTTTCCTTAAATTCAGAGAAAAATACACATTTTCTGATGAGTAGTAAGGAGAACGTTTGTACACGTCCCAAAAGGATTTTAAACTCATCTGAATTTTGCCAGTTCCAATTTGCTTGAGAATTAGATTAGATTAGATTCCCTACAGTGTGGAAACAGGCCCTTCGGCCCAACAAGTCCACACTGACCCACCCAGACCCATTTCCCTCTGACAAATGCACCTAACACTACGGGCGATTTGGCATGGCCAATTCACCTGACCTGCACATCTTTGGACTGTGGGGGGAAACCGGAGCACCCGAGGAAACCCACGCAGATACGGGGAGAATGTGCAAACTCCACACAGACAGTTGCCCGAGGCTGGAATCGAACCTGGGACCCTGGTGCTCTGAGGCAGCAACGCTAACCACTGTGCCACCATGCATCAGAAAGAAGCATTCTAGAGGAGATAAGAAGGAAGACAAAACTGATTTTAAACCTGAATGGAGAGCCAATGTTGTTCAAGCTGCAATAATACAAATACAGTTTTAATGTATATGATTGGGTTAATAATCTCACGAAATTGAGTTCAAAACCTGCCCTACCACAAATTAAATCTGGAGATAAAAATCAGGTTTTGAAGTGTTTAGGAAGCTAATAAATTGTTATAAAACAATGTTTACTGCAATTATACACAGCTTTTTGTCACGGCATACTTGGAACAGTCTGTGAACTGTTCATCTTCTTCCCTATGCTGTTGCAGGAGTGCGCTGAAGTCTTACCAAAATAATTCCTGGATAGAAGGATTGCCCTATAAACAAAGACTAAATAGACTGGGCTTATATTCTCTGGAATTTAGAAGAATGAGACATGATGTCATTCATAAAATTCTTATAGGGTTTAACAGAGTGAACGCAGGAAATCTGATTCATTTTGCTGGGGTGCTGGGTGGGTCTAGGAGCAGGCAACATTGCTGAAGAAGGGGTTGGCCAATTACAACTGAGATGAGGAGGAATCGCTCCATTCACAGGGTGATGAATCTTTGGAATTCTCTACCCCAGAGAGCTGCGTATGCTCAATTGTTGAGTATATTTGAAAATGGAACAAATGGATTTTAGCATACCACAAACATCAAAGGAAACGGGGATTGTGCAGGAAAATGGTGTTGTAGTGGAAGATTGGCCATAACCTCATTGACTGGTAGAATAGGACCATAGGGCTGAATGGCCTCCTCCTGCTCCTGTTCTTATATTATTAAAGCTCAATGGGTGGTTTCCAGTTCCACACTCAGAGTGGATGACTCTTAACTGCTTTCAGTCACCATGATAATGAGGAGATGGACAATAAATGCCAGTCTTTCCAGTGCTGCTCACATCCTGAGAAGGAACCAACAGAAAGCCAGAATCTGTGAGGAAATGTGACAATTCAGCTGAACATGTTAATAAAACCATGGGCCTCTGTTTCTCATGCAACTTCAAGTTGGAGTACAATCAAACAGAGGGTGGAAAAGTCCCCTCGAGGTCTTATATTTGTGCAAAGATCTTTCATAACCCGGTAATGTTGCAGAGGCATTCTGCATCAATTAAGGACTTTTAAAGTGTGGCTACCCTTGCGATGTAGGAAATACAGGCAGCAATTTTCACATAGCAAGCGACCACGAGAGCAATGAAGGTCAGGTAATCTGTTTTACTGACATTGGCAGGAGGTTAAACATTAGCCAGGTCAGTTTGTTAGAATTCTTGTGCTCTTCAAATTATTGCCATGGGTGTTGTGCATCAATGTGAGAACGCAGACAGGGACCTCAGATTGAAATCTAAGCTGAAAGACAGGCAATTGTGCGGCCCTTTCCTGGCACTGCACTGGGTCCATCAGACTGAACTGGGATTTGAACTCATTACCTCATATTTCAGAGATGAGTATATAACCTACCGAGTGCCTACTAACACCAAATAGACTGAAAGATCCATGGGGGTGTCAGACAAGCAGGAAGAGCAAGGACAACATCACAACAGCATTCCTGAAAAGGAATCTGGGCTTGCAGCCAAAGTTCCATTAATCGGCAATATGTCACACAGGGAACAAACAAACCATGTTCCCTTTAAGATGCAAGCCCAGCCAAGCATCGGCCTTCAAAGCAGCACTCAGTACAACAAGCCTGCTGTGGATTGCAAACAAAAGTTAGAAAGAGCTTTGCTCATGGTGAAATGTACTGTATCTGAGCTATACGTTTCTGCTTTCTTTAAGGACATTTTGTCCGGACTCCATGTTATTCGTGCTTGTTTGTTATCAGACTTTTTCATTTCATAATGCAACTTTATTTTCAACAAAGCATAATTAATTATCCACAAAGCCACTTAGTCCCAAGGGACTGTTACACAGTTAAGTAATCTCTACTGAAGTGTGATGGATGGATGGACGAACGAAAATCATAATAGATTCTCTCAGCAGACATTTTCTTTTCTGAGTCTGCCACTATTTCTCCTCATTATGTTGTGAAACGTTTTTGTTTCTTATTAGGAATTAGGAACATGGTGATCTTCCAAAGATACAATTTCCAATAGCTGGAAGGACAAAGGCAACAGCTACATGGGAAACACCCTCACTCGCTAAATCACTCATCACCTCCATTCTGACAAGTGTCAAAGGGCCCTCTATTGTTGCTTTGACAAAATACACCGACTCCATCTGCCAACAGCCCTGCAACAGCACCTTCACCACATGTACTGGTAGTGCATCCAGAAGAACATTCACCACCACCTTTTCAAGGATAACTAAGGATAGGCCATAAAATGTGAGCTATACCCAGAACCCAAGAAGGATTCTGTTTTTAAAAACACCTCTATGGGCTGCATCAGTAGATTAGAAATTTAAATTCCACATACTGTCTCACAATGCACGTGTTCCTGGCTAACTATCTCAGTTTCCTTCTCAAAAGGTTTGTCCTTGTCATCGACGCAGTGGCAGAGTGGTTAGCACTGCTGCCTCACCGCACCAGGTTCAATTCCACCTCGGGTGCCTGTCTGTGTAGAGGTGCTCCAGTTCCCCCCCCACAGTCCAAACCCATGTAGTTAGAAGGATAGGCCACGCTAAATTGCCCACAGTGTTCAGGCCAGTGGCTCTGAGTGGGATGCTCTTCAGAGTGTTGATGTGGACTCAACAGGTCTACTTCCACATGGTATGGATTCAATGATTCTATCTACCTTCACTGTCCCTGGTTAATCCATGCCCCAAAAGGGAGGGATGCTGTGGCATATCATCAATATGGTTTTCAGAGACTTTGGTTGACAGGAGAGTCCTGATTTTTTTTTTTAACCAAACTATCTTCTTTCCTTCATCTTTTACAGTCATAGAGCTATCCAGCACGGAAACAGACCCTTCAGTCCAACGCATGCATGCCGACGAGAAATCTTAAATTAATCCAGTCAGTATTTGGTCCATATTCCTCTAAACCCTTCCCTTTAATGTACTCATTTAAATGTTGTAATTGTACCAGCCTCCATCACTTCCTTCGCCAGCTCATTCCACACATGCACCATCCTCTGCATGAAAAAGTTGCCCCTTAGGTCTCTTTTAAATCTTTCCCCTCTCACCATGAACCTATGCTGTCTAACTTTGCACGCCCCCTGGGAGAAGACCTTGGCTATTCACCCTATCCATGCCCCTCGATTTTATAAACTTCTATAAAGTCACCCCTCAGCCTCCGATGTTCCAGGGAAAATAGCCCCACCTATTCAACATCTCTCTAAAGCTCAAACCCTCCAGCCCTAGCAAAATCTTTGTGAATTTTTTCTGAACCCTTTCACGTTTCACAACATCCTTCCTATAGCAGAGAGACCAGAAGTGCATGCAGTATTCCAAAAGTGATGTATCTGATGTCCTGTACAGCAACATCACATCCCAACTCCTGTACTCAATGCACTGACCAATAAAGGCAAGCATACCAAACACCTTCTTCACTATCCAGTCTACCTGCGACTCCACTTTCAAGGAACTCTGAACCTGCACTCCAAGGTACCTTTGTTCAGCAACACTCCCCAGGACCTTACCAATAAGTGTGTAAAGTCCTGCCCTAATTTGCCTTTCCAAAATGCAACACTTTACATTTATCTAAATTAAACTCCTCAGAAAAATAAAAGTCTGAATAGGCAGTCAATAAGTTCTCCAGTGACTCGCTGTCACTGATGAGATCACCAGTAAAACTCAGGTTAACATTACAATCTGAAAAAGGCTTGCAATGTTTTCAGCAAATCGAGGGCAAGTTCATTGAAATATAAACCTGATCACAGAAGGGTTTCCCCAAGACAAGAGTCTGTCCAAAGGTTGAATACTATTTCTTTCTGGATAGGATATAAGCTGAACTTGTTGGTCTGTCAGGCAATAATCCTGGTTGGCTGTCTCACAATCATAGAATCACTACAATGTGGAAACAGGCCATTCAACCCAACAGGTCCACACCGACCTCCAAGCGTAAAAGTGGGATAATGATGTGACCTCCAGCTAGAACACTGTATACAATTTGGGGCAGTACTGTGGCTCAATGGTTAGCACAACTGCCTCACAATGTCAGGGCCTCAGGTTCAACCCGAATGCTCCAGTTTCCTCTCACAGACAAGATTAAATGGATTGGCCATGCTACATTGCCAATAGTGTCCACAGATATACAGGCTAGGTGGGTTAGCCATGGGAAATGCAGGGTTACAGGGTTTGGGTGGGATGCTTTTTGAAGTCGTGTGGACTCGACAGGCCGTATGGCCTGCTTCCACACTAACAGGGATTCTATGAATTTTGACCTCATTATTGAAGGAGGGATGGACTTGCTATTTCAGAGGTTCTCTAAGTTGATTCCTGACATGAGTAGACCTTATGAGTTCATCTGAAATCACAAGGGAATCAAAGAGTTAGTTCAGAATTTGACACAGTGGGTATCATCAGAACAACCATGATCTTACTGACTGGTGCAGTTGGTCTGAAGGGCTGTATAGCCCACTCCTGCTTCTAATTCGTTTGTTTGCATGGTTGAGTAGATTGGAGCTTCAGACTCATTGGGGTTTTGATGAGTGAATCATTGAAACGTACACAAAAAAGAGACTTGACAGTTATACATGCTGAGGGGAAGGCCTCCCTCCAGTGGAGGCAATTTGGAATTGAGGGGTACAATGGAGGGTTTTCCATTTTAGAGAAGAATTTTTTTCGAAGAGGGTGATTAAGTCTCTGCTAAACAAGGAGGCTAGGTCTTTGCTGTTCAAAGCTGAGTTAGGGCAATTTTTGATCAGCAAGGGAGTCAAGAGTCGTGGAGAAGGGTTTGGACAGAGTGGACTCCGCATCAAAATAAAATCAGCCGTGATCTTACTGAATGGCCAAGCAGGCGCAAGGGGCCTAATAGCCCACTCCTGCTCCAATTTCTTTGGAATGTTCTCCTCATAACATTGAGGCAGAGACTTGAACCCAAGAATGAGAATATTAAAGCTGAGGTTTTGCCAGAAAGGAAGTCAGCGAACACAGCGGCTTTGCATGAACAGCATCTGGTGCCAATGAAAATATGAGCAGCAAGAATTTTGATGGTCTCAAGTTAAGGTGAGGTGCTGATGGGAGAATGGCCAGATGACATTGGAAAAACTGGAAGAAGTGTGAAAGAATCCCTATGGTCCAGATAGAGGCCACTGGGCCTACTGAGTCCGCACTGACTCTCACAGAGCATCCCACCCAGACCCACCCATAACCCTGCATTTACCATGGTAATTCACCTAGCCTGCGCATCCCTGAACACTATGTGGCATTTTCACATGGCCTTTCCATCTAACCTGCACATCTTTGGAATGCCATCATTATCAAACTCGAAACACTACCTTTGTCTTTCTCTCAGGACAGGTGCTGCCAGACCTGCTGAGCTTCTCCAGCATTCTCTGTATTGGTTTGGAATAATTAAGTCCAGTGGCAACAAAGACACAGATAATAATTTCAGTAGCAACAAGTGCATGGGAAAAATGAAAGATATTCAAAAAATTCAAGATGAGGCAGGAAGGTTGGAAGGAGACCTTTTCGTAGAGTCCTAACAGTGTGGAGGCAGGTTATTGAATCCATGGACTCCACACCGACCCTCTGAAGAGCATCCCACCCAGATCCATCCTCCTACCCTATCCTTGTAACCTTGTGTTTCCCCTTTCCTGAAGAAGGGCTCATGCCCGAAACGTCGATTCTCCTGCTCCTTGGATGCTGCCTGACCTGCTGCGCTTTTCCAGCATCACATTTTCAGCTCCTTTCCCCTAATATACCTAACTTACACATCCCTCTTCGCTACGGATGATTTAGTATGGCCAATCCATCTAATTTGCACATCTTTGGATTGTGGGAGGAAACCAGAGCACCAAGGGGAAATCCACGCACACTCCACACAGAGGGCCGCTCGAGGATGGGATTGATCCCAGGCCCCTGGCACTAAGAAGCAGCAGCGCTAATCTACTGTGCCACCCAGTATGAGTGTTGAGTAGGAAAAGCAGCAGCATGGCATAATTAGACCAAATAGCCTGCTTCTGTGCTTTACAATCCACATAATCCCACACACAATCCCTGCCTGAATCCCTCTAACAGTCGCCCAGGAAACAGTCAGTCGGACATATTGCAGGAATCAGGAATACAATTGAGGTCACGCTGCACAAACAGAACCCAAGATCCACAAACAAGTTGAAGTCACAAGGCCTTAATAACATAAACAAAAAGGAAAAAATCTAAACACAAATAAGGTTAAACTTAAAATTACGAAGCTATTCATACACATTTCATGATCCAGAATCCATCAAGAATCACAATATTAGTATCACAGGGAAGAGTTCTGTGATGACTGTTTGGTATGTTACTCAGATAAAGATTCAACCTACTTTTGTAATAATCAACAGGCATTCTTCATGTCTGGTGCATGGCTGTAATTATTCTTAACGTTCTGCCTCACTGCACCAACATACAAACAGAGAGCAAGCAAATATGACAGTGATTAGAGTCCAGTCAACAACAATGCCTTTTAATAAAGAAATCATTCTTCAAACAGATGTGCCCAATTTCCAAGAACAGGGACACTTTCCAAGCAAGAGGTGAGGGAGAGCCAATCAGTGGCTTTGCTTGCAATCACATTCAACAACTAACAGTGGTTTTCTCATTAACCTGCTTGGAGATCTTATTATACACTGCTGGAGCAGGTGGGATTTGAACCTAGGTCTCTTGGCTTAGAAAGTAAGGGCACAACAAGTGTCCCTCTCAAATACTGACAGAGGTTTTCAGAAAACAAGCATCACCTGTTACAGCTTATATGACAGAGCTCGAACATTTTCACTTAGGTTATGTGGCCATATCTGGTGTTTCACTCCAATTACAGCACCTCTGACAGTGTAGCACTCCCGTGCTAGGGCACTCGGAGCACCAGTCTGCAAGTTGCACTCAGTGTACTTGAATCTACTGCTTCTGATTTTCAGGCAAGATTGTTACCTGCAAAGCCACAGCTGACATTTGTAGTCTCCACTTCTGAAAAAGAATGCATTCCATACCTAGAAATCTGAAGGACACTGACTCTGCTCCTGCAGCCACAGAATTCAACATCTTTGCAACACCAATTCAGTTATCAATTAGCAAGATTAGATTAGATTACAGTGTGGAAACAGGCCCTTCGGCCCAACAAGTCCACACCGACCCGCCGAAGCGAAACCCACCCATACCCCTACATTTACCCCTTACCTAACACTACGGGCAATTTTAGTATGGCCAATTCACCTGACCCTGCACATCTTTTGGATGGTGGGAGGAAACCGGAGCACCCGGAGGAAACCCACACAGACACGGGGAGAACGTGCAAACTCCACACAGTCAGTCGCCTGAGGCGGGAATTGAACCCGGGTCTCTGGCGCTGTGAGGCAGCAGTGCTAACCACTGTGCCACCATGCCGCCCCTAAACTAAATACTAAACTAAAGACATATACTTGGACACATTCAGCAATTTCTGCCTCATTGACAGAACCTCCCAAACCTGCAATGTCTACTACCAAGAAATAGGAAGGTGTATGGAATCACCACCACCTAACAAATTCCCTCTAAATTAAACATCATCCTGTCTTGGAATTACAACACTTGGTAAAATGCAGGAACTCCCTCCCGAAGGTGGATATATCTAAACGACATCATCTGCAGACATAACTCAGAGTACATTGTGCGGGTGAAGGAATCCGCCCTCAAAAGTAATCAAAAAGCTGAGGAAAATTCAATTAGAGAAAATTTTCCTTTCCCTCTTCTGTAAATGGGAGAGGAAAGTCTGTAAGAAGCAGCACCCCCAATCAGATTGCTTGTCTCTTCCAGTCCCCCAATCAGATCTCATCTCTCCCGTCTCCCAATCAGATCGCTTGTCTCTCCCAGTCCCCCAGTCAGATCTCTTGTCTCTCCCGTCCCCCAATCAGATCTCTTGTCTCTCCCAAAAAGCTACTTAGCTCCCCCAATCACAGTCTCTCTCTCTCTCTCTCTCTCGCTCTCGTGTTGCTCCTTAAGAAACAGAACTTGGAGCACCACCAAGGGCGAGAAGATGAGAACCTATAAATGGAAGAGCTATGCTTGAATGAGATAAGAGTTCAGTGCCTGGGCTTGATTTTCAATGAGCTGTGTAGCAGTATTGGGATTGAACTTTTGTCAGTTAGGGAGAAATCAAAAATCTGTCTGTCTTAGACTCAAATGTTCCTAACAACAGAACATCCATAGCCTGCTGGTGTACAGAATTCCATAGATGCACAGCACTTTGAGTGAAGAAATGTTTCCTCAGCTTGGTACTAAAACCAGGTCTCTTAAACTGAGACTGTGCCTTCATGTTTTGGAATCCCCAGTCAAGTGTGGAGGGGTGATCAAGGAAACAGAACTGGCGGAGTGCAGAAATTTCAGAGAGGTTTGCTGTTGAAGAAGTTAATAAAGATGTGCAATTGGGTGAGGTCATTCCTGATTTGAAAACAAGATTGAGGATGTTAAAATAAAAGTGTTGCTGCTCTATCCATTTTGTGGAGATTAGACTTTATTTGTGAAGCAGTCAACTGATATTTTGTATTTTTGATCACTGAAACTGGAAACCTGTTTTCTGTTCATGTAGAGTTTAATAAAACCCCAATGGTGTCAACACATCAATCCAATGTCAACCTCCCTCCTTGTCCTTTCAACCAATATTACACCTTTCCCAGTTTGGAGATACTAGTGTTGGACTGGGGTGTGCAAAGTTAAACATCTCACAACACCAGGTTATAGTCCAACAGGTTTAATTGGAAGCACTAGCTTTTTGAGCACTGCTCCTTCATCAGGTGGTTGTGGAGTACATAGTTGTAAGACACCGAATATAAATTACAACTGTGTACTCGACAACCACCCGATGAAGAAACAGTGCCCTGAAAGCTAGTGCTTCCAATTAAACCTGTTGGACTATAACCTGGTGTTATGTGATTTTTAACCTTTCCCAATGTATCTCAATGGGAACAAAATCTTCAATTCTGATGCCCATTGTTTTAAAATGAAATTCTATTGTGAGGAAAGGCTGATGAGCTAGGTCTTTTTTCTTCTTCTTTTATATCCAGGAATACTCTTACACAAACTGGAATCGTTTCTTTCCCCTGTCACCAAATCACCCATCAATCAAATTACATGGCATGTATTTTACACTCCATTAATTTTCAAGGTACCTCCCTCACCTTCTGCTATTGCTACTGTCAGGGATAAGGTAAAACTATCACAGTCCCACTTTCTATTTGAGAGAAACAACTGGTGTTTGAGTTATAAGGAAAGGTTGGATAAGCTGGGACTTTTTTTTTCTCCCCTGGAGTGTAGGGGGTGACCTTTATAGAGATTTATAAAATCATGAGACATGGATAAGGTAGATAGCCAACTGCTTTTCCCCATGGCAGGGGAGTTCAAAACTAGGGGGCATAGGTTTAAGTTGAGAGGGAAGTCATACAAAAAGGTCCAGAGGCGCACATTTTTCCACACAGAGGGTGGTGAGTATCTGGAACAGGCTGCCACAGGTACTGGTGGAAGAGAGTACAGTTTTGTTATTTAAGAATCATTTAAGACAGGTGTGTGGATAGGATAGGTATGGAGGGAATACAGACCAAATGCAGGCAAATGGGACTATTCAATTGTGAAAACTGGATGACATGGACAGGTTGGACTGAAGGGCCTGTTTCCATGCTGTAGACTTCTATGACTCTATGGTGGTTCAACCTGAGGATCCTCGCACCTCAGGCAAGGAGAAGGTTTTGAGAAGGAGAGTCATTTAAAGTGACCTCAGCATGCTTGGCAGTTGAACCCATGCTGTCAGTGTTACAATGTAGTCATCCAAACAATTGAGCTAACCGACCCCAAAATTCTATTTGGAGTTGAGAAGAATTAGGTGATCTTATTGAAATTTCTAAAATTCGTGGGAGACTTGATCAGGTTTGTTGGATTCTTTCCCCTTGTGAAGGAGTCTAGAACCAGGGGGCAGTTTAGAAAGAAGAAGCAATGCATTTAAAACAGATGAGGAATACTTATTTTTCTTTGAGGGTCATTTGACTTTGGAAATCTCTTCCCCACTAAAGAAATCCAAGGCTGACTTAAGCAGACGTTGATCGATAAGAGAATCAACAGTTATCAATTTGGCAGGAAAGCGGAGCTGGGACACATTCAGATCAGCCATGTTTTTATTGCATTTTATTGAGTAGTGGTACAGGCTTTAAGGGCTAAATAGTGTAGTTCTGCTCTTATTTCTTACGATTTTATTACATATGACACCATCCCTGTCCTTGCTTCTTAATTTTAACCCTATGATTCTAGCTTTAAATGCCAGCTATCATTCTCCTCACAGTTTCTACACATTTGTAGATCTAATTATAATCAACTTTGTATGTAAAGCATGTTAACCCTCTCACCCAATCAGATATCTTCCTTGAACCCTGACAATCTATTTATTGATCGCTAATAAGATAGGTATAATTTTGCTGACTCCCTGATTGACAGTTACTTACATTCTGTGTGTCTCTGTGTGTAACAGGTTAACAAACAGGCCATGAGATGTCAGTTAGAGTTCACTCCTGAATGATAAAGTACAGAAAAACAAGGAGATTGTGATTACGTCCATAGAAAGTATCCAGAAGAATGTGAGAAAGTCAATAATAAATCCAATAACGACTTTTGTGACAGCTTCCTTATCCAGAGAGGGGTGAGAATTCGGTACTGAGCACCACAGGGAAGAGAGCGTTGTTTCATTTAGGAGCCAACATAGGTCAGCAAACATGGGGTGAAAAAGTGAACAAGTGGTAGTATGAGTTAAGAGAGTTGATAACATACACTCAGATGACCAAAAGAATATGCTGACTGGGTGGGATGAAAGAGGCGAGAAAAGAATTGAGTGGGTCTGAACTCCAGCATGGACCTCCTGGACTGAATGGACTGCTTTCCAGTATGTATATTCTAGGCAGTTAGAGTCATAGAGATGTACAGCATGGAAACAGACCCTTTGGTCCAACCCGTTCATGTTGACCAGATATTCCAACCCAATCTAGTCCCACCTGCCAGCACCCGGCCCATATCCCTCCAAACCCTTCCTATTCATATACCCATCCAAATGCCTTTTAAATATTGCAATTGTATTTGCCTCCACCACTTCCTCTGGCAGCTCATTCCATACATGTACCACCTTCTGTGTGAAAACGTTGCTCTATAGTTCTCTTTTATATCTTTTCCCTCTCACCCTAAACCTATGTCCTCCAGTTCTGTATCCCTGACCCCAAGGAAAAGACTTTGCCTAGTTACCCTATCCATGCCCCTCATAATTTTGTAAACCTCTAGAAGGTCAACCCTCAGCCTTCGACGCTCCAGGGAAAACAGCCCCAGCCTGTTCAGCCTCTCCCTATAGCTCAAATCCTCCAACCCTTTCACGTTTCACAACATCTTTCCGATAGGAAGGAGACCAGATTTGCTTGCAATACTCCAACAGTGGCCTAACCAATGTCCTGTACAGCTACAACATGACTTCCCAACTCCTGTACTCAATACTCTGACCAATCAAGGAAAGCCTTCTTCACTATCCTATCCACCCGCGACTTCACTTTCAAGGAGCTATGAACCTGCACTCCAAGGTCTCTTTGTTCAGCAACACT
>NC_057722.1:71123219-71136209 GCF_004010195.1 Chiloscyllium plagiosum | reverse complement strand
TAAATGACAAAAAGTAGTGGACCCAGCACTGATCCTTGTGGCACTCCACTGGTCACAGGCCTCCAGTCTGAAAAACAACCCTCCACCACCACCCTCTGTCTTCTACCTTTGAGCCAGTTCTGTACCCAAATGGCTAGTTCTCCCTGTCTTCTACATAATTATAAAAAGCAACTGTGCCTGAAAACTGAGCTCTGTAATGGAGAGAGAGAGACACACACACAGACACACACACAGAGCAAGAATATACAGCTCAAATAGTCCATTCCCATTGCTGATTTCCCTCTGCTTCCCATCCAGTTCATAAATCAGTTTTTCCCCTTTGGATCTTCATTTCACTGATCAATTTTAGACTGAACTTCCTTTCTGAAGCAAGTCCAGTAATAACATTCATGCATACTGTTATCCAAATGTAAGGACATCCTCATGCCTGTTGCATTTCCACCTTTACGCAGTGAAAACACTTTGTCACTCCAGGACATTCTGAGATTGTGAAAACTGCCATATAAATGTAGGTCATTCTTGATATAATTGAGATAACCAGGCTTTTGACCAATGCACTATAAGCAAGTCTGTTGTGGTGTTCTTTGATGTCCCAACACAAGCAGTGTGCAGCACGGATTCTCTTCAGTTCTTCCTCTCCTGAAGACAGATCCTGATAACGTTTTGCAAAACTATGGCAGTGTCACAACTTTTCAATGACCTGCAAGGCAAGAAGGTAAACCTCTTGTTGTCTTCAGCTGGAACCACGGCTTATTGATATTAAGCTGATTCCACACTGGCATGTCTAACCAACTGAGCTAACTGGCTCCCCATCCGGGCACAGCACGAAGAACTGGCAACTCTGGGTCAGAAATCACAATCTCCTAGAATCCTTCCCAGACAGCTCCCTAATGTTCTTTAGGGAAGGAAATCTGTCTTTTATTTTACCTGTTCTGATCTAAATATGGCACCAGGCACATATCTATGTGGGTGACTCTTAACTGCCCTCCAAATGATCTAGAAAATCACTCCAGTTCAAGGGCAATTAGGAGTGAGTAACAAGTGAGGGCTTTGCCAACGATACTGATTCCAAGAAGGAATTTTTAAAAAGTTAAATTAATTGGAAAGAAATATTTTCTTGAACAATTGATGGTCAGCAATTCTTCAAATGCCAACTGTAGGGAATTGATGGTACAGTGATGATGTTAACCTTCACAGTAACCTCAGCGAGTGTCGGAATTGAACTTATGCCATTGGATTTTGTATTCATTCATGGCACTTGGCTACGCTGGCTGAGCCAGCATTTGTTACCTGCCTTCACATGTCCTGGAGAAGATGATGAGCTATCACTCTGCATCATAAACCAGCCAGCTCGCCAACTGAGGTTACCATGAAGGACTTGCCTGCTCAATCTCTCCCCTCACCTCAGGTATGATGACCCTCAGGTTAAACCACCACCAGTCATCTCTCTCCAATGAAAGAACAGTCCCATGAACTGGTAAGACTATAGCAACTTTATTATTATATTCTTATTTGGTTATGTTACTGGCCTGATGGTCAATAGCATGAGATCAAATCACACCACAATAATTTAAATTTGGAATAATGTACCAGAATCAATCAGCAGTGACCACAAAGTGAGGGGACTGTTGTTAAAAATCCTTCACATCTCCAGTTCTCACCAGAGGATCAAATTTGCTTGTGTCATGAGCTAAGTCTGTGGGTGAGATTAGATCTATAATAATGTGGTTTACTCTTGAATGTCTTCCGAAATGGCCCAATAAGCTGCTCAGCTTTAGTCAGGAAGGCAGCTCACCACTAATTTCTCAAGACAAAAGTGAGCACTGCGGATGCTGGAGATCAGAGTTGAGAAGTGCGGTGCTGAAAAAGCACAGCAGGTTTAGGTGGCATTCGAGGAGCAGGAGAATTGACTCTTCAGGCATAAGCCCTTCATTGGGAATTTTGAGGGCCTGAAAGGGGACTGAGAGATAAATGTGGGAGTGGAGGCAAGGTAGCTGGGAAGTTGATAGGCAGAAGCAGGTGGAGGGTGATAGTGAGAATGTGGAGCAGAGTGGTGGGAAGGAAGATGGATAGGTAGGACAGTTCAAAGGGGTGGTTTTTGACTACCTTCTCAAGGGCAATTATGATTGCAAAATGAATGCTGCCTTGCAAGTGACCCTGTGTCTCATGAATGAACAAAAATTATCTCTGATACAGAGGAGCAAGTGAAGGCTCTGTAGGGAGCACTCTCAACTTGCAATCAGTGGGGTCATGCAATCAGTGATTTGACCTCCAAATATCTGGTGCTTTGCTACAGTGCTCGGTGAGAGCTACACTGTCATAAGTGCTGTCTTTCAGATGACACTTCTAAGCCCCCTCAGGCAGATGTTAAAAAGATCCCACTGTGTTACTCTGTCAACATGGTTGGGATATCTCCCACTCTAAGATTTAATTATGTGATACTTCACTTTGAGAAAGATTGACAGTGTCAATCACAGAAGCCACTATCTGGCTAATCTACAACTTACACACAGAATTATTTATAGTTATGCATAATAACAATGAGTTATTAACTTCAATTCAGTAGTGGAGTTTCCAGGACTTAATCAAATAACCTGAGACACAAATCTTGTTAATGTTTGAAAATCTGAAATTGAATTACTTGTTGAAATTTCCATCATCAGTTAAAATGGAACAACATTTTGGGGGGAACTAGGTAAGCTTAATTTCCTTATCATAGTCCTCATTACTTATACCAGATACTTTCTTTCATCTGTACCCCCGACCCAAACTCTCTAAGCAACTCTTCCATGTGGAAATGAGCCTCAGCAGGAAGCCCAGGTGTGTGACCATGAAAATCTCTCCAGGGGATCAACTATGGTTCAGTGAAGAATACAGATGGACATGCCAGAAGCAGCATTAAGCATACCTCAAAATGAAGCATCAACCTGGTAAAGCTCTCAAATGGGAGTACTCATGTGACAAAAAAAAGCAAAGGACAGACAAAGTGATCCCACAATCAACAGATCAGATCTAAGCTCTGCAGTCCTGCCACTTCCAGTTGTGACTCACTGGAAGAGGAAAAGCTGCATATATCCCCAACTTCAATGACATTGGAGCCCAACACATCAGTGCAAAGGATAATGTTTAAGCATTTACATCAATCTTCAACCAGTGGATGATTAATCTCTTCTGCATGTCCTGAGCATCAAAAATGCTAGTCATCAGCCAACTTGATTCACTCTATGATAACCTGAAATAGCTGAAAGTACTAGATTCTGTCAGGACAAAGGGCATTGACAATATTTTGGAAAAAGTACTGAAGACTTGAATTTGCCACATCTTAGCCAAGCTGTTGCAGTACAGCTACAGCACTGGCATTTACCCAACAATGTGGTGAACCAACTAGGTACATTCTGTCCACAGAAAGCAAAACAAATTCAACTCAGCAAAATACCATCACATCAATCTACTCTTGATCAGGAGTGAAGTAAGAGGTCATCAATAGGGCTATCAAGCAACACATGCTTAGCATTAACCTGTTTACTGAAGCTCAGAGTGGATCTCGGGAAATGAAATCACTTATAAGGAAGAGAGTTGGAAGAACATTGCAACTCAGAGATACTGATGGCTGGATGGGCTGTTGCGAGGTTCACTGCATCTGCCTCATTTTGTCTATCATTTGGTGTGATATAAGAAATGTGATGAAAATATCATTTATTTTAGAGTTCGGATTTGAACTACCTGCATGTGGGTTTTGATCTGAGATGGGTTTAATGATTAACTTGTGAGTAATTCTGGAGTCATGATTTTCTTCCGACTAGTATCAGAGAATCACTGGAGTGATAATGGGAAATTTTTCAGATTGTGAGAGTTTCACAATTGGGTAGAGTAAATATTGAAAAGCAGGTCTTCAGTCTAGAAGAATGAGGGATGTTTCTTTTCCTTAGGTGAAAAATCCATAAGTTGAAAAACTTTTGGTTTCAGTTTGCAGAAGTTAGACTCAACAGTTTCTCCAGGAAAAAGAAATTAGTTCAGAAAAGTGAAGTGATTGATAGAACACTGAAAGGGTAATGTGAAACAAGAAAATTTAAGCTCAGTTGTGTGACGAATCAAAAAAAGACCATCAAATTCACAAGACTAGGAATTAAGGAGAAAGAAGTTAGGTCAAGCTGATAGATGTGGCAGAGAAGGGCATTCTTTCTGGCATTTGAGTCCTGTAAAGTGATGGTATTGGAATACATGTTTTTTACTGTGATTTTTGAAGTCTTTAACATTGTATTATGTGTAACTAAAAACAATAAGTGCAGAAGATCAGGCAACATCCCTGAAGAGTGAGCAAGGTAACATTGAGTGCATTAGCAGTAATTTGCTCCTATATCATGTGAAACTAGCTTGGTTTATTCTATTTCCTTCTTTTGTGTTAATAAACTTGATTTTACTGATAAAACCAAATCTGCAACATGCAACGTGCATGTCTTTCAGTGAATGGCCACTCTGTTTTTAAAAAAAAAGCCAGATTTCAGTCTGGGATCTGACTTACCCAAAAGGAACAACAGCTGGGATGATAATAGTGACTAATCTGTGGTTTGTGTTTGCCTGTTAACTTCTGTTTGCCTTGGATTAATTCTGGTTGGTAGAATCGAGGGTATATGGTAAAGCTGCTTGCTTTTGTTGAATTTTGTGGAGAGAAATTTATTCTCTTTGTTTGTGAGCAAGAATCTTGCGACTTTATTCCTTTAGTAAGCAGTTTTTCAAATGTTGTGTTTACTATTAAAGTTATGAGTTCCTAATTGAATTGCAATTTTAAAATGTGCTCATTTAGTTCAATGTGATTTGTATAATAAAGCAGCATTAATAGAACTAGAAATCATACTATTTACATAAGAACTAGGAGCAGGAGTAGGCCATTGGCCCTTCGAGCCTGCTTCCACCACTCAATAAGATCATGACTGATCTTTTTGTGGCTGCACTCCACTTACCCGCCCTCTCACTGTATCCTTAATTCCTTTATTGTTCAAAAAATGATCTTAGCTTTCAAAACACGTACTGAGGAAACCTCAACCACATGAATGGGCAGGGAATTCCACAGATTCATTACCCTCTGGTTGAAGAAGTTCCTTCTCAATTCAGTCCTAAATCTACTCCCCTTAATTTTGAGGCTATGCCCTCTTGCCCTAGTTTCACCCAGCAGTGGAAACATCCTCTCTACTTCTATCTTAGCTTTTCCCTTCATAATTGTGGGTGACACGGTGGCTCAGTGGTTAGCACTGCTGCCTCACAGCACCAGAGTCCCAGGTTCGATTCCAGCCTCGGGTGTCTGTCTGTGTGGAGTTTGCACATTTTCCCTGTGTCTGTGTGGGTTTCCTCTGGGTGCTCCGGTTTCCTCCCACAGCCCAAAGGTGTGCTGGTTAGGTGAATTGGCCATGTTAAATTGCCCATAGTGTTAGGTACATTAGTCAGAGGGTCTGGGTGGGTTACTCTTCGGAGGGTCGGTGTGGACTTGTTGGGCCGAAGGGCCTGTTTCCACACTGTTAGGAATCTAATCCAATTGTAAGTGTGTCTATAAGACGTCCCCCCCTCATTCTTCTAAATTCCAATTAATATAATCCCAGTCGACTCAGTCTGTCCTCATAAGCCAACCCCCTCAACTCAGGAATCAACCTCATGGACCTCCTCTGTACCCCCTCTAGTGCCAGTACATCCTTTCTCAAGTAATGAGACCAATACTGCACACCACGCTCCAGGTGTGGCCTCACCAGCACCCTCTACAACTGCAACATAACCTCTTTGCTTTTAAACTCCCTCCCTTTAGCAATGAAGGACAAAATTCTATTTGCCTTCTTAAATACCTGTTGCACCAGCAGACCAACCCTCTGTGATTCATGCACAAGGACACCCAGGTCCTCCTGCACAGCAGAGTGCTGCAAGTTCTTACCATCAAGTAATAGTCCTCTTTACTGTTATTCGTACCAAAATGGAAGACTTCACATTTATTAACATTATACTTTATCTGCCAGAGCTTTGCCCACTCACTCAAACTATCTATGTCCCTTTGCAAAGTTTCACACCCATCTGCACACTTTGCTCTACCACTCATCTTAATGTTATCCTCAAACTTTGATACACTACATATCATCTATATAAATTGTGAATAATTGCGGTCCCAACACTGATCCCTGAGGCACACCACTTCCTCAGAAAACTGCTCCAGACATTTCATATTTCTCAGGATTCATAGCTGTTATTTTTGACCAAGCAGACTCTTGATTCGATTCCTGATCTGATTTTCATTTTAGAGTTAACATATTGATTCTTGCCCTTCCTATCTTAATTCGTTTGAAATCAAAATCATAATATGTGTTCAGTTAAAGAACACACTTCAGTTAATTGATAAGCAATTTTATCAGCTCTCCAGTTCAGGGTGTGCCTGTTTGCTGAATGATTCTAGCATCCTGAGCCATAATCTCTCTTCCTTGGAATGTATTCCAGTGGTCAATGATCCTCTGTGTGAAGAAGCACTCCAGATGTCAGTGGCACCAGTGACTCACTTATCTACAAGTCAGGAAGTTATGGATTCAAGTCTTGCTCAAAGACTTGACCACAAAAATCACGACTGACTTCCTAGTGCTGAGGGGTGCTGCACTGTTAAAGTTCCTACCATACGCAAGCTACCCATTTGGCCCATTAGGTTCACACCAACCCTCCGAACAGCATCCCACCCAGACCTACGCCCATCCAATAATCCTGCATTTCAGATGGTTAATCTACCTAGCCTGGACATCCCAGGACACTCCCAGCAATACAGCATGGCCAATCCCCCTAACATACACATCTCTGGGAGGAAACCAGAGCACGTGGAAGAAACCCATGCAGGCATGGGGAGAATATGCAAACTCCACACAGTTGCTTGAGCACAGAATCCGGGTCCCTCGTGAGGCAGTAGTGCTAAACACTGAGCTATCATGCCACCATGATGGTGTTTGATTTTGGCTAAGACATTAAAACAACATTTGCTCTCTTGGGCGGATGTACAAAATCCCATGGCACTCCTCAAAGGGAGAGCAATTACCTGATATCCCTGGTCTCAACCACCAAAACAGAATACAGTTTGCATGACATTGCGGTGTTAGTATTGGCCGATACATTTTCAACAATACAAAAGTGACTATACTTCACTGTAAATGTGCTGTGGTGTGGTGCTACATAAATGGAAATTTTGCCTCAAATGTGTGTTATGCAATCTTAGTTTTGCACCAAAATATAAACAGAAATTGCTGGGGAAACTCAGCTCTGTGCAGAGAGGAACAAAGTTAATATTTTTAGTCCAAAATAATTCTAAATATGAATTTGAATTGAATTTATTGTCACGTGTACTGAGGCACAGTGATAGGCTTTCTGTTGCGAGCAATACAGGCAGATCACAGAGTTAAGTAGCATAGATGTAACTAATAGGTAAACAACGGAGAAACCAAAACACAGGTACAAGCAAATGCTCAGAGTTTGATTCCATTCAGTATTCTAACAACGTTGAAACTTTATTGCTGGAACAGCACAGCAGGTCAGGCAGCATCCAGGGAACAGGAGATTCGACGTTTCGGGCACAGGCCCTTCTTCAGGAATGAGCAGAGAGTGTTCAGCAGGAGAAGGTAAAGGGTAGGGAGGAGGGACTTGGAGGAGGGGCGTTGGAAATGTGATAGGTGGAAAGAGGTCAAGGTGAGGGTGATAGGTCGGAGTAGGGTGGGGGCGGAGAGGTCAAGAAGAAGACTGCAGGTCAGGAGGGCGGTGCCGGGCTGGAGGGATTCGGCTGAGACAAGGTGGGGGGAGGGGGGATGAAGAAACTGGTGAAGTCCAAGTTCATCCCCTGTGGTTGGGGGGTTCCCAGTCGGAAGGTAAGACGCTCCTCCTCCGACCGTCGGTTTGTTGTGGTTTGGCGGTGGATGAGTCCAATGACCTGCATATCCTCGGTGGAGTGGGAGGGGGAGTTGAAATGCTGTGCCACAGGTTGGTTGGGTTGGTTCGTCCGGGTGGCCCAGAGGTGCTCTCTGAATCGCTCCGCAAGTAGGCGGCCTGTCTCCCCAATATAGAGGAGGCCACACCGGCTGCAGCGGATGCAGTAGATGATGTGGGTGGAGGTGCAGGTGAATCTGTGGCGGATATGGAAGTTTCCCTTGGGGCCTTGGAGAGAAGTGAGGGGGGAGGTGTGGGCGCAAGTGTTGCACCTCCTGCGGTTGCAAGGGAAGGTGCCGGGAGTGGTGGTTGGGTCGGTGGGGGGTGTGGATCTGACAAGGGAGTCGCGGAGGGAGTGGTCTCTACGGAAAGCTGATAGGGGTGGGGAGGGAAATATATCCTTGGTGCTGGGGTCTGTTTGGAGGTGGCGGAAGTGGCGGCGGATGATGCGCTGTACATGGAGATTGGTGGGGTGGTAGGTGAGGACCAGTGGGGTTCTGTACATGGAGATTGGTGGGGTGGTAGGTGAGGACCAGTGGGGTTCTGTCCTGGTGGCGGTTGGAGGGGCGGGGCTCAAGGGCGGAGGAGCGGGAAGTGGAGGAGATGCGGTGGAGGGCACCGTCGACCACGTCGGGGGGGAAATTGCGGTCCTTGAAGAAGGAGGCCATCTGTGTTGTACGTATTTTGAACTGGTCCTCCTGGGAGCAGATGCGGCGGAGACGAAGGAATTGGGAGAATGGGATGGCGTTTTTACAGGGGGCAGGATGGGAGGAGGTGTAGTCCAGGTAGCTGTGGGAGTCGGTAGGTTTGTAGTAGATGTCCGTGTTGATTCGGTCGCCTGAGATAGAAACAGAACCCCACTGGTCCTCACCTACCACCCCACCAATCTCCATGTAAAGTTCAAAATACGTACAGCATCTGCAGACCTCACTTTCTCCTCGAAGTATTCTAACAACAGCAGGGTAGAAACTTTCGAAACCAGCTGGTGCGTGTGTTCAGGCTTCTGTACCTTCCTGTGATGATAGATGTTGTAGAAAAGCATTACCAGGGTGGGGTGGATCTTTGAGAATGCTGGTGGCCGTTCCTTGACTGCGGGTCAGGTAGATGGATTCTATAGATGGGAGATTGGCCGGGCCGAGTTCCCCACTCTCTATAACCATCTACGATCTTGATGAGTCATTGGACTCAAAACTTTATAATGCTGTTTCTCTCTCCACAAATGCTGCCAGGCCTGCTGAGTTTCTCCAACAGTTACTGTTTTCATTTCAGAATCATCTGCAGTATTTCGCTTTTATTTGATGCTTGAACCATTTCTTTTTAAGTTGAGATATGTAATCATGTTAATCCCTGTTTATTCTTTTCTGTTCTATTTTAAGGTTTTCTTTTGGGAGCTATCCTCTGAAGTTTCTTTCTCTGAAGCTGAAGAACCTACCTGGTAAATATTTAACACTTTTTTTATCTTTATGCTTGTGTTTAAAAGTGTCAGCAGCTTAGCTTTTTTGAATGGCAACTGTGTCCCCAAGTGCATTGTAATCAAACTTATAGTTGTCTCCAATCCTGACTGTGCTTTGAAACCTACTCGAGTGAAATAATGTTTGGGCTGACTTCCAAAGAGTTAAACTTTCTAGTTCATAGCCCGCGCTTTGACTTTTAAAGATCGCTGTTCTCGCCCAAACCCGCCAACAATGTATCATGAACATGCCCCGAAGCTATGACCGGGAGAAGTAAATAGGTGCAGTGCTGTTACTCTGCTGTTTTATTCCTTCGGTCAGACTGTCCCAATTACAGAACAAACTGTAATTTCAAACTCAAAGGCACAAGATATAATGTGAAGGTTGCATCATTTTTCATGATTTCAAGAAATAGGATAAAAGAAATACAGCACAGAAACAGGCCCTTCAGCCCTCCAAGCCTGTGCTGATCATCATGCTCTAACTAAACTAAGAAAAACTTTCTGCCCTTATTCAGTCTGTATCCCCCTGTTCTCTCCCAGTTCATGTAACCATCCAGATGCCTCTTAAATGTTGCCAATGTACCTGCTTCCTCCACATCTCGTGGCAATGCATTCCAGGCTCCTATACCACTCCCTGCATAAATGTTTCCCCCACACATTTCCCTTAAACTTTCCCCCTCTCACCTTGACCCTGCGCCCCCCCCCCCCTTTTAATTAAAACTTCAACCCTGGGAAAAAGCCTCTGAATATCCACCCTATCTATGCCTCTCTGTTTTGTAGAATGCATCAGCCACTGTCTTTCCACTGAAAACAATCCCAGTCTTTTTAACCTTTCCTCACGGCCAGTGCCCTCGAGACCAGACAACATCCTGACGAACCTTCTCTGCACTCTGTCCAAAGCTTCCACATCCTTCTGGTAACGTGGCGACCAAAACTGCACACAATACTTCAAATGGGACCTAACAAGGGGTTTAAGATAGCTGCAACACGATTTACTGACTCTTGTACTCCATGCCCTGGCCAATGAAGGCAAGCATGCCATATGCCACCTTAATCACCTTGGCAACCTGTGTTGTCACTATTAGGGAACCGTGGGCCTGCATACCCAGATCCATCTGTCTGTTAATGTTCCTCAGGGTTCTGCCATTTACAGTATAATTTACACCTAAATTTGATCCTCCAAAATGCATCACGCCACATTTGTCTGAATTAAGCTCCATCTGCCATTTCTGTGTCCAAGTCGCCAATCTATCTATATCCTGTTGTATCCTTTCACATTGTTCTGTTCTATCATTTCACAATCTTGACTGTGCAGTACAGTGTTCAAATCATGGAAGTGAGAACACAAACCTTAAAAACTGGAGTTTCTTAAAATTGTTGAAGGATATAGAATTTGACAAACCAGACAATAAAATATTCATCTGATAGACAGCCCACAATGTGGGGTTAGAGAGTATTAATGAAAGTGACAAGCTAGGCCATTCTTGGATGGTGTCAGGAAGCACTTATTCACCCAAAGGGTATCTTATTCTGACTGGAAGAGGGGATTCTCCAGGTGTGTGTGCTCACGCGTGTGTGCGCGTACACAAATTCTGCATTTTTAACACAGTCTGGATGCTAAGCATTCTGGGACTAATGTGTGTAGATGGAGTTAAGGGACAGATCAGCTATGATCCCAGTGAATGGTGGAGCAGTTCCAAATGGCTTTGCACTGTTCCTGTGGAAAGAATTATGATGGAAGTAAAAATGAGTTCGCAATCAAGTAACTGTTGGTTAGCTCAGTTGGCAGGATGGCTAGCTTACAGCTGTAGAGCGAGAAGAATGAAGTGGGGTTAATTCCCATGCTGGCTCCTTCACAACCGCTCCTCTCACCTGAGGCACAATGACCCTCAGGTTGAACCACCACTGTCAACTTTCTTTTTTAATGAGAGAAGCCTATGGTCCACTGGGACTATGGTGACTTGACCTTGCCTAATATATTATGTAGAGCTGAAAATGTGTTGCTGGAAAAGCGCAACAGGTCAGGCAGGATCCAAGGAACAGGAGAATCGACGTTTCGGGCACAAGCCCTTCTTCAGGCTTGTGCCCGAAACGTCGATTCTCCTGTTCCTTGGATGCTGCCTGACCTGCTGCGCTTTTCCAGCAACACATTTTCAGCTCTGATCTCCAGCATCTGCTGCCCTCACTTTCTCTCTAATATATTATTTACTCTACCACACAGCATCAAAGGCTACCCTGATATTTCCCATTAGAAATGCAAAAGTCATAAAATCAATCCTATGATGCATTCTCCATGTAC
This sequence comes from Chiloscyllium plagiosum, assembly GCF_004010195.1. Lineage (NCBI taxonomy): Eukaryota > Metazoa > Chordata > Chondrichthyes > Orectolobiformes > Hemiscylliidae > Chiloscyllium > Chiloscyllium plagiosum. The sequence continues at coordinate 71,124,528 of NC_057722.1, read as the reverse complement.
AAATCTATAGTGTGAGGAAAAGGATGTTGGAGTTAATTGGAAGCTGAGCTTTACAAGGAATCTTGGTGAAAAGATTTCCTTTTTAACCTATTGAAGGCGGAAGCTTTTTCCCACAGTAATCATTAAGCAAATTTTTGATGGCCTCATTGTCATTCATCAACCGCGATCACAGGAGCAACTACAAAGGGAACATTGTCAACCCAGCACCAGAATGTTAATGAGCACTATTCACACCAAGGCTACAGCCAAAAGGATTATTGATGAGTGCAATGTGCAGATAATAAGCAAATAAATCCCTGTTGTATTCTGAGGGCAAACTGCTTCAAGTAACTCTCTCATGCTTAAAAATACACTTTCACACTTGCTGTCACAGTAACCAAGAATTGGCGACAAAGAATTAAAATGAACAGTGACGTTGTTTCGATTTACGTGATTCTGTCAAACATAACTCACTCCATGATTTTCCACAGTGAAAACAGCACTGGTAATCCATGGAGAATTTAAATCCAGCAGTGTGATAGCATTGACTGTGCATTTGCATAAGAAATTGCAAAGCCACCTCACTGACCTGTCCTAAACACCATGGCACATTGCCTTCAAGAAACCAGACACCGAGAAGTTAGTGAGACACCCCAAAAAATTTGTGCCTTATGGTAAGGTAACATTTTGTCCCTTCGAGTTCTGACACTGTCTTCCTCAAAAGGAAGTGGAAGCAGTGTCTTTGAATATTTTCAGAGCAGAGATGAACAGAATCTTGGAAAGGCAGGTTACCATAGCATTCCTAAAGCGTGGAAGCAGGCCCATTCTCAGGAGTGGGTAGTTGGAAATGTGCAGTTGACGTTACAATCGGATCAGGAATCGTCTCCAGCAGCAGAGCAGACACAAATGGGCAAAAATGGTCAACCTTTGCTCCTAACTCTCATGTTCATAAAGTAGACCATGATTACCAAATATTCCGCTTCACTAGCTGCCTCTGTTGTGAAGCATACAAAAACATGGTGGGTGGCACGGTGGCACAGTGGTTAGCACTGCTGCCTCACAGTGCCAGAGACCTGGGTTCAATTCCCGCCTCAGGCGGCTGACTGTGTGGAGTTTGCACGTTCTCCCCGTGTCTGCGTGGGTTTCCTCCGGGGGCTCCGGTTTCCTCCCACAGTCCAAAGATGTGCAGGTCAGGTGAATTGGCCATGCTAAATTGCCCATAGTGTTAGGTAAGGGGTAAAGGTAGGGGTATGGGTGGGTTGCGCTTCGGCGGGGCAGTGTGGACTTGTTGGGCCGAAGGGCCTGTTTCCACACTCTAAGTAATCTAAAA
>NC_057722.1:71110234-71120835 GCF_004010195.1 Chiloscyllium plagiosum | reverse complement strand
AGGAAGTGGGAGGATTGGAAAGAGAAGTTGTTCAGAGTGAGGACCAGTTCAGTCAGTCGAAGGAGGGTGTCAGTGGAAGGGGACTGGTTGGTTCGGCGGGAAAGGAAGAAGCAGAGGGCTTTGAGGCCTTTGTGATGGGGGATGGAGGTGTATAGGGACTGGATGTCCATGGTGAAGATAAGGTGTTGGTGGCCGGGGAAGCGAAAATCATGGAGGAGGTGGAGGGCATGGGTGGTGTTCCGAACATAGGTGGGGAGTTCTTGGACTAAGGGGGACAGGACCGTGTCAAGGTATGCAGAAATTAGTTTGGTGGGGCAGGAGCAAGCTGAGACAATGGATTGGCTGGAACAGTCAGGTTTGTGGATTTTGGGCAGGAGGTAGAAACGGGTGGTGCAGGGTTGTGGAACTGTGAGTTTAGAGGCGGTCGATGGGAGATCCCCTGAGGTGATGAGGTTATGGATGGACTGGGAGATTATGGTTTGGTGGTGGGAGGTGGGGTCATGGTCAAGGGGGCAGTAGGAGGAGGTGTCCGCGAGCTGGCGTTTAGCCTCAGCAATATACCCGTACCAACCAACCCAACCGCCCCGTGGCTGAACACTTTAACTCCCCCTCCCACTTGGCCTCCTCCATCGCCAGATCATGGCAACATAACGCCTGGAGGAAGAGAGCCTCATCTTCTGCCTCGGAACCCTCCATCCACAAGGGATGAATGTAAATTTCTCCAGCTTTCTCATTTCCCCTCCCCCCACCTTTTCTCAGTCGCAACCCTCAGACTCAGCACCGCCTTCTTGACCTGCAATCTTCTTCCCGACCTCTCCGCCCCCAGCCCCTCTCCGGCCTATCACCCTCACCTTAACCTCCTTCCAACTATCATATTCCCAACACCCCTCCCCCAAGTCCCTCCTCCCTACCTTTTATCTTAGCCTGCTTGGCACACCCTCCTCATTCCTGAAGAAGGGCTTATGCCCGAAACGTCGATTCTCCTGTTCCTTTGATGCTGCCTGACCTGCTGCGCTTTTCCAGCAACACATTTTTAAGCTCTGATCTCCAGCATCTGCAGTTCTCACTTTCTCCTACACAATTTAGCATAGCTAATTCACCTAACTTGAACACCTTTTGGATTGTGGGAAGAAAGCGGAGCACCCAGAGGAAACCCACCTCAGGTCTTTGCGCAAGCATGACCCCGACCTTCCTGTAATTGGTCATTTTAACAGAGCATTCTGCTCGCATGCCCATGTGACTGTCCTCGGCATGCTGCAGTGTTCCAGTGAATAACAACACAAACTGGAGGAACAACTTCTCATCTTCAGACTAGGCACTTTACTGCCTTCTGGACTTAAATGTTGAGTTCAACACATTCAAATTGTGAACCAGCTCCCATTTCTTCCCTTTCTTTTAGCTTATTATCATGTCCTCTCTTCCCTCCACTTCCCCCCTGCCCCGCCCTACATCCCAGCAGGACTGTCTGTCCTTTCCTGTCTGGCAAGAGATATACCATTGTCCTGCTAATCTCACATTCCAATCACTTAATCTGAACTATCAACATCTTTTCTCCCTACACTCACTACCCACAGGCCACTCCCGCCATCACCCCCCCCAACCAAACAAACCATAGCATAAATGCTGTCACCTCCACATTTCACTTCAGCTCTGAAAAAGTAATCTAGATTTTCTCTGTGGATATTGTCGGACCCACTGTGATCTCCAGGTTTTACTGTTTTTAGTAAAGTTGGATTTATGTCACCTTGAGAAATCAAAGTACTTGTTGTTCACAAAACATAGGGGGCAATGGACCTTATCCTTCACAATTTTCGAAGATCTACCTTCAGAATCTAGGGCTATGATTCTATTAGTTAGCTCCCTCCCTAAGGGGATAGCTATCTCTTCATAAAGACTCTTCCAAAAAGGGGACCAGTTAGTCTGCTACATTTTCCATTTTCAGACTAAGATTGATTATCTTCCTCTCTTATCAGCATTATGTTCAATTATATACAAAGTTAAATGCTGTAGCAAAGATTAAATGGCAGAAGCGAATCTCAAATTCTTCCTTGACTTTATAGTCAAAATTGCATTATTTTTCCATCTTCGGAATATTGTCCATTTTAAAATCTTCACTGCTGCAAAACACTTCAAATGAATCATCACGATTTGATACCTGGAATACTTCCTGCATATTTCCTGCACTCCAATCTTGTACAAACTTCAGTAAATCGCAAGCATTTTACACTCACACAATCGCACAACACGCTTGTGTAAGATCATGTAAAATCCAAGAAGTGGGCCATTCAGCCCTCTGGAACCTTCTCCATCATTCAATAAGATCATGGCCTCGCCTCCTCTTTCCCATCTGCTCCTCATAACTATTGCCTCTCTTCTATTATTGACTCTTGCTCCTGTAACTACATTGGCTCTGAGTTCCTTCTTCTTTCATGTTCTCTTGTGCACTCATCACTCCATGTCTCAGTCAATGTGCTTAGATATGTTAACCTCCAATAGCACAGCACGTCTTCTATCCATTGCTCATCATCCTTCATTAATGGTCAATTCCAACAAGCCCCTTCCTCATCATTCTTTGGCACTCCCTTCCAGGACCACTGTATATTGATGCTTCTCATCCTTTTGGAGACTGTTCTCTCATTTGTTTCTAGGGCCCATCTTACAGCTCCATATCCCAATATTGTAACAATATTCCAAGTTTCAGAAGTAATGCAGAACACACCCAAGGACTAGTTAGGAGCTCCAATGACAGGCCTTAACTATAGGACTCAGATACAAACTCAAAAAAGAATGCAGATTTCAATACCCAACATTCCCAAACATCATTGCTCAGGCTGTTCTTGTAACCTTCCCCAACACTGCAAATTTTCCAACTTACCACTGCTACCCCAATTCTGAATCTTGGGTATTCCTGTTGTCCAGAGCTTACATACCTGCCTACATCTCTCCTTCACGCTACCTCTTTACCTTCATCTCTCTCTCCCTCTCTCTTTCTCTCTCTCTCCTGCTTTTACGAAACTTTTACCTTCTGAGTAAGCTGTTGATCACCTAAGGCCTTCTTCTGCAGCTTGGTGACCATTTGTTTTTTGACAACAATCTATGAAGCAGCTTGGAGGTTTCACTACTTTGAGGGGTCCAGATAAATTCAAGTTTCTGTTGGTGCGTACAGGAAGTTGTTTCCACTGCGTAAATGCAACTTCCTGCACGTGACAGTCATAGAAAATAGGATGAGGAGCAGGCCATTTGGCCCTTTGAGCCTGCTCTACTGTTCAATATGATCGTGGCTGGTCACAAACCTCAGCGCCCTGTTCTCACTTTCTCCCCATAACTCCTTTTTGAAAACATTCAATAATTTGGCCTCAACTGCTTCCATACTCTCCAGTGAAGAAATCTCTCCTCATCTCAGTGCTAATGGCCTATTCCTGTACGTTTAGACTGTGATCTCCTGGTTCTGGACTCTCTTGTCATTGGGAATTGCTTTTCTGTGTTTACCCTGTCACGTCTTGTTAGAAAATTTGGTAGATTTCTGTGAGATCCCTCCTCATTCTTCTACAATCCAATGAATATATCCTAACCAATTGAATGCCATAAAAGAACATTCAGTCTAATAAAGATACATGGAGAGACAAGAGGCAGAGAAAATTTGGTAGATTTCTGTGAGATCCCTCCTCATTCTTCTACAATCCAATGAATATATCCTAACCAATTGAATGCCATAAAAGAACATTCAGTCTAATAAAGATACATGGAGAGACAAGAGGCAGCAGCCACTTTTGTTAACCATTTGGGTTGACTTTTCTTAATCCGAATTTTATTTTTCTATATCCCTGAATCTTTCTAGCAAATTTCTGTTATTGTAACTTATCTGCCACTTTGGTATTCCCCGTTGTATATTCTTCTGACTCTGCTTTTAATGAACTCACATTTGTCTTAGTCCAATATTGCATTATTAAATATCTGTACAATCATTTACAGTCTATTTTTATGATTTTTGCTGGATTATATTTGCATTATATGCTTTCTTTCCTTGTCAATTTCTTTGCTGAATTCTAAAAAAATTCAAATTGTCAGCCAAGGTTTGTCACAATGGTAGCAAGTTTCGTATTCTAACCATTCTCTGAATTCCCTATTGAATTATTACTTACTATTTTTTTGTAAAGTGACCCACAGTTCTGACCTTATCAACAGGAAATAGCTTCTCTATGTCTACCCAATCAAACCCTTTCTTAATCCAGTCAGGTCATTCCACACTTATATCTTCCACAGCCCACACACCTAAGCATCTTCTTTCTTTCCTACTTTCCACATTTTACTGCACATATGCAACCAGTTTGTTGCTTACATTAAACCATTAAAAAAAATACAGTTCGATGAGTGCAATGCTGCAACTCTTGCACAGACACAGATCTGCAATGTGTTAGCCGCTCTTATAAACAAATACAAAATCATGAGGGTTTGCTTGTAAATAACATGGTAACAGCAGTCTATTGAAACAGCCAACTCAAAGTCTTCAAATTTAAATATGCTCTTGTCAATATTGCATGCAGCAGTTGGCCTGATCAAAATTATCAAAGCTATGCAGGACAACTCAAAATTCTTTCATAAAATACCACTCCCTCTTACACTAGTTGTAAATGCTCCATAATTCAGTAAGAAGTCTAACCTCATGAGGTTGACATGTACCCATAAACAATTATTACCTCCATGAGTTAATTAGTGGAATGAACAAATCAAGAGCCATGGCCATGATTGGCCATAAGTCATGTAATTGGTCACGTGGAATAATATAACTTATGGTCTGTTTTTTACCAGAACATTCTGTAACAATAGTTAATTAGGATGGCCTCTCTCTGCTAGGCAACCATCCATAACATTCTGTGTTACGATGTTATAGTGGACACCACTTAATACAAACCATCTTTAAATAAATGTTCATTTATAGTGTACAACACTCATGCTTAATTTCAATTTTAAAAATGCAACTGAATATTAAAGTCATAAAGACATAGAGTTGCACAGCAGAGAAACCGATTCTTCAGTCTATTTCATTCATGCCAACCAGATACCTTAAATTAATCTAGTCCCTTTTGCCGGTATTTGGCCCATATCTCCCTAAACCCTTCCTCTTCATGTACTGATCCAGATGCCTTTTATATTCTGTAATTGTACCAGCCTCTACCACCTCCTCTGGCAGCTCATTTCATACACGCAACACCCTCTGCATGAAAAAGTTGCCCATTAGGTCCCTTTTAAGTATTTCCCCTCACCTTAAACCTATACCCTCTAGGGCTTATGCCCGAAACGTCGATTCTCCTGTTCCTTGGATGCTGCCTGACCTGCTGCGCTTTTCCAGGAACACATTTTCAGCTCTGATCTCCAGCATTTGCAGCCCTCACTTTCCCTCTAGTTTTCCCCCCTACCATGGGGAAAAAGTCCTTGGCTGTTCACTCTATCCATGTCCCTCATTTTATAAAGCTCTATAGTCTAGGGGAAACAGCCCTAGCCCATTCAGCCTTTTCCTCTAACCCAAACCCTCCAACCCTGGCAACATCCTTGTAAATCTTTTCTGAAGCCTTTCAAGTTTCACAACATCCTTCCAATAGGAGGGAGACCTGAGTTGACCTTGGTTCATTAATTCAGGCAGACGGGTTGAACCGAAGGGTCTGTTTCCATGCTGTACATCTCTGACTCTGATTTGTCTCGCAAAAATATTTACAAATTTCAGAAATTCTCAATTGACTCTGCACTCACCAAGTAACTTTACAAGTGAAAGAATTCCAAGTTTTCCACTGTCTGTTGTGAGAAGAATTATTTTGTCACTTTCCTGAATGTTCTAACTCTAATATTAAGGGTATGGCTTATTATTTAGGATTCCTCAGCCAGAGAAAATGGTCTTTCTCAATCTACCTAGCAACTCATTTGAGCATTTTAAACACTGGAATAACTGATTTCAGGCAGATACCCAATCACCTGACGATGTCAAATCTTGCCATATCCCAATGACATTCGAAGATATTACCATCACTGAATCTCCCACTAGTTAACAGCCTTGTTTTACTGTTGATCAGAAGCTGAACTGATCAAATCAAATGAATATTTTGGTTTCAACAGCAGGTCAGAGGCTTGGAATTCTGCAGCAAGTAACTTGCCTCCAGACTCCTTAAAGACTACCCACTACCTGTAAGGCACTAGTCTGGATGGTTGCAGCCCCAACATTACTGAAGAAGTTGGATACCTGGTCGAAGCAGTCCATTTGATTGGCCAACCATTCCCCACCTTCATTGTTCACTTCCTTCACCACTGATGCACAGTAACATCAATGTGTACCATCTAAACAATATACTGCAGCAATTCAATAAAGCTTCTTCAACACCACCCTCCAAAACTATGACCTCTCATCTGGAAGGTGAAGGGCAATAGTTGTATGAAAACATCCCGTTCAGGTTCCCCTTCAAGCCACTCACCATCATGAGTTGAAAGTATGTCGTCTTTCCTTCAGTGTCACTGGGTCAAAATCCTGGAACTGCAACCCTAACAGCTTTATGAGATTACAGCAAATGAAGAAACTGGCTCACCACCACCTTCTCAAGGACAACTAGGGATGGACAATAAATACTGGCTCATCAAGCGATACAGCATCCAATGAATGAATGCATAAACCATCCAGTGATCTCAACTGACCTATCAATACCAGATGTATTAGGTTAAAAGTTGAGCTCAAAATTACATAGAACAGTAGAAGCCCTTCAGCCCTTGATGTTGTGCCGGCTTTCTATCCTACTCCAAGAGCAGACTAACCTACAGACCCTTCACTTTACTAACTTGCATGTGCCTATCCAAGCGTCGCTTACATGTTCTTAATGTATCAGATTGAGAATGTACCCCTTCCAGCTCCATCTTAATTTAGCCCCTTCCCACTCTCCCTACCTCTGCCTCATCTTTGATGGTTTGCATTGCCCTTAATGGGCTAGGAACTTAAATTTGAAACACAGGTGATTTACTGTTGGTGGTTAATACATGCAGAAGAACCACAGTGATTTAGTGATGGGAGGTTGTGTTTTGGTCATGTTCATAGCATCCAACCCATGCAGTTAGAGGCTATTCAGCCCATCAAGTCTGTCTTAACAATTCTGAAAAGCATTCCACCCAGACCCAAGCCCCGTAACTCCACATTTACCATGGCTAATCCACCTGGTCAGCACAACCCTGGACAATGTTGGGCAATGTTGCATGGCCAATCCACCTAATCTGTGGACTGTGGGAGGAAACCAGAGCATCCAGGAGAAACCCTCATAGACATGGACAGAATGTGCAAATTCCACACAGTCACTTGAGCCTGGAATCAAATGTGGGTCCCTGGTATTGTGGGGCAACAGTACTCACTGATGTGCCATGTATATCAGCACTTCTAGATATGAAAACAGAGTGAGAATGGGACAGTCTGTGAGAGTAGTCTGACACTTGTACTGTATAAATGCTCTCAAAATGTTGCTGTTTATTTAGTCCTACTCCTTAATTCCAAGACTGAAATGTTCTTCCCAATGTTACAAAGGTCCAATTACAGGACACCAAGTAGAATGCATTGTTATTGAGTAGGAGTATCCTAGGCTGTACAGCTTAGTGTTGTGTGTTTACTGATTTGAGGTAATGGGATATCGAACCAAATCTAAATAATAGACTCAAAGAGAAACTGCTGGAGAAACCCGCAGATCTGGCAGCATCTGTGGAGAGAAAGCAGAGTTAACTTTTCAAATTTTGTGATCCAGATTTCGAAACATTAATTTTGCTTTCTCTCCACAGTTGATGCCAGACCTGCTGAGTTTCTCCAGCAATTTGTTTTTTTTTAATTTCAGATCTTCTGCATCTGCAGTTTTTGCTTTGTTTTATTTCAGTACTAAATTGTGGACTCATGGTTTGATTCAGGTGAATTTTGGGCCCCAAAATATTTTGCCTTTTATGACAGTCAGGTTAGAGCTGATGTGGAAGTGAAAATGAGAGATTCTTTAACTGAACATACTTTCCCCAGAATACTATTTCCCTTTTTAACTGCAGTCAAAATAACAGGAATTCATTCTTGGCCCAATATCATAAACCATAAAATACACAGGTCACTGCAGACAACTGAAAGACTGTTCTGGTTTATATTTCCGACTGCTCCAGTTTAATAAGTAATTTACAACAGAGATGATAAAATGTCATTGTGAATCTGCATATAAAAGGAAAATAGTTGCTTCAGGTTGTTTACACAGAGCTTTTTTTTTAACTTTGAACGGGATGAAACTTTCCATTTAGTTAATGGTGGGCATTTAAGCACAATGGGGTGATGGATTTGTACAATAATTACAGTGGTCACTCCCAATTCATGTACTAGGAGTAAGTCAGGACTGCAGATGCTGGAGACCAGTGTTGAAGAGTGTGGCGCTGGAACAGCGCAGCAGGTCAGGCAGTATCTGAGGCGAAGGAGAATCGACGTTTCGGGCATAAGCCCTTCATCAGGAAATTTCCAGCTCTTCAGATACTGCATGTCCTGCTGTGCTTTTCCAGGGCCGCACTTTTCGACTCAATTCATTTAAAACAGACCAAAAGCTGAGGTGAAAGAAACCCTGGTGGAGGACACCTTTGGGCGCCTGAGTCTAAAGTTATCTATATCTTTAGAAGTATGTGATATTTATCACATCCTGTGGTATAAGAATGTAGGCATTAGCAGTCAGCAATAGGGCTTTCAGCCCAATAAGCCTGCTCGGCCATTCAATAATATGGAGGGTGATCTGGTGTGGCCTCATCTGTGCTTTCCTCTGACCCCCATAATCCTGCTCTCCCTTTGGGATCAAAAATCTATCTCACACAACATGAGTAGCTTCAATAAACCTGCCTCCACTGCTTTTTGAATAATAGAATTCCACAGACTAACAACCCTATGGAAGAAAGAGTTCTCATTTTGTCTGTCTTGTAATTTCCACCTTAAATTACACTCAACAATATTTACTGACAAAAGTCAATCAAATTTGTATTTGAATGGAATCTGTTTCCACCGAGGAGATTGGTTTTATGCACTGACTACTCACTGGAATATCATTTCATCAATCATTTAAAGATTTTCCCGCTCAAGTGCAAACCAGGCATCACATTCTATTGTTGCGGACAAGGTTAGACAGTTTCTTGTAGTCTATATCATCTCTTCCCTGAGGCAATCTAGTAACAGCAATCCCAATAGCTCACAATTGTGACTTTTCCAGTTACCAAGGTGGCTGTAAAAATCTAACCACGGTTTCATTTAAAGGTGCCATGTACCTCCTGCCTCTTTTTCTCCTCCTGAGTGACGGTCTGCAATATTCCATTCTTCTTCACCTGAAGGGAAAAGCACAACTATTATTTCTAAATACTACAGTGACCAGAAGAGTACAGCAGAAAACTCAACAAGAAACCTGTGTCAACATCCACTTGTCTGGATGACTGCAGCTCCATTGACAGTCTGGAAGCTCAGTACCATCCATGACAAAGCAACGCTGCTTGTTTGGCATCCCATCCACCACCTTCAACATTCAGTCCATTTGCCACCAATGCAAAGTTGGAGCAATGTGAACCATTCACATTTCAGCATTCTGTGACACCCCTGGCCAGTCTCATGATCTTGACCACCTCAAACAATATTGAAGGCAGGTACACATCAATACTGCCATCTGCCAATTCCCCGCCAATGCCAGATCCACCCTCGCTTGGAAAAACATCGCTTCTTCTTCAGTACGGTCAGTTCAAAACCTCACTGCACTACACACTCTTATGTGGATCAAGGTGACAGCTAGCCACCACCAACTGAAGGCAGTTAGGATGGACAATAAATGCTGACTTTGCTAGTGACACCCATACCTTCAAACGAATAAAAACTAGAAGGTTTGTTAAGATTTACAAAACTGGGGAAAGTGAGAACTGCAGACGCCGGAGATTAGAGTCGAAAAGTGTGGTACTGGAAAAGCACAGCAGGTCAGGCAATGTCCGAGAAGGAGAGTCAATGTTTCGGGCATAAACCTTTCATCAGGAAGGGGAGGTGGGGATGCTGAGAGATGAATGGGATGGTTGGGGTGGGGGAAGGTAGTTGGGAAGGCGATAGGTGGGGAGTGATGATGATAGGTCGGAGCGGATAGGTGGAAATAATGGTGGACAGGTAGGACAGTTCAAGGCAGCAGTGCCAAGTTAGAGGGTTGGATCTGGGATGAGGTGAGTGAAGGGGAGACGAGGAAACTGGTGAAATCGATGTTGATGCCATGCAGTTGGAGGGTCCCAAGATGGAAGATGAAGCGTTCTTCCTCCAGTCGTCAGGTTGCTAGGATTTGGCGGTGGAGGATGCCCAGGACTTGCATGTCCTTGGCGGAGTGGAAGTGGGAGGGGGAATTGAAGTGGTCAAACAACCAATCACAAGACATGAAGCACATTAAAGCCTCAGCTGAACTCTAAAAGGATTCAGTCTGGATTGAACCTGCAGACAAGGGTGTAGATTGGGGAATTGCAAGCCTAAAATAGGGAAAATCTTCGAGGAGAAAGTGAGGTCTGCAGATGCTGGAGATCAAAGTTGAAACTTTATTGCTGGAACAGCACAGCAGGTCAGG
>NC_057722.1:71108379-71109734 GCF_004010195.1 Chiloscyllium plagiosum | reverse complement strand
TGCTCTCAAGTTTAACCCCCATCTAACCCCCACATATTGCATGCTCCCCAATGTAAACCTCCCTAGTCTAACCTTAGCACGTCCCATGTTCCACATGTTATCATTGATAATTGTGGGCTCTGCCGGATGGAACAGTGGCTGTATTTGATGAGATAACAACAGTAACTTCACTTGTACATGAAGAGGTTTGACGTGATCATTTTCTTTATCCTTTTAAATCCCTCATTATTTGCTGCAGTGTACCTTCTACTTAACTCCCCTTGTCACTGCAGCACTGCGCTGTTGGACTAGTGTGACACCATTTTGCTTTGTAAATATCGTTATTGCTTATAACAGCTTTGCTGAATTATATCAACACATAATTTGGAAGCACTAAAGGAAAATGTTGGCTATTTCAAGCAAAACACTTAGTATTTGAGTTAATTTTAGTTCAAAATTAAAACTGTGACCTTGACTGATAGGAGACCCTATAGTGCACAGACAAAGGGCAATGCAAAATGTATTTTCAAAATTAACATAATTAGTTTTGTAAACTGAATGCTATCATTAAATAGACTTAAATTAGATTTTAATACTTTGGTGCAATGCAGATTCAAATTTGTAAGTTCTCATACTATCACTGCAAGAAGTAAAGTAGTCAAATAATGAGGGTAATTTGAATAAAATCTGCGGAGTTAATCCATTCTTTACCATTCTGGGTAACCACTTTCATTATTCTTGACACTGACATCTACTTTGCAAAATACTTAAATTCGTATTTCAAAAATATAGAGGGAAATATAATGGGGTGTGAAACATTCATTGCCGGGCTAATATGTTACAGGATAGATATTCATATCAAAACCCTCTGCTTTATTCTGTTAAAGAAAATTTTGTTCCATTTCTGGGGATGCTCATTGTCAGTGTCTGAGGTCTTTCTGTCAAAGTCAAATGGGGGTCCATTCAGTTACTGGACTCTCCTCGTGCCTGAAGTTATAATCTGCTTCAAGTAAGAGCTGCCTTCGGTTTATTTAAAAAGAGTCCAATGTTTGTTTCTAAAACAGAAATTGCTGGAAAAGCTCAGCAGGTCGGGGACAATCTGTGGAGAGAAATCAGAGTTAATGTTTTGGGTCTGGCGACCTTTCTTCAGAACCTCAGAAGGGTGACACGACCCAAAACGTTAACTCTGATCTCTCTCCACAGATTGTTCCCGACGTGCTGAGCTTTTCCAGCAATTTGTTTTTGTTTTTGATTTATACAGCTTCTTTTGGTTTTTATTCCAAAGTTCATTTGTTCCCTTGATGTACTACTGTAAAGAACCGAACTGCCTTTGTGACTTTTTAGATCGAAAGATATTTTTTAGGCGTAAAGGACAT
>NC_057722.1:71103364-71108199 GCF_004010195.1 Chiloscyllium plagiosum | reverse complement strand
GTACAACTGTACAGAACCGAACTGCCTTTGTGACTTTTTAGATCGAAAGATATTTTTTAGGCATAAAGGACATTTTAAAATTTAAAACAAAACTAGAGGGGAGTGTCTCCAATGGGCAGAGCTGACGTTCACCCTCCAATATTTTGACTGACAGTGTCAGCCTTCACCTGGGCCTCTCGTCTTGGAACAGACAATGATGGGGTAAAGCCACACTCCAGAAATTGGAGCACTCATGCTTCAGTGTGTCACTGCCAGAGATCTGCACTCTCAGGGACAATGGCCTGAGGTTTTTCAAGCTCTGACTGACGGAGACAGTGGCAAGACAGTTGGGAAAGTGCAACATGAATGGAACAATAAGATTCGCAATGTTGAGAGAAAAAAAAAGCAGCCTGATTCCCTGCATAGCATTTCAATGGCAACACAAGAATCTTGCTAGGAAGTGTTAAGGTTTACATTAGAGTGCTTTACTATCTCATTATTACCAAATCTTGCCTCAGTTTATAGAATATTGAACAGTACAGCACAGGACTATCATGATCTAAAAGTAAGAGGCCACCCAGTTAAGAACATAGAGCATTGAAAATAGAACAGAACAGAGCAGGAGCAGGAGCCTCAGGCCCACCATGTCTGTTCTGACCATAGTGCTATTCTGCAGTCATCCCATCCACCTGTACGTTGTCTATATCGATCTATTCCCGATCTGTTCCTGTCTAAGTGGCTGTTAAACGTTGCTACTGTGTCTGATTCTACCACCTCTCTAGGCAGTGCGTGCCAGGCCCCTACCGCCCTCTGTGTAAAACGCCTCGCCTCACCCATCTCCCTTAAACCTTTCCCCTCTCACCTTAAACGTGTGCGCCCAGTATTCAACATTTCCACCCTGGGAAAGAGATTACGATTATTCACCCTATCCACGCTGCTCATCATTTTATACACTTCCATCAGGTCACCTCTCAGCTTCAGATGCTCTAGTGAAAACAATCCAAGTTTATCCAACCTTTCGCTATAGCTAATTCACTCCAATCCAGGCAACATCTTGGTCAACCTGGGGTGGCACGATGGCTCAGCGATTTGCACTGTTGCCTCACAGCACCAGGGACTCAGGTTTGATTCCAACCTTGGGCAACTGTCTGTGTGGGGTTTGCACATTCTCCCCTTGTCTGTGTGGGTTTGCTCCGGTTTCCTCCCACAGTCTAAAGGTGAATTGGCCAGGCTAAATTGCCCATAATGTTCGGTGCATTAGCCAGAGGAAAATGGGTCTCGGTGGGTTACTCTTCGGAGGGTCAGTGTGGACTTGTTGGGCTGAAGGGCCTGTTTCCACAACATAGGGAATCTAATCTAAACTTCTTCTGTACCCTTTCCAAAGTCTCCACATTCTTCCGACAGTGCAGTAATCAGAATTGCACACTGCACCCCAATGTTATATACAATTGCCAACATTTATACTCATTGCTCTGCCTGCTGCCATGAACTTTGTTTACCACCTTATCCACTTATGATTAGATTAGAATCCCTACAGTGTGGATACAAGCCCTTTGGCCCAACAAGTCCACACCGACCCTCCGAAGAGCAACCCACCCAGACCCATTCCCCTACATTTACCCCTCCACCTAACACTACGGGAAATTTAGCATGGCCAATTCATCTAACCTGCACATCTTTGGACTGTGGGAAGAAACTGGAGCACCCGGAGGAAACCCACGCAGACACGGGGTGAATGTGCAAACTCCACACAGAGTCATCCAAGGCTGGAGTCGAACCTGGGACCCTGGTGCTGTGAGGCAGCAGTGCCAACCACTGAGCCACCGTGCTGCCCTCATAAGTGGAGGAGAGCTGTGGACTTGCACCCTAAGATCCCTCCATATATCAATGCTCTGAAGGGCATGCCTATTTACAGGATACTTTCCTCTTGCATTTGACTTCCCAAAATGCAATCCCTCACATTTATCTGGATTAAACTCCATTTGCCATTTCTCTGCCCAGCTGATCAACACCCTGCTGTATCCTTTGATCAGGTTGTAAGTTTGCTCGCTGAGCTGGTGAGTTTGTTCTCAGATTTTTCATCACCATGCTCAGTAACATCATCAGTGAGCCTCTGGTGAAGAGCTGGTGTTCTGTCCCACTTTCTATTTCTGTGTCTGTTAAGGTGGGTCATATCATTTCTGGTTCCTTTTCTCAGCAGTTGGTACATGGGGTCCAAATCGATGTGTTTATTGATGGAGTTCCTGTTTGAAAGTGGGACATAACACCAGTGCTTCACCGGAAGCTCACTGATGATGTTACTGAGCACAGTGACAAAATGTCTGAGAACCAAACCTTCCAGCACTGTCAGCAAACGTAAAACCTGATCTTCAACCGAAGCTGCAAATCTCCTCAAAATCACAAAGTATCCTTTGACATCCTGCCTTGCTATCCAGACTCCACCAATCCAGACGACCAACATTTTCAAGCAAATCATTTCTATATAAAACAAACAACTGATCCTTGCAGATCATCACTAGTCACAGACCTCCAGTCAGAAAAATTCCCTCCACAACTACCCTCTGTCTTTTATGGCCAATCCAGTCTGAGAAGGCTGACTTGAACAGGGGTCAGTTAGACTCGAAACTTCAGCTCTTTTCTCTCCTTACAGATGCTGCCAGACCTGCTGAGATTTTCCAGCATGTTCTCTTTTGGTTTAGGAGGGATGACTTACCTTTAAGAAAAGGTGGGCAAGAGGGCAAAGGTCATCTTGATATCATAAGTCCTGGTCTGGGATCATTGACCAAAGAGATTCAGACACAGCACTGAGAGCCAGCCTCTAGGGTAAAGCAAATCACCTTCTTGGGAGAAGATCTGGAGTTCAAGTGAAGCCATGATCCTATTGAATGGCAGAAAGGTCTACTCTTGTGGTCTTATGAAGTTAGCAAACCACAACTATAGTTGTACTCACTTTTAATATTGGACTGAACTAGTTGCAGGAATAAACGACAGACAGTGATTAGAGTCTGTAGATCATTGTCAAATTAAAGTTGATTAACTGAGGGGCAGTGGTGAGATTTGCGAAATTATGAAGTTTTTGAGAAGACTGACCCACTTAGACAGTCAGGTCCTCTGATCAATGAGACATGCCATGACTCACAAGAGTAATGTGTTGGAAAACTCTACCAATTATTCCTGGAGCCTGACAAATGTGTAGATGTAAAAATACTATCGGAAATCCCATTTTCTCTCTGACTGACTCCTGCCCAGAATGGAAGCAAAACCACACCAAGTTACTTCAACAACAATGCTGTTTACTTTAACAAGAACAATAAAAGGAGAAAGTGAGGACTGCAGATGCTGGAGATCAGAGCTGAAAATGTGTTGCTGGAAAAGCGCAGCAGGTCAGGCAGCATCCAAGGAGCAGGAGAATCGACGTTTCGGGCATGAGCCCTTCTTCAGGAATGAGGAAAGTGTGTCCAGCAGGCTAAGATAAAAGGTAGGGAGGAGGGACTTGGGGGAGGGGCGTTGGAAATGTGATAGGTGTAAGGAGGTCAAGGTGAGGGTGATAAGGTGAGGGTGATAGGCCGGAGTGGGGATGAGGGCGGAGAGGTCAGGAAGAAGATTGCAGGTTAGGAAGGCGGTGCTGAGTTCGAGGGATTTGACTGAGACAAGGTGGGGGGAAACTGGGGAAGTAAGGGGGGAGGTATGGGCGCAAGTTTTGCATTTCTTGCGGTTGTAGGGGAAGGTGCCGGGAGTGGAGGTTGGGTTGGTGGGGTGTGTGGACCTGACGAGGGAGTCGTGGAGGGAGTGGTCTTTCTGGAACGCTGATAGGGGAGAGGGGAGGGAAATATATCCCTGGTGGTGGGGTCCGTTTGGAGGTGGCGGAAATGACGACGGATGATACAATGTATCTGGAGGTTGGTGGAGTGGTAGGTGAAGACCAGTGGGGTTCTGCCCTGGTGGCGATTGGAGGGGCGGGGTTCAAGGGCGGAGGAGCGGGAAGTGGAGGAAATGAGGTGGAGAGCATCGTCAACCACGTCTGAGGGGAAATTGCGGCCTTTGAAGAAGGAGGCCATCTGGGTTGTTCGGTATTGGAATTGGTCCTCCTGGGAGCAGATGCGGCGAAGGTGAAGGAATTGTATACCTCCTCCCACCCTGCCCCCTGTAAAAACGCCATCCCATATTCTTAATTCCTTCGTCTCTGCCGCATCTGCTCCCAGGCGGTCCAGTTCCAATACCGAACAACTCAGATGGCTTCTTTCTTCAAAGACCGCAACTTCCCCCCAGACGTGATCGACGATGCTCTCCACCGCATCTCCTCCACTTCCCGCTCCTCCGCATATTCCCAATTCCTTCATCTCCACCGCATCTGCTCCCAGGAGGACCAGTCCAATACTGAACAACCCAGATGGCCTCTTTCTTCAAAGACCGCAATTTTCCCCCAGAAGGTGTCAACGATGCTCTCCACCACATGTCCTCCACTTCCCGCTCCTCCGCCTTTGAGCCCCACCCCTCCAATCGCCACCAGGACAGAACCCCACTGGTCCTCACCTACCACCCCACCAATCTCCATATACATCGTATCATCCATCTTCATTTCAGCCACCTTCAAACGGACCCCACCACCAGGGATATATTCCCCCCCTCTCCTATCAGCGTTCCGAAAAGACTACTCCCTCCGTGACTCCCTCGTCAAGTCCACACCCGCCACCAACCCAACCTCCGCTCCCGGCACCTTCCCCTGCAACCGCAAGAAATGCAAAACTTCCCTCCAAGGCCCCAAGGGATACTTCCATATCCGCCACAAATTCTGCACCTCCACACACATCATTTATTGCATCCGCTGCACCCGATGTGGCCTCCTCTATATTGGG
>NC_057722.1:71088801-71103317 GCF_004010195.1 Chiloscyllium plagiosum | reverse complement strand
CCCACTCCAGCCTATCACCCTCACCTTATCACCCTCACCTTAACCTCCTTCCACCTATCGCATTTTCAACGCCCCTACCCCAAGTCCCTCCTCCCTACCTTTCATCTTAGCCTGCTTGGCACACTTTCCTCATTCCTGAAGCAGAGCTCATGCCTGAAATGTCGATTCTCCTGCTCCTTGGATGCTGCCTGACCTGCTGTGCTTTTCCAGCAAGAACAATAAAAAAACAGGATTTCTAATTTGTGTAACGTAAGCTCTACCTCCTTTAAAACTGCGCCCCCTCCACATATACACAAACACACAAAGAAAAATAAACAATTAATATTTGTGGAATGAGTAATAACTCAGGAAGTAGTTTGGAAAGGAGCACCATTTTCTGTTAAACACTAAAACAGAACCACTACTCATGGTGTTCACAGGCTAGACCCATCCTGGAACAGATTTTACTCTTTTCTCATATTCACACACAACTGATTTGCTTTCCCAATTTTTTTCAAATTGACTAACCACCCCCAGTAATGGGTCTGCTTGATCGCAGGCTCAGGTGATGAGTTCAGGCTTGGACGGGCCATTGTCTGATACTAAGGGAGCTCATCCTCAATGAGTCTATGCGAAGATTAGTTAGTGACTCCCTTGAAGGGGTTATCATGTATGGAGAAAAACATAATACTCGTCGGAACCTATTTCAGCATCACCAGTCCCATAGCGCAGAACTAGATGGGCTTCTTTCACAATCCTCAAATCTACAAATGTTGCTTTGATGTTACCTGCACAGGGTATAGATCACTTTGTTGCTCATTTGGATGTTTTTTTGTTCCTTTGGGTTTTAGAATGATTTGTTGCAGCATCTCTGAATGCAGCTTTCCCGTTTTTCCCAATAGAAATTGGATACAGTGGACAGAGAAAGGAGAGAGGAATGATTGATCAACTTGGCTTCAGGTGATCTATTTGATTATCTCTGTCTGATTCATTCCCTTAGAGCTTAAAAAAAAACCTGCATATGCTGGAATACGAGGTAGACAAGCAGGAGGCTGGAAGAACACAGCAAGCCAGGCAGCATCAGGAGGTGGAGAGGTCAATGTCTCGGGAGTAACTCCGGTCCTGAAAATCTGTCCCAGGATGGGTCGAGCCTGTGTATCCCATGAGTAGTGGTTCTGTTTTAGTGTTCAACAGTAAATTATGTTCCTTTCCAGATGGGCTTCCTGAGTTATTACAGGCTCCATGCATAACATTTGTTTTTTCTTTGCATGTCTGTGTAGATGTGGAACGGGTGCCATTTTCAAGGGGGCAGAATTTACATTACACAAACTCATTCCCTTTACTTGCTTAAACTGCAACCTCTTGAATCAGTGGCTTGTCATTTGCACTTACTTCAGCAAAAAAATACATTGTTTCGTATGCAGTTAGCTTAATTTATTTTTCCAAAGCTGCATATAACTCCTTGTACATTCTCCCCTTTAAAAATAGTGTCTATTTTTCATATTTTCAGTCTATGATCCAGAAACAATATATATGGCCTTCCACACAGGCACATAGCCTGGTAGTTACTCCATGTGCTACTCTTACATGTTGTAACCTGAAAGATCCAGAGGAAGGAAAACAGTCAAGGGTATCTGTGTCCTTGGGAGCCACAAGCAACACATTTCTCATTGTAGGCAATGAGCTTGGCCATAGTGGATGGCAACTGAATCAGTCTGTTAGAATTTTGTTTTTAATTCATTCACAGGACGTGGGTGGCTAGGCAAACATTTGTTGCCCATCCCTAATTGCCACAGAGGTCTGTTAAAAGTGACTCACGTTGTTGTGGGTCTGGAGTCACATGTAGGCCAGACCAGTTGAGGATGGCAATTTCCTTCCCCAAAAGGCATTCGTCACCCAACAGTTAGTTCCTCTATGGTCATCAGTAAACTCCTAATTCCAAATTTTAATTGAATTTAAATTTCAACCATCTGCCAAAGCAGATTTGAACCCAGATACCCAGAATATTTCCTGAATTAAGAGTTCAGTGATAATACCACGAGGCCACCACCTCTCCATTGTCTATTATTGAACGCAAGGCAAGATGCAGAGTAGTTACTTCCTCAGGGTTGGGACATCTGTAACTGAGGGGCAGAATTTCAAGATAAAGGGCCAACTATTTAAGACTGAAAGGAAGAGCAATGTCTTCCCTCAGGAGCAATGTCTTCCCTCAGGAGCAATGTCTTCCCTCATATTGACCATGATCGAATGGTGGAACTGACACGATGGACTGAATGGCTTAATTCCATTTTCTTTTTGAAAAATTCATTCATGGGACATGGGTGTTCCTGGCTGGCCAGCATTTATTGTTTGTCTCGAGCTACCCTTAAACTGCTTGCTAGGCCATTTCAGAGGGCAGTTGAGAATCAAACATGTTGCTGTGGGTCTGGAGTCACATGTGGACCAGACCAGGTAAGGATGGCAGATTGCCTTCCCTGAAGGACGTCAATGAGCCAGATGGTCATCAGTAGATTCTGAACTCCACATTTTCTTTTTTAAAAATTGAGTTCAAATTTGTGATGGGATTCAAACCCAGATCCTCAGAACATTAGCCGAGTTTCTGGATTAATAGTCGAGCAATAATATCACAAGTCCATTATCACATCACTCCGACAGCCTATAGTCTAATACTCTAGTTTTTTTGTTCATTTGTGGGATGTGGGCATAGCCGATTGGGCCAGCATTTATTACCCATCCCTAGTTGCCCCTTGAGAAGGTGGGGGGTGAGGTGTCTTCTTGAACTGCTGCAGTCCACCTGCTGTGGGTTGACCCACAATCCCAATAGGGAGAGAATTCCAGGATTTTGACACAGCGACACTGAAGAAACACAGATATATTTACAAGTCAAGATGGTGAGTGGCTTGGAGGGGAACTTGAAGGTGGTGGAGTTCCCATGTATCTGCTGCCCTTGTCCTTCTAAATGGAAGTGGTCATGGGTTTGGAAGGTGCTGACTGAGGATCCTTGGTCAATTTCTGCAGTGTATCTTGTAGATAGTACACACTGCTGTTACTGAGTGTCGATGGTGGGGTGAGTGGATGTTTGTGAATGTGGTGTCAATCAAGCGGGTTGCTTAGGCCTGGATGGTGTCAAGCTTCTTGAGTGTTGCTGGAGCTGTACCCATCCAGGCAAGAGGGGAGTATTCCATCACACTCCTGACTTGTGCCTTGTTGATGATGGATAGTGGAATTGGAGGTGTAGTGGACAGTGAAGAAGATTACTTCAGATTACAATCGGATCTTGATCAGATGGAACAATGGGCTGAGGAATGGCAGATGGAGTCTAATTTAGATAAATGCAAGGTGATGCATTTTGGAAAAGCAAATCAGAGTAGGACTTATACACTTAATGGTAAGGTCCTAGGGAGTATTACTGAACAAAGAGACCTCGGAGTGCAAGTTCATAGCTCCTTGAAAGTGGAGTCGCAGGTAGATAGGATAGTGAAGAAGGCGTTTGGTATGCTTTCCTTTCTTGGTCAGAGCATTGAGTACAGGAGTTGGGAGGGCATGTTGCAGCTGTACAAGACATTGGTTAGGCCACTGTTGGAATATTGCATGCAATTCTGGTCTCCCTCCAGGATGTTGTGAAATTTGAAAGGGTTCAGAAAAAATTTACAAGGACGTTGCCAGGGTTGAAAGATTTGAGCTATAGGGAGAGGCTGAACAGGCTGGGGCTGTTTTCCTTGGAATGTCGGAGGCTGAGAGGTGACCTCATAGAGGTTTATAAAATCATGAGGAGCATGGATAGGATAAATAGACAAGGTCTTTTCCCTGGAGTCCAGAACTGGAGGGCATAGGTTTAGGGTGAGAGGGGAAAGATTTAAAAGGAACCGAAGGGGCAACTTTTTCACACAGAGGATGGTACATGTGTGGAATGAGTTGCCAGAGGAAGTGGTGGAGGCTGGTACAATTACAACATTTAAGAGGCATTTGGATGGGTATATGAATAGGAAGGGTTTGGAGGGATATGGGCCGGGTGCTGGCAGGTGGGACTAGATTGGGTCGGGATATCTGGTCGGAATGAACGGGTTGTACCGAAGGGTCTGTTTCCGTGCTGTACATCTCTATGACTCTATAACAGGCTTTGGAGAAACAGGAGGTGAGTTATCCGCCACAACATTCCTTGCCTTTAACCTACTCTTGTAGCTACAGTGTTTATGTGGTGAGTCCAGATGAGTTTCTGGTCACTGGTAACCCACAAGTTGTTAATAGTGGGGGATTCGGTGATGGTCAAGGCCCTAGGACCATCTCTCACTTTTCTGCCTGAAAAATGGAGATAGTTCCTTAATCAGCTTTCCCTGAGCCCAGGAGACGCTAACTTAGACAAAACCAGAAATTGTTGAAAAAGCTCAGCAGGTCTGGCAGCGGCTGTGGAGAGAAATCAGAGTTAATGTTTCAGGTCAAGTAAGCCTTCCTCGGAATGAACTGTGATGAACTCTGTCTTAATTTTACTTTTTAAAAAATCATTGTGTATGGTTTCTGTCATTAATACAGGCACCGTGGTAGACTAATTTATAAAATATTTGACTGTATTTTTTTCTGTAAAAGAACACGTGACAATAAATTTCTATTCTATTGGCCATTCAGAGTAGAATCTAGAGGGAGCCCAGCTCTCACTGGAATGGAAGAAACTTGGATAAGAAAAAGGCGCAACAGAATGTTGTAAAAACATAACAGTCTTGGAATAAAGCAGACGGTTGTAAAGAGAAAGAAAACGAGAAACAGGGGAGCAATAACAAGTAAATAAAGGAACAAAGGCAAAGCAGAAATTAATAATCAGAAAAGAGTAGCAGATGGTCAGGGTACCTGGGGAGGGGGAAATAGAACAAGGTAGGAGAATGTACTGAGCCCAAACTATATGGGAAATGGATGACAAGTGAAAGGTAATAATTTAAACAGCCGCAAAGTTATCTTTATTTATTGCCTTTTTTCTACTTATTGTTCCCTAATGCTCTGCAAGATACTTCAGCTGAAGCAGCTGAACTGTTAGCATTTTATTTTTAACTCAACATTTCTCAGAGGGGACGTGGCATTTATTTGAAATGCATGTTGAATTTTTAACACCCGAGCCCTCCAAGAATTATAGTTGAAATATTGTTGGAAGATGGCTGTGCAGAAGCAGCTCAGGGAACAGCACTAAAACTGAAAGATTGTATTAACGGAACCATTTTCTGAACATGAGCTCTGGGCACACACACAGAATCCCGGCTGCTGCGATTGTTCACCTGAAAGGTAAGTGTGCATTCCCTATCTTTCACTGCTCAATCATTTTTCAGAATGTGTTCCTGCTACAACTACCTTTGGTCAATGGTGCTCTCACTTATTAAGTGACCCCAGCTAGAGTGCCCAGGGGAGGTGATGGCTGAGTGGCCTGATCACTAACCTATTAATCCAGAAACTCAGCTATCAGTGACCTGGGTTTAATTGTCACCAGCGTTTCAATTAAAGAAGTTGAATTCAGTTTTTAGAGAAGGACAAAGAACAAAGAAAATTTACAGCCCAGGAATAGGCCCTTCGGCCCTCCAAGCCTGAGCCAATCCAAATCTACTGTCTAAACCTGTTGCCCAATTCCTAAGCATCTGTATCCCTCTGCTCCCCACCTACTCATGCATCTGTCCAACGCACCTTAAATGAATCGATCACCTCTGCTGGCAACGCATTCCAGACACCCACCACCCTCTGTGTGAAGTACTTGCCGCATGTATTCCCCCTTAAGCTTTTCTCCTCTCACCTTGAAAGCGTGTTATAAGCTTTTGCTATAAATTCTGTGTCTTACAAACTTATTCTCCACAATCACCTGGTGAAGAAGCAGTGCTCCGAAAGCTAGTGCTTCCAAATAAGTCTGTTGGACTATAACCTGATGTTATGTGATTTTTAACTGAAAATGTGTTGCTGGAAAAGCGCAGCAGGTCAGGCAGCATCCAAAGAGCAGGAGAATCGACGTTTCGGGCATGAGCCCTTCTTCAGGCATTTTCAGCTCTGATCTCCAGCATCTGCAGTCCTTACTTTCTCCTTATGTGATTTTTAACCTTATACACCACACTCCAATACCAGCACCTCCAAATCATAAAATGCATCATCCTCCACCACTTCTACTACCTCCAAACGGACCCTCCCATCAGGGATATATTTCCCTCCCCATCCCTGTTAGCCTTCCGAAAACACCATACCCTCTGCCAATCCCTCGTCAGGTCCACCCTCCCCCCCACCCCGCCACCAGCCCAGACCCCATTCCTGGCACCTTTCCTTGCCACCGCAGGAAGTGCAAAACCTGCACCCACACCACTCCCCTCACTTCCGTCCAAAGTCCCAAGGGATCCTTCCACAGCAATCAGAAATTTACCTGCGCCTCTCCCAATGTCTCTACTGCATCTGTTACACCCAGTGTGGTCTCCTCTACACTGGGGACACAGGACACCTTCTTGCGGATCATTTCAGGGAGCATCTCTGGGATACCTGCACCCACCAACCCCACTGCCCCGTGGCTGAACACTTCAACTCCCCCTCCCACTCTGTCAAGGACAAACAGGGCCTGGGCCTCCTCCACCACCAAACTGATATCACCCGATGCGTGGAAGAGGAACGCCTCATATTCTGCCTTGGGACCCTGCAACCACACGCAATAAATATGGATTTCAACATGTTCCTCATTTCCCCTTCCCGCACATTATCCCAGTCCCAAGCCTCCAACTCAGCATCACCCTCGGACCCGTCCATCACTGCCCCCTCTGACCCATCACCTTCTCCCTCACCTTCCTCCACCTACCGCTTTCCCAGCCACCACCACCCCAACAGCATCCCAGTTATCTCTCCGCCCCAACCCACAAGCCTCATTCCTTGATGATGGGCTTATGAAACATTGATTCTCCTGCTCCTCGGATGCTGTCTGACCTGCTGTGCTTCTTCAGCACCACACTCTCGACTCTGATCTCCAGCATCTGCAGCCCTCAGTTTCTGCAAGACAACAGCCTGACACAATCATACTCACAGAATCATACCTTACAGACAATGTCCCAGGCATCACCATCGCTATCTCTGGATATCCAGCCGAGATAGCAGCACAGCGGTATAGAATCGGGGGGAGTTGCTCTGGGAGTCCTCAACGTTGACTCTGGACTCCGTGAAGTCTCGTGACTTCAGATTAAACACGGGCAAGGCAACCTCCTGTGATTACCACGTACCATCCTCCCTCAGCTGATGAATCAGTACTCCTCCATATTGAACAACACTTCGAGGAAGCACTGAGGATGACAAGGGCACAAAATGTACCTGGGTGGAGATTTCAATGTCCATCACCAGGAGTGACTCGGCAGCAATACGACTGATCGAGCTGGTCGGGTCATGAAGGACATCGCTGCTAGACTGGGTCTGTGGCAGGTGGTGAGGGAACCAACAAGACAGAACCTTACCATCCTTACCAACGTGCCAGCTGCAGATGCATCTGTCCATGACAGTATTGGTAAGAGTGACCTTGTGGCGATGAGGACCGACCATCACATTGAGAATACCCTCCATTGTGTTGGGTGGCACTATCACCGTGCTAAATGGAACAAACTTCAAACAGATCTAGCAACTCAAGACTGAGCATCCATGAGGCACTGTGGGCCATCAGCAGCAGCAGAACTGTACTCCAGCACAATCTGTAGCCTCATGGCCCAGCATATCCTACACTCAACCATTACCATCAAGACAGGGCATCAACCCTGGTTCAATGGAGAGTGCAGGAGGGCACCAGGCATGCCTGAAGATGAGGTGCCAACACAGGGAAGCCATCAAACAGGACTACTTGCATACCAAGCAGCAAAACTAGCAAGTGATAGACAAGAGTGAAGTGATCCCATTACTAATGGTTCAGAGCTAAGCTCTTCAGTCCTGTCACAGCCAGACATGAATGGTGGTGGACAATTAAACAACTCACTGGAGGAGGAGGCTTCACAATTATCCCCATCTTCAATGATGGAAGAGCCCAGCACACCAGTTCAAAAAGTTAGACTGAAGCTGTCACAGCAATCTTCAGCCAGAAGTGCTGAGTGGATTATCCATCTCGGTCTCCCCCAGCATTGCAGATACCATTTTTCATCCAATTCATTTCACCCCATGTAATTTCAAGAAACAGTTGAATACTGCAAAGGCTATGGGCCCTGACAACATTCCAGCAATAGGATTGAAGACTTGTGCTCCAGAACTTGTTGTTCCCGTAGCCAAGTTAGTTACAAGGTAGCTCCCCTCGCAGTTACAACACTGGCATCTACCCGACAATGTGGAAAATTGCTCAGGTATATCCCATACATAAAGTGCAGGACAAATCTGACCCAGTCAATTAACGCCATCGGTCTACTCTCGAACATCAGTAAAGTGATGGAAAGTGTCATCGACAGAGCTATCAAGCAGCACCTGCTCAGCAATAACCTGCTCAGTGACACCTGGTTTGAGTTCCACCAGGGCCTCTCAGCTCCGGATCTCATTCCAGCCATGGTTCAAACATGGACAAAAAAGCTGAATTCCAGAGGGGAGGGGGGAATGACAGCCCTTGACATCAAGGCTGCATTTGACTGAGTGTGGCATCAAGGAGCCTGAGCAAAACTGGAGTCAATGGGTATTGGGGGGCAAATTCTCCAGTGGTTGAAGTCATACCAGACACATAGGAAGATGGTCGCAGTTGTCAGAGGCCAGTCATCTCAGCTCCAGGACATTTGTGCTCGAATCCCTCAAGGTCGAATCCCTCAGGCCCAATCAAATTCAGCTGCTTCATCAATGACCTTCCCTCCATCACAAGGTCCGAAGTGGGGATGTTGGCTGATGGTTATACAATGTTCAGCACCATTCGCGACTCCTCAGATATTGAAGCAGTCCGTATCCAAATGCAACAAGATCTGGACAATTTCCAGGCTTGGGCCGACAAGTAGCAAGTAACATTCACACCACACAAACACCAGGCAATGAACATCTCCATATTAGAAACAACCTATGGCATTCAGTGGTGTTACCATCATTGAATCCCCCACTAACAACATCATGGAGTTACTATTGACCAGAAACTGAACTCAGAATAAAGACTCCAAAAAGACTGGAGTTAATTTTAAAGTGACATGCAAGCAAAACAAGGGTGGTGTGAGAAACAATAAATGGGCAATAAATGCTGGCCTGTTAACTCACCGAGTGGCTCGGTTTGGAATGCACTGCTTGGACGTGTGTTGGAGGCAGTTTCCATTAAGGCATTGAAAAGGGCATTGGATAGTAATGGTGTAAAAGGGGAGAAGTCAGTGGCACTAGGTAATAGAACTGGCATAGACACGAGGGACCGAATGGCCTCCTGTGCACTGTAATAATTTTGCGATCTTGTGAATTGTGTACAGAATGAGCCAGAGAGTGGATTATTTGTGAGTAGGTATTTTGGTAACGATGCTAACACTTAAGCAAGCAAGAAAGAAAAGTTTTGTATTTATTTAACACCATTCATAACCTCATGATATCCCAGAAATTAGAGCATGCATTTATATAACACCTTTTACAACCAGACGTCTCAATGTGCTTTACAACTATCAATATACTGAAGTGAAGTTTAGATTAGATTACTTACAGTGTGGAAACAGACCCTTCGGCCCAACAAGTTCACACTGACCCACCGAAGTGCAACCCACCCAGACTCATTCCCCTACATTTACCCCTTCACCTAACACTATGGGCAATTTAGCACCGCTGATTCACCCTGACCTGCACATCTTTGGACTGTGGGAGGAAACCGGAGCACCCGGAGGAAACCTATACAGACACAGGGAGAATGTGCAAACTCCAAACAGACAGTTGCCTGAGGCGGGAATTGAACTCGGGTCTCTGGCGCTGTGCTAACCACTGTGCCACCGTGCCGCCCACTGCCATAGAGGAAAGATTGACTTAGTTACATTTACCCAGTGTCTTATCACTTTTAATTATCTTAAAACACTGAGACATTGCCTGGTTTGGGAAAACCTCTATCAAATCTACTCTTCACCTTCTCTCAGTGAAACAATCTCAGCTTCTCCAATTTAATCTGATTGTTGAAATGTCTGATTCTTGAAACCATTCCTGTAAACTTCTTCAGCACTCCCTCCGATGTGTTCACATCATTCCTAAATTTTGGCATCTCAAACTGTGCTCAACAATCCAGCTATAGTCCAATTAATATTTTATAACACTTCAGCATCACCTCCCTGCAGTTGTATGCTTTGCCCATAATGATGAAGACAATAATATTTTATTCTTTAACACCTCTCTCTACCTGGTTGCAACCTTTAATGACTTACATATGTAAAGTGGGTGCCTGATTTACAAATGTATGACTTATGACAGCTTGTACTTATTAGGAATGCGATACAGGAGTATCATTTTAATGATCTGACATTTGAACTTTTCCCATACTTACAAACAGCTGTTTCATATTGTCTCCCATTGTGTTCTGACTTGCATTCAAATCAACTTGTGAACCGACTTAAGAATGGAACCCATTTGCAACCTGGGAACATGCAGGTCTCTCTGCTCCGACATACCTTTTAGAATATCCTTTATTGTATACTGTCTCTCCATGTTGAGTATATCCAAATGTATCACCTCACACTTCTCTGTTTCAACGTTATCATTCGCCTGTCTGCCCACTTCAAAATATTTTCTACTCCTGAACCATCTCTAAGGCCTGTTTTGTGCCCATGTTGCTATTTCAGCTGAACTAAAACACAGCCTCACTTTGATTGACACTGTTGTTCACTATAGACTCACATCTGGTTCACCAATGTCCTTTAGGGAAGGAATCTGCCATCCTTATCTGGTCTGGCCTACATGTGACCCCATGCTCCCAGCAATGAGGTTGATGCTTAACTGCCCTCTGGGCACCTAGGGATGCGCAATAAATGCTGGCCTGGGTGGAGATGCCCTCGTCCCATGAATGAACTTTAGTGACAACTTTATCCACATTGCTTGCCTGGGGAAGCATCAGGAGAAAGTCTTGCGAAAAAGAGTCAATTTTTTACATCAAAATCATGAATAGTACTCAAGAAGACAAAGACGTTGTGAGTTTCTTATTAATTCCTTTCTCAAGTATTATAATCTATCCTCCAGTCATAGAGTTATACAGGACAAAAGCAGGCCCTTCAGTCCAACTTGTCCATGCCAACCCCAAGTTTCTGAGCCGAAACTAGTCTCATTTGCCAGCATTTGTCTCATATCCCTCTAACCCTTTCCTCTTCATGTACCTGTTCAAATGGCTTTTAAATGTTGTAACTGCACCTGCCTCTACCACATATAAACCACCTTCTACATGAAAAAGTTACCCCTCAGGTCCCTTTTGAATCTTTCTCCTCCCACCTTAAACCTATGCCATCTAGTTTTGAACTCAAGGGGATATAAATTTAAGGGGAAGGGTGGAAGGTATAGGGGGGATGTCAGGGGTAGGTTCTTTACCCAGAGAGTGGTGGGGGCATGGAATGTGCTGCCTGTGGGAGTGGCAGAGTCAGAATCATTGGCGACCTTTAAGCGGTAATTGGATAGGTACATGGATGGGTGCTTAAGCTAGGACAAATGTTCGGCACAACATCGTGGGCCGAAGGGCCTGTTCTGTGCTGTATTGTTCTATGTTCTATGTTCACCCATCCTCAGGCAAAGACCTTTGCCTTTTACCTTATCCATGTCCCTCATGATTTTATGAACTTCTATAAGATCACCCCTCAACCTCCTACACTTCAGGGAGAAAAATCCCAGCCTATTCAGCCTCTCCTTATAACTCAAACACTCCAGTCTCAGTAATATCCTTTGAATAGCTTTCTGCACCCTATCCAATTTAGTAATATTGTCAGGTGAGCAGAACTGTACAGGCTATTCCAGGTGTTTCTGCAGCTCTGAGAACAGCTTTAATTTCTTCCAAACTTTCTTTGAAGATTGAGTAGTTGAGTGTCTGTGGGGAGGGGTGAGGCAGGGATGGTTTGCCCAGTGGCTTGTGGAGTGTTTTTTCTGCATAGTACATATTTCTTCTCGAGTCTGTGTCTGTCATGGATTGTTTAGCACTGTTTAATTTGACTGGAGCTTTTGTTTTGACCTGATTGAAAAATCCAGTGGTTGCTAAATCTTAGAGTAAGGTAGTTACTGGAAGTGCATTATCTTTCCAAGCTGGGCTACAGAGCACTGTCAGGTGTTTTGTCTGGCTGTACCCCTGACAGAATGTAGATTAATTATTCGAGTTTGGCAGACCGGGGACAACAAGGACACAAACGTTTGAAGTGCATGCAAGTAGGAAAAGATTGGTAGCTCTCCCGTTCTCAGAGAGCAGTCAGTCTATGGAGCTGAAGCAGGTATTGATTGGGAAATACATCGCACTGAATAGAGTCAGAAGGTGGATTAATTGATTGTATTTGATTCATGTGATCTCCTGGACTGGCTTTGAGAAGGCTGGAGAAACATTTCGGAGCCTTTTCTTCGCTCCCTTATTGACACTGGGGTTTTCTCTTTCTCTCTCGCTCCTCTCATGGGACACGGCTACAAGGTTGAAGGATGGGGACGGCGACGGATTGGAATCTGTGTAGGAAGTGTCAGACTGTGATGTTCCACTCACCATGCATGTGGGCACCCTCATTGGAAAGGTCAATCATTTCCTAACTCCTGTCCATTCACGCAATGAATGCAGTGAGTTGACTGATGATAGATTCAAGCTACACATTTTGCATTTTTTTAATCAGTCTGTTACATCGGAACAGGATTAGGCTATTCAGCCCCTCAAACCATTTCCACCATTCAATGAGATCATGGCTGGTCTGTGAGCTAACTCCATATATCCTCAGGTGGAAGTGAGTACTGCGGATGCTGGAAATCAGAGTCTAGATTAGAGTGGTGCTGGAAAAGCACAGCAGGTCAGGCAGCATCCTGAAAATTCCTGATGAAGGGCTTTTGACCGTAACGTCGATTTTCCTGCTCCTCAGATGCTGCCTGACCTGCTGTGTCTTTCCAGCACCATATATCCTCAACTGCTTCATCAATAACCTTCCTTCCATCATAAAGTCAGAAGTGGGGATGTTGGCTGATGATTGCACAATGTTCAGCACCATTTGTGACTCCTCAGATACTAAAGCAGTCCATGTTAAAATACAACAAGATCTGGACAATATCCAAGCTTGGGCTGACAAATGGCAAATAACATTTGTGCCATTATGATCATCAGAGACAATCTTACCACTCATTCAATGGTGTTACCATCACTGAACCCCCCCACTACCAACATCCTGGGAATTGTCATTGACCAGAAACTCAACTGGACTCACCACATAAACATAACGGCTACAATAACAGATCAGATTAGTGGGCGGCACGGTGGCACAGCAGTTAGCACTGCTGCCTCACAGCGCCAGAGACCCGGATTCAATTCCCACCTCAGGCGACTGACTGTGTGGAGTTTGCACATTCTCCCCGTGTCTGCGTGGGTTTCCTCCGGGTGCTTCGGTTTCCTCCCACAGTCCAAAGATGTGCAGGTCAGGTGAATTGGCAATGCTAAATTGCCCGTAGTGTTAGGTAATGGGTAAATGTAGGGATGTGGGTGGGTTACGCTTCGGCTGGTCAGTGTGGACTTGTTGGGCCGAAGGGCCTGTTTCCACACTGTAATGTAATGTAATCTAATCTAATGCTGGGAATGCTGTGGCGAGTCACTCACCTCCTAAGTCCACAAAGTCTGTCCACCATCTACAAGGCACAAATTCGGAGTATGATGGTATACTCCCCACTTATCCGGCTGAGTGCAGCTCTAACGACACTCAAGATGTTTGACACCATCCAGGACAAAGCAGCCCCTGCTTGATTGGCACCACATCCACAAGCATCCATCCCCTCCACCAGTGACACTCTGGACAAACAATGTATATTGTCTACAAGATGCACTGCAGAAATTCACCAAAGGTTTTTCACAGAACCTTCCAAACCCACAATCAATTCCATCTAGAAGGACAAGGACAGCAGATACATGAGAACAACACCACCTGCAAGTTCCCCTCCAAGCCACTCACCATCCTGGCTTGGGAATATATCGGTGTTCCTTCACTGCCACTGGGTCAAAATCCCAGAATTCACTCCCTAATGGCATTGTGGGTCAACCCACAGCACATGGACTGCAGTGGCTCAAGAAAGCAGCTCACCACCACTCTCTCAAGGGCAATTAGGGACAGGCAATAAAATGCTGGTCAGTCAGTGATGGCCATATCTCACAGATGAATAAATAAATATCAGCCTTTAGCCCATATCCATTAATACCCTTAAGTAACAAATATTTATCTATCTCAGATTTAAAACTAAAAACTGATTCGACATCCACTGTTGTTTGTGGAAGGGCATGTGGAAGGGTGTGTAGAAGGGTGTTTGGAAGGGTGTGTGGAAGGGGGTGTGGAAGGGCATGTGGAATGGTGTGTAGAATGGTGTGTGGAAGGGGGTGTGGAAGGGTGCGTGGAAGGGTGTGTAGAAGGGGGTGTGGAAGGGCGTGTGGAATGGTGTGTAGA
>NC_057722.1:71083815-71087553 GCF_004010195.1 Chiloscyllium plagiosum | reverse complement strand
GAGTGGAATGGAGTGTGGAAGGCCGTGTGGAAGGGCATGTGGAAGGGCGTGTGGAAGAGGGTGTGGAAGGGCGTGTGAAAGGGTGAGTGGTATGGTGTGTAGAAGTCTGTGTGGAAGGGCATGTGGAAGGGCATGTGGAAGGGGGTGTGGAAAATCGTGTGAAAGGGCGTGTAGAAGGGTGAGTGGAAGGGTGTGTGGAAGGGGGTGTGGAAGGGCGTGTGGAAGGGCTCCCTACAAACTCTCCTGAAAGGTCTGTCCCTAATTTTATACTATGCCCCTACTTCTAGAGTCCCCAACCAGTGGAAATAGGTTATCTATTTTTATCCTGATATTATTTTGAAGACTTTCAAACATATTATGATGTGTCTCAGAATCAGGTGGGTCTTCAACTCAGGCCTTCGAGCCCAGAGATAGGGGTGCTACACCACAAGACCTCATTAATTAGCATTATATAGTGGACAGAAAAACAGTACAGCTTTACACTTATTTTGTCATTGGACTCTCAAGCTCGATCAAAGCAGCTCAGGGCAGGCCAAACATTGAGCCCATTAGTCTTTGGAAACAAAAGCTGCGCATGCTGGCAAATCTCAGCAGGTCTAACAGCATCTGTTGAGAGAAATCAGAGTGAACGTTTCAGGTTGACTGACCCTACCTCAGAACTCAGGTCAGCCAGGATATGGTTGGTTTTTATGGAAAAGATTGAGTCGGATGAGGGGGGTAAGGAGTAACAGTAGGTCAGGGATAGAGCCCAAACAGAGGGAAGAACAGGTAGACAGACAACGGAGTGGATAACGATCGGCCTGGCAGAGTGACATTCCTGATGAAGAGTTACACTTGAAACGTTGACTCTCCTCCTCAGATGCTGCCTGACTGGCTGTGCTTTTCCAGCACCACACTGTTTGACTCTGATCTCCAGTATCTGCGTCCTCACTTTCTCCGGAGAGGACGAATGGCTGCTAATGGGAATATGTAGAGGTTAACAATAGATAGCGTGTAATAGCAGACCATGTGATGATAGGTCCTGGTGTGTGGGGGGTTGGGGGTAAGGAAATGGGACAATGTGCCTCAAACCCTAAAATTGTTGAACACGATATTGAGTCCAGAGTCCTCAAGGTGCTGTTCTTCCAGCCTGCACTGAGCTTTGCTGGAGCACTGCAGCAAGCCTGAGACAGAGAGGTTGCCCAGGGAACAGGGCGGTGTGTCCAAGTGGCAGGCAACTCTGATTTCTTTCCACTGCTGAGCTTTTCCAGCAATTTCTGTTTTTGTTTCTCATTCCGGAATCCGCAGTTCTTTCTATTTTTATTAAGTAATTGCAAGAATCATACTGCGTGAACCCAAATAAAATAACTCTGTGTTTGAGGTTTTGACATTCCTTTAATTCCATCCACACGTTCACAGTGAAGGTTGCTTCAATGGTGTCTCACAGATACTCTGAAGGGGTAGATATTTTGATTCTACATGGTGTCATAGAAATATAGAAACATGCAAGATACGAGCAAGCAGGAGGCCATTCAGCCCTTCGAGCCTACTCCACCATTCATCACGATCATGGCTGGTTGTCCAACTCAATAGTCTCATCCTGCTTTTCCCCCATATTCCTTGGCCCCATTTGCTCCATGCTATATCTAGCCACCTCTTGAATACATTCAATATTTTGACATCAACTACTTCCTGTGGTAATGAATTCCGCAGGCCCACCACTTTTTAGGTGAAAAAATGTCTCCTCATCTCCATCCTAAATGGTCCAACCCAAATCCTCAGAGAGTGACCCCTGGTGCTCGATGCACCCACCATCGGGAACATCCTCCCTGTATCTACCCTGTCTAGTCCTGTTAGAATTTTATAAGTCTCTATGAGATTCCCCCCTCACTTGTCTGAACTCCAGCGAAAACATTCCTAACCTAGTCAATCTCTCTTCATACATCAGTCCCACCATCCCTTGGAATCAGCCTGGGAAACCTTCACTGCACTCCCTCGAAAGCAAGAGCATCCTTCCTCAGAAAAGGAGACCAAAATGGCACAAATATATTCCAGGTGTAGCCTCAGCAAGGCCCTATATAACCGCAACATGGCAGCACGGTGGCTAAGTGGTTAGCACTGCTGCCTCACAGCACCAGGGACCTGGGTTCAAGTCCAGCCTTGGGTGTGCAGTTTGCACATTCTCCCTGTGTCTGCGTAGGTGTCCTCCGGGTGCCCTGGTTTCCTCCCACAGTCCAAAGATGTGCAGGTTAGGTGAATTGGCCATGCTAAATTGTCCATGCCGTTCAGGGATGTGATGGTTAGGTGCATTAGTCAGGGGTAAATGGAGAGTGTTAGGGTTGG
This sequence comes from Chiloscyllium plagiosum, assembly GCF_004010195.1. Lineage (NCBI taxonomy): Eukaryota > Metazoa > Chordata > Chondrichthyes > Orectolobiformes > Hemiscylliidae > Chiloscyllium > Chiloscyllium plagiosum. Next base: position 71,085,231 of record NC_057722.1, on the reverse strand, counting down.
AGAATGGTTCTGGGTGGGATAGTCTTTGCAGGGTCAGTGTGGACTTGTTGGACCAAATGGCCTGTTTCTACACTGAAGGGATTCTCTGAACAACATATCCCTGCTCCTGTACTCGAAACCTCTCACAATGAAGGCCAACGTACAATTTGCCTTCTTTACCACCTGCTGCACCTGTATGCTTACCTTCAGTGACTGGTGCAGAGGGATGCCCAGGTCCCACTGCACACTCCCCTCTCCCAACTTACACCCATTCAGGTAGCAATCTGCCTTCTTGGTTTTGCTCCAACATGAATAACCTCGCAATTATCATTTTCCTAATGTTTGCCCTTTTCTGTCTTCTGGATTCCTGAAGAAGGGCTTATGCCCGAAACGTCGATTCTCCTGTTCCTTGGATGCTGCCTGACCTGCTGCGCTTTTCCAGCAACACATTTTCAGCGCTTTTCTGTCTTCCCTACCTCGCACGTTTATCAATCATACCGTGTTGAAAACAACCATCTAAATCTCATTTCAATGCAAGTACCAAAAAGTATTGGTACCATGCAGCATGAGAAAAGGATTTATAGACATTTTGACATTGTCTCTGGTGGCTGAAAGGTATGCTTCATAGAGGAAAAGGAGCATGATGAATTTCAAGTTATAAATCTTTTACTTGACTGGGAAACTGTGATACCTGGCTAGTGAAAGCTTAGTTTTGTTGGTTTGCACATTGTTAACTAATTTCCTAAGTTGATTTATATCATTCTAAATAAAGCTGTGTGATAATAATGAAATAACATGCATAGAAATTGATCTTAATCTGCATAATATGCATTGCACAAAATATTAATTTGTGCTGCAATTTCTTTGAAAAGCTGCATTAATTATCTATCCAGCTTTATGAATATTTTGTCATCAGAAACATAACTGCAAAAGTTAATTATACTGTTCTCAGGCTGTGCCAGAAAGGACATTTTATCTGCTGACTGTTTCAATTTATTAGAGAATTCACCTTTCCTGTTTCCATTCGTAATGATACTGTAAGTGTCACTTCATATTTAAGATCTTTCCTTCATGCTTCTGCAGAGAAGAATACATTCTATTTGCAATGTTACTTTGTACAGCTTCAATACCCTTTCCATAGTAACTGTGTTCATCTCTACTTACCATGTCACTAGAATGCCTCTGAAGAATTAAAGATAAGGCCATTTAACGATGAGTGAAATAAACTTATAGGCATTAATGTTGAAGTGGCAGGATTACTGAGTAGATTCTGGGTCAGTGGTGCTGGAAGAGCACAGCAATTCAGGCAGCATCCAACGAGCAGTGAAATCGACGTTTCGGGCAAAAGCCCTTCATCAGGAATAAAGGCAGAGAACCTGAAGCATGGAGAGATAAGCTAGGGGAGGGTGGGGGTGGGGAGAGAGTAGCATAGAGTAC
>NC_057722.1:71079176-71083154 GCF_004010195.1 Chiloscyllium plagiosum | reverse complement strand
CTAGCTTATCTCTCCACGCTTCAGGCTCACTGCCTTTATTCCTGATGAAGGGCTTTTGCCCGAAACGTCGATTTCACTGCTCATTGGATGCTGCCTGAATTGCTGTGCTCTTCCAGCACCACTAATCCAGAATCTGGTTTCCAGCATCTGCAGTTATTGTTTTTACCTTACTGAGTAGATAGTTTGCTTTAGCTTGCAATGAACGATTGACAAACAGGAAATTATATCAGCAGAAGCCAAGATGAAGATTACAACAGCTAAGAAAGAAAGAAATAAGATAAATGCGTCAAATTTAAAGAAGCAGTATCCCACGAGAGAATAAAAAAACAACAAAAATTTCATTTGATTTATTGAACTGATGTGTAGATGCTGGTGTTTAACTGGACTGGACAAAGTCAGAAGTCACACGACACCAGTTATAATTCAACAGGTTAGACTGTAACCTGGTGTCATGTGATTTCTGATTTTGATTTACTGCAGTCACATGTACCTATGTACAGTGAAAGGCTTTGTTTGTGAGTAGTACAGGTAGATCACAGTAAGCAAGGACATACAGATCGTGGGGTGCTTAGACAGAATGAGGCATACAGGGTTACACACATAGGAGATGCACGAAGCAACATCAACATTAACAAATTTGACGTTATTTGAAGTTCGAGAGTCCATTCATCAGTCTGATAATGGCAGAGAAGAAGCCTTTCCTGAACCTACTGGTGCATGTGTTCAAGCTTATGTATCTTCTCCCTGACAGAAGTGATTGTAGGAGAGCATTACTGACTTCCTGACTTGGAAATATATCACCACTCCTTCATGTTACTGGGTCAAATTGCTGGAATTCCCTCCTGAACAGCATTACGAGTCTACCTACACCATATGGACTGCAGTGGTTCAAGAAGGCAGCTCACTACCACCTTCTCGATGGGCATCTAGGAACGGGCAATAAATGCAGGGCCCAGCGATGCTCATGCCCCATTAATGAATTTAAAAAGTCTTGAAAAAGGAGTTAGTGTCAAAGCACGGTCTATCATCAGATATAAATTGTTAAAATGTGAGCTAGAATTATGGTCTATTTAATATAGGTTTAATGGTGTGAAAGATGCTAGAATAGTTGATAAACCAATGCAGTAACAAAACTTCCAGAAGCTGAGTATATAATAAAAATAGCTTGGATTTCTTAAATGCCATGTTTGTAATAAAATGATTTTTTTTCCCCTCTCTCTGAGTATGTGAAATATCCTTTCCCCAGAACGCAATGGATGTGAGGGCTATTAAATGTGTTCAAAGCCGCGTTAGATAGATTTTTGATCCATAATGGAGTGAGCACTAGGGGAGTCAGTCAGGAAAGTGCTGTTGATACCAAAGTCATATTAACCACAATCTTATTGGATGGCAGAACAGGCTAGAAAACCATTCCTGCTCCTAACTCCTATGTTCTTTGTTATCCGACTTTATTAGTATCCTTTAACAGAAGTTAACAGAAGAGTTGGCAAAGACAATGCAGTCAATGTGATCCAAATGGAAAACTTTCAGAAAGCCTTTGATTGGGTGCCACATGAGGGATTCAGGACAAAGGCCCTATTGTGTGGCAGAATGCACTGAAAGATGGCTGCAGAATATGTGAGTGTGGCAGTGAGCAGATAAAGTAAACACTTTGCAAAGGATTTTTTTCCCATGCAGTGATGAGAATGTGGAACTCATTCTCTCATGGCGTTGCTGATGCGGAGGACATTAATTAATTGATCATACGAAGGAGAAGAAAGCAGAAAGCACTAGAGGCAAAGTGGAAAAGTGCAGCATGGCACAGTGGATTAGCACTCACAGCACCAGGGATCCAAGTTCAATTCCACCCTTGGGTGAGTGTCTATGTGGAGTTCACATGTTCTCCCCGTGTCTGCGTGGGTTTCCTTCCATACTCCAGGCATGTGCAGGTTTGGTAGATCTGCCATGGGAAATGCAGGGTTACAGGGGTAGGGGAGCGTAGGGAATTGGGATCCTCTTTAGTTGGTCAGTGTGGACTTGATGGGCCGAATGGCCTGCTTCTGCACTGCAGGGATTCTATGAAGCAATCAGAGAGAAACCAACCTCCTAAAACAGTATTGGTGCTGATGTATACCAGTTTCTGATCCGTGGATTCTATGGAATTCTGTCCAGCTTTCAGTACAAGAAGTGGGGAAACTTTATTGTTGCAATAGTACAAACCTACTGCAATTTATGGAATATTTGAACATGCAATTCATACATATTTCAATTTTGGATGATAGTTCCAGAGGTTAGGAATCCTGCAGTGAGTAATTTACCTCCTGACTCCCCAAAGCCTGTCCATCATTAACAAGGCACAGGTCAAACAAGGCACAGGTCAGGAGTGTGATGGAATACTCCCCACTTGCCTGGGTGGGTGCAGCTCCAACAACACTCGAGAAAGTTGGCACTATCCAGGACAGAGCAGCCCGCTTGGCTGGCACCACATCCACAAGTGTATACTCCCTCCACCATCCACACTCAGTAGCAGCAGTGTGTATCATCTACAAGATACACTGCAGATATTCACCAAAGATCCTCAGACCCATGCAAAACCATGACCGCTTCCAAGAGCAGCAGAAACATGGATACACCATAACCTGCAAGTTCCCCTCCAAGCCACTCACCATCCTGACTTGGAAATATATTGCCATTCCTTCACTGTCGCTGGGCCAAAATCCTGGAATTCCCTCCCTAAGGGCATGGTGGGTCTACTACAGCACATGGACAGCAGCAGTTCAAGAAGGCAGCTTATCCCCACCTTCTCGAGGGCACCGACTATGGACAGTAAATGCTGATCCAGCCAACGATGCCCACATCCCATGAGTGAATTTTAAAAAATGCAATTATCAAATCATTCTTCAAAGTTTCTTCACTTTGATTATATCACTTACAGTGTGGAAGCAGGCCCTTCGGCCCAACAAGTCCACACCGAAGCGCAATCCACCCGGACCCATTCCCCTATATTTACCCCTTCACCTAACACTACAGGCAATTTAGCATGGCTAACTCACCTAACCTGAACATTTTTTGGACTGTGGGAGGAAACCGGAGCACCCGGAGGAAACCCACGCAGACACGGGGAGAACAGGCAAACTCCGCACAGTCAGTCGCCTGAGGTGGGAATTGAACGTGGGTCTCTGGTGCTGCGACGCAGCAGTGCTAACCACTGTGCCACTATGCTGCCCATTAGATTAGATTCCCTACAGTGTGGAAACAGGCTCTGCGGCCCAACAAGTCCACACCAACCCTCCAAAGAGTAACTCACCCAGACCAATTCCCCTACTCCAGTGCGAGCAGCAGCGAAGGTAAGACCGTTTGGTTTTAAAAGTGCTTACCGGTAGCGGGCAGCGGTGTTTTTTTTTCTCTCTTCACAGAAAGAGCGGGAGCACCAGGGGGAAGTGACGACGACCAGAGGGGCAGCCAGGAAGGAAAGCGCTGAGTATTTATACTCACCCTTCGAAGCCGTCGGTCATTTCCAGTGCGAGCAGCAACGAAGGTAAGACCGTTTGGTTTTAAAAGTGCTTACCGGTAGCGGGCAGCGGTGTTTTTCTTTTTCTCTTTCACTCTCTCTTCACAAAAAGAGCGGGAGCACCAGGGGGAAGTGACGACGACCAGAGGGGCAGCCGGGAAGGAAAGCGGTGAGTATTTATACTCACCCTTCGAAGCCGCCGGTCATTTCCAGTGCGAGCAGCAGCGAAGGTAAGACCGTTTGGTTTTAAAAGTGCTTACCGGTAGCGGACAGCGGTGTTTTTTTTTCTCTTTCACTCTCTCTTCACAGAAAGAGCGGGAGCACCAGGGGGAAGTGACGACGACCAGAGGGGCAGCCGGGAAGGAAAGCGGTGAGTATTTATACTCACCCTTCGAAGCCGTCGGTCATTTCCAGTGCGAGCAGCAACGAAGGTAAGACCGTTTGGTTTTAAAAGTACTTACCGGTAGCGGGCAGAGGTGTTTTTTTTT
>NC_057722.1:71068308-71073127 GCF_004010195.1 Chiloscyllium plagiosum | reverse complement strand
CGAAACCTGTTGATCTTCCAGCTGAAGGAGTTGACCCCGAGTGAGTGTTGCAGACTGGCACATTCCATTGTCCAGGACTACGTGTTGAGGGATGCGCTGAAGCTCGGGGCAGCTGCCGCCAAGGCGCGGTGGGGAAAGACCACTGTGTAAAGTCTGCCTGCCTAAAGAAGAACAGGGGGCCCATGCAGTCATTTGGGCTCTGCTGACGCCTCAGCTAATTATATGGGCATATAATCAAAAAATGTACAGACCTGTATAAACATGATAAGTTTTGATCTCTGTATGTACATGTTTACATATGTATGGCATGACCAACTGTACAGATCATCAAATTATTTTATGAATAAAGTATATTTTTGAAATTAAAAAAAAACTGAGTAAAAACTGGCTCTGTTCAATTATGGAACCAAAAGGAATAGAACAAGATCATTCTGCTCACTGTGTCTGCTCCACCATTTGATCATGGCTGATACTTTTCTTAACCCCATTCTCCTGCCTTCTTCCCTTGAGCTCCTTACCAATCAAAATCCTATCTGTCTCTGTCTTAAATACACTCAATAACTTAGCCTCCACAGCCTTCAGCAGCAATGAGTAATACAGACTATCACCCTCTGGCTGAAGAAACCCACTTTGTCTCAGTTATGGAGTTAAAGAGTCATACAGCATGAAAACAGGCTCTTCAGACCAACTCATTCACATGGATCAGACATCCCAATCTGACCGAGCCCCATTTGCCAGCATTTGACCCAAATCCTTCTAAACCCTTCTTATTCATGTCTCCATCCAGATGCCTTGTAAATGTTGTAATTGTACCAGCCTCAACTACCTCCTCTGGCAGCTCATTCTGTACATGGACCACCTTTTGGGTAAAAAAGTTACCCCTCAGGTCATTTATAAGTCTTTCCCCTCTCATCTTAAATTTATGCTCTCCAGGGGCAGCACAGTAGCTCAGTGGTTAGCACTGTTGCCTCACAGCACCAGTGACTTGGGTTCAATCCCAGCCTCATGTGACTGCCTGTATGGAGTTTGCACATTCTCACCATGAGCTTCTTCTGTGTGCTCCAGTTTTCTCTCACAGTCAAAAGATGTGCAGGTTATGTGGACTGGCCTTGCTAAATTGCCCTTGGTGTCCAGAGATGTGCAAGCTACGTGGATTGAGCATGGAGTTACAGAGGTTCGGTGGAGGTCTGGGTTGTAGAATTATATGCAATATTCTAAAAGTGGCCTCACTAATGTCCTGTACAGCTGCACCATGACCTCCAAACTCCTATATTAAGTGTTATAGCCATCTTCACTATCCTGTCTACCTGCGACTTCACTTTCAAGTAACTATGAACCTGCACTCCAAGGTCTCTTTGTTTGGCAACACTCCCCAGGACCTTACCATTGACTGTGTAAGTCCTGCCCTGGTTTGCCTTTCCAAAATGCAGCACCTCACATTTATCTAAATTAAACTCCATCTGCCATTCCTTGGCCCATTGACTTATCTGATCAAGATCCTGCTGTACTCAGAGATAATGTTCTTCACTGTCCACTACCCCTCCAATTTTGGTGTCATCTGCAAACTTGCCAACCATACCTCCTGTGTTCACGTACAAATCGTTGACATAAATGACAAAAAACAGTGTCTTTATGCCACATCACTGGTCACAGATGTCCAGTTCAAAAAACAACCCTCTTCCACCACCATCTAAACTTCTAAAGGGTCATTCTTACACTCTGAGGCTGTGTCCTCGGGTCCTAGTCTCTCCCACTGGTGGAAAAATCTTCTCCACGTCCACTCTATCCAGGTCTCTCAGTATGCTACAAGTTTCAGTCAGATCCCCCTTATCCTTCTGAACTCCATCAAGTACAGACCCAGAGTCCTTGACCACTCCTAATATGAAAAGACCATCGTTCCCGGGATCACGCTCGTAAACCTCCTCTAGATTCCCTCCATTTGACAACATTCCATACAGGGCCCAAAACGGCCACATATTCCAAATGTGGTCTGACCAGAGACTTATACAGCCTCAGCAGTACATCCTTGCTCTTGTATTCTAGCCCTCTTGAAATGAATGCTAACATTGCATTTGCCTTCCTAACTGGCAACTGAACCTGCACGTTAACCTGAACCAGGACTCCCAAGTCCCTTTGTGCTTCAGATTTCCAAAGCCTTTCCCCATTTGCAAAATGGTCTATGCCTCTGTTCTGCAGGAAAATTGACATTTCGGGCAAAAGCCCTTCATCAGGAATCAGGTTTTTGCCTGAAATGTTGATTTTCCTGCTCCTCGGATGCTGCCTGACCTGCTGTGCTTTTCCAGCACCACTCTAATCTTGACTCTGATCCCCAGCATCTGCAGTCCTCACTTTCGCCTATGCCTCTGTTCTACCTATCAAACTGCATAACCCTTTCCCATAATGTATTCCACCTGCCACTTTTCTGCCCACTCTCCCAGCTCGTCCACATCCTTCTGTACCTTCCACACTTCCTCAACCCTACCTGCCCCTCCACTTGTCTTTGTGTCATCTGCAAACTTAGCAACAGTGTCCTCAGTTCCTTCATCCAGATTGTCAATGTAAAATGTGAATCATGATTTGGAGGTGCCAGTGTTGGACTGGGATGGATGAAGTTAAAAGTCACACAACACCAGGTGAGAGTCCAACAGATTTATTTGGAAACGCTAACCTTCGAAGCACTGCTTCTTCAACCACCCGATGAAGCATTGTATCCATCGTATGCACCATACAGTGTCCTCGGGTAAGACAAAGGGTGGAGGGGTTTGCTTTTTAATCAATAACTTGTGAGGCACGAACATTGCAACCCTGGGTATCCATTGCTCCCCAAATCTTGAATTCCTCACCGTCAAATGCCGCCGCTTCCATCTCCCATGGGAATTTCCCGCTGCGATACGAACTGCTGTGTACATACTGCCACAAGCAAAGGCTAAGGAAGCTCTGGATGTGCTGTCACCCTGGAGACAGAACACTCCGAGGCCCTGTTTATTGTTACCCAAGTACCACCAGAACATTACTTGTCCCGCCAGGGGCCAGAACATTTTAGACCACTGCTACACCACTGTGAAAAATGCCTACCGCTCCATCCCCCGCCCTCATTTCGGGAACTCCGACCACAATGCTGTGTTTCTTCTCCCGGCTTACAGACAAAAGCTCAAACAGGAGACCCCCCTCATGGATACAGGTCCAGTGCTGGTCGGAGGAGGCAGAGGATCAACTCCGGTGCTGTCTGGAATCGGCTGACTGGGCCGTGTTCAAAGAGGCCGAGTACATCACCACCGTCACAGACTTTATCAGCAAGTGTGTGAAGGACTGCATACCGAGGGAGTCAATCCGGGTGTTCCCCAACAGGAAACCCTGGATGAATCAGGACATACAGAACCTGCTAAAAACTAGGCGTGAGGCCTTCAGATCAGGAGACCCTCTCAAATATAAGGAATCTAAGTATGACCTTCACAGAGCCACTAAGACAGTCAAGGACCAATACCGATCCAAACTGGACACCCAGACAGACACCCAGCGACTATGGCAAGGTTCTAAAAAGGCTCTAAAAAGAGACAGTGCAAGATAGCAGACAATGGCACATCCCTCCCAGATCGTCTCAACGCCTTCTATGCCCGCTTTGAGCAGAATTTTGGTGGAGAGGTAATACCTACTCCAACAAGTCCTAACGAACCTATCCCAACAGTCACTGCATCAGATCAGTTTTCCTTCGTGTGAATCCAAGGAAAGCAATGGGACCAGACGGAGTACCAGGCCGTGCACTCGGAGCATGTGCAGATCAACTGGCAGAGGTCTTCTTGGACATCTTCAACCTCTCCCTGCAGCAGGCCACTGTCCCTGCCTGTTTCAACAGGGCCATCATCATCCCTGGGCCTAAGAAGGCTCATGCAGCATGTCTCAATGATGACCACCCAATGGCCCTAACTTCGGTGGTCATGAAGTGCTTTGAAAGAATGGTCATGGCATTAATCAACTCCAGCCTCCCCACTACTCTTGACCCACTCCAATTTGCCTATCGGACCAACAAATCCACGTCAGATGCCATATCACTTGACCTTCACTCCTCCCTAGAGCATCTTGACACCAAGAGCAGCTACATAAGAATTCTACTCATAGATTACAGTTCAGCCTTCAACAATATTATCCCCTCGAGACTGATTACTAAACTTAGTGATCTCAGACTAAGCCCCACTCTCCAACTGGATCCTCCGTTTCCTCACTCACAGGCCACAATCAGTGATGATTGGGGACAATATTTCACCCTCAACACTCAACACTGGAGCCCCCCAGGGTGAGTACTCAGCCTCCTACTGTACTCATTGTATACCCATGACTGCGTTGCTAAATACCAGACTAATGCCATTTACAGGTTCACTGATGACACCACCATAGTCGGTCGAATCTCAGATAGCGACAAAACAGACTACAGACGGGAGGTGGAAGACCTGGAAAAATGTGCACTGAGAACAACCTAGCTCTCAATACCGGCAAAACCAAGGAACACATTATTGATTTTCAGCAGGATGTTACTCGTGCCCCCCTACACATTAACAGCAGAGAGGTGGAACGAGTGGAGAGTGTCAAGCTCCTGGGAGTGGTCATCCACAACAAGCTTTCTTGGGCTGTTCATGTGGATGCACTGGTTACAAAGGCCCAACAACGTCTCTTCTTCCTCAGGCAGCTGAGGAAATTTGGCATGATGGTGAATACCCTTGCCAACTTTTATAGGTGGGCCATCGAGAGCATTCTGTCTGGATGTATCACTACCTGGTACGGCAACTGTACCATTCAAGATTGGAGATGGTTACAGAGAGTGGTG
>NC_057722.1:71056004-71064458 GCF_004010195.1 Chiloscyllium plagiosum | reverse complement strand
ACCCCCACCCTCCCCTAGCTTATCTCTCCACGCTTCAGGCTCACTGCCTTCATTCCTGATAAAGGGCTTTTGCCCGAAACGTTGATTTTGCTGAAGCTCCTCGATGCTGCCTGAAGTGCTGTGTTCTTCCAGCACCATTGATCCAGAACCAGGCCCACTGTCAAGGAAAGGCCGCCAGCATTCTCAAAGATCCATCCCACCCTGGCAATGTTTTTCTACAACCTCTACCATCGGGGAGAAGGTACAGAAGCCTGAACACATGCACCAGCTGGTTTTGAAACAGTTTCTACCCTCCTGTTGTTAGAATCCTGAATGGACTCTCAAACTCTTAACATTTGCCTGACCCGTTTTTGGTTTTTGCCGCTGTTTAACTATTATTTACTATCTATGCTACTTAACTCCATGATCTGCCTGTACTGCTCGTAAGACAAAGCTTTTCACTGTGCCTCAGTACACGTGACAATAAATCAATTCATTCAATTCAAGCAGCAGTGCTCCAAAAGCTAGTGCTTCCAAATAAACCTGTTGGACTATAACCTGGCGTTGTGTGATTTTTAACTTTATAATGTGATAAGTTGTGATGCCAACGCTGACCCTTACTGAACTTTACAAGAGACTGGCTGCTGTTCTGAAAAAGACTCCTTCATCCCTACTCTCTGCCTTCTGCCAGTCAACCAATCCTTTGGATATGATCGAACCTTTCCCCTATTACCATGGGCTCTTAATTTACTTAGAAATAAAAAAAAACTGCAGATGCTGGAATCCAAAGCAGACAGACAGGAGGCTGGAAGAACACAGCAAGCCAGGCAGCATCAGGAGGTGGAGAAGTCAATGTTTCGGGTGTAACCCTTCTTCAGGAATGGGGGTGGGTATGGGGGGAGCTGCAGATAAAGGGGATGGTAGGAGGAGGGTGGTGAAGTGGGGACAGGTGAAGACAGGCAGAGGGTACAACCTGGTTGGTCTGTGGGAGGAATGAATCCAGTTGCTGGCAGGGAGCTGTGGAAGGGAGGGGGAGGGGCTGGGAAGGGAGTTGGGGGATGGGGTGGGAGGTTATTTGCCCTGCCACTAACCGGATTCATTCCCCCCATTAACCAGGAGAATGTACCCTCCAGGAGAATGTAAGGACTGCAGATGCTGGAGATCAGAGTCGAGAGTGTGGTGCTGGAAAAGCACAGCAGGTCAGGCAGCATCCAAGAAGCAGGAGAATCAATGTTTCGAGCATAAGCTCTTCATCAGTAATGAGGCTTGTGGGCTGGGATGGCTGAGAGATAAATGGGAGGGGGTGGGTGTGGCTGGGAGGAAGGTAGCTGGGAATGCAATAGGTAAATGAAGTAGGGGGTGAAGGTGATAGGTCGGAGAGGTGGGTGGAATGGGTAGATGGGAAAGATGATGGACAGTTCAAAAAGGTGGTGCCCAAGTTGGAGGCTTGGGACTGAGATAAAGTGGGGAGAGGGGAAATGAGGAAACTGGTGAAGTCCACATTGATGCCATAGGGTTGCAGGGTCCCGAGGCGGAAGGTGAGGCGTTCTTCCTCCAGGTGTCGGGTGGTTAGGGTTTGGCGATGGAGGAGGCCCAGAATCTGCATGTTCTTGACGGAGCGGGAAGTGTTCAGCCATGGGGCAGTGGGGTTGGTTGGTGCGAGTGTCCCAGAGATGTTCTCTGAAACAATCCACAAGTTGGCATCCTGTCTCTCCGATGGATAGGATTCCACATTGTGCGCAACAGATACAGTAGATGATATTGGTAGAGTTACAGGTAAATATCTGTGAAAGAATCCTTTGGAGCCTTGAACGGAGGTGAGTGAGGAGGTGTGGGCGCAGGATTTGCACTTCCTCTGGTGGTAGGGGAAGGTACTGGGAGTGGGGTGTGGGCTGGTGCGGAGGAGGCGTGGATCTGACAAAGAGTCATAGAGGAAATGGTCTCTCCAGAACGTTAGTGTTAGGTGAAGGGGTAAATGTAGGGGAATTAGTCTGGGTGGGTTGTGCTTTGGCAGGTCGGTGTGGACTTGTTGGGCCGAAGGGCCTGTTTCCACACTGTAAGTAACCTAATCTAGTCCCACCTGTCAGCACCCGGCCCATATCCCTCCAAATCCTTCCTATTCATATACCCATCCAGATGCCTCTTAAATGTTGCAATTCCACCACTTCCTCTGGCAGCTCATTCCATACACGCACCATCCTCTGTGTGAAAAAGTTGCCCCTTAGGTCTCTTTTGTATCTTTCCCTCTCACCCTAAACCTATGCCCTCTAGTTCTGGACTCCCCGGCCCCAGGGAAAAGACCTTGTCTATTTATCCTATCCATGTCCCTCATAATTTTGTAAACCTCTACAAGATCACCCCTCAGCCTCCGACGCTCCAGGGAAAACAGCACCAGCCTGTTCAGCCTCTCCCTGTAGCTCAAATCCTCCAATCCTGGCAACATCCTTGTAAACCTTTTCTGAACCCTTTCAAGTTTCACAACATCCTTCCTCTGGAAATCCAAATGAACACAAGTCTCAGTTGGAAGCCAGCAACATTGGCAGGTTGGGGCGCAAGCCTGTGACCTTGGCATTATTAGCCCCATGCACTGACCATCTGAGCTACACAGCAGCTGGACAGAGCCTTAAACACCTTCCTTTTGTTGCTTGTTTGGAGGTTGGTGGTTGGCCCAGTGAGCACTTTGTTTGATGAAAGCATTACGGAGACACAAAAGAATGTTGAATGATGCCAGTAGCTCATTAGGGAAGAATAGAACTACCTCAAAAATCTGTCCCAAGCTAATGTTTAGAAATGGAAAAATATCATGAAAATGAATCTTCTAGTAGCCTTGACACAGAAACAGAAAGTGAGTCAATAGATTAGATCCAAGTGCATGTGCAAAGGGAAAGATAGGAGATGATTTTATCAAGACTGATGACTGGACTGAACACTTCTTTTCTATTGTTCAAGCATTAACCTGGTGCTGTTCATTATGATAACTGGTGTGTTGTATGTTACTGAATTTTGTAAACTTTGGGGTCAAGGTGGGGGTTGGAAAAACCGAGAGGGAAGCCCATCAGGCCTGTTTCATTACACAACCCTATCTCAGATATTCTTTTCAACCGAAGAGTTGGCAGGGTGCTGGAGTTACATTCAATAAAGCCTATTGCTGTTCTCTCACACAAACTGAAATCTCACTTTACGGCAGAAAATACTGCAGCAGAACGTTTTCTTCAGCTAATTGTTTACGGAGCTGAGGGCATTTCGGCGAGAGAGTCCTTTTCCTCCACTGAATTGACACCCATTATGCCAATTCCATGAGAACGTTTGCTGTCCATATCTAGGATTTTCCGTAATCTTGTTTGAGCTTTTTTGCTTTTTCAGCCTACAAGGGCTTGTTAATGTTCTTTAATCACTCGTAGCTGAGCTTTGAGTTCAGAGCCATGTTGATGTCATTGAATTGTGCCAATCCCTGCCGGGTTTACAACTATTCAAGAGCATGTTGATGATCAACATTTAATGTTGTCAAGGTATTGCGTGTTTGGAAGAAATTAGCAATTTAGTCTTGATTTGATTTGATTAGGATTGATTTATTGTAGTTACACGTAGCTAAGTACAGTGAAAAGTTTTGTTTTTTGAGCTGTACAGGTAGATCGTAGCAAACAAGGACATACAGACCATAGGGTGTTTAGACAGAGTGTGGCATTCAGGGTTACACTGCACAGGGGGTGCACAAAGCAAGATCAACATTATTTGAAGGTAGAGAGAGCCATTCAGCAGTTTGATACCAGTAGGGAAGAAGCTGTTCCTGAACCTGTTGGTACATGTGTTCAGGCTTCTGTACCTTCTGCCTGACGGAAGAGAGCATTACCAGGGTGGGAGGGGTCTTCAATGATGTTGGCAGCCTTTCTGTGGCAACAAGCTGTGTCAATGGATGGGAAGTAGGCTTTAGTGATGTTTTGGGCTGTGCACACAATTTTCTGTAGTTTCTTACTGTCCTGGGCAGAGCAGTTGTGGTACCAGGCTGTTATACACCTGGATAGAATGCTTTCTATGGTACATCTGTAACAGCTGGTGAGGGTCCTTATGGACATGCCAAGTTTCCTAAGCTTCTTGAGGAAGAAGAAGCATTGTTCTGCCTTCTTGACCGTTGCATTTATGTGGGGAGTCCAGGACAAATTGTTGGTCATTGTCACTCTGAGGAGATTGAAGCTCTCAACCCTCTCCACGTCAGCTCCACTGTTGTAGATCAGGGCATGCCCTCCATATGATAAAAATAAGCTCTCTAGTGTTTTCCTGGTTTGTTGTTGGGTCTCCTTTGCAACCTCTAGTTGCCATATTTGTAGCTTACCAATTTCTGCACATTGAATATTGGCACAATTGATATTGTATCACACATATCCTTAACCCTTGAATATGTTTTATTGCTACTTGCAGTCGTACTGTCTTTTGATGGGCCATTTCTAAGGGATGAAGTTTCTCACGGAATGCATCAAAGATGATGATGGGATAGTGTAGGGGGATGAGCTTAGAATAGTTCACAGATTGGCACAACATCGAGGGCCGAAGGGCCTGTTCTGTGTTGTATTGTTCTATGTTATATGTTTGAAATAAAAGTTTAATAAATCCTAGGTAGGATAATATTTGGAACAGTAATATAGCTTTGGTGAATTAATCCAGTCTATTAAATTTGCTTGTAGTCAGACGTGCTAGTTTAACACAGAAAGGATTAAGCCAAATGGGAATGTCCCAGATGCACAAATAAATGACACAGGACAGTGGAATGATAACACTCCTGTGTGAATGAGCCAAGACTCAAAGGAAATCATTGGTGGCTCAGTGGTTAGCATTGCTACCTCACAGCATCAGGGACCTGGTATCAATTCCAGCCTCGGGTGACTGTCTGTGTGGAGTTTGCACATTCTCCATGTTCCTCCTGCTGTCCAACGATCTGCAAGTTAAGTGTATTGTCTGTGTTAAATGTGCAGACTAGGTGGGTTAGCCTAGGGAAATGGGGGATAGGCCTAGGTGGGATGCTGTTCAGAGGGTTGGCGTAGACTTGATGGGCTGAATGACCTCTTCCTGCACTGGAGGGATTCTATGAATAAATAGCTGCTTTCACTTGGAAAGAAAGCAGGATGTAACACCCTGATATATGTATAATATATATATAACCATTATATTGGGGCAGTAACAGATAAAATATTCCAGTAAGGATTAGGTGTTCCTTCAAAACAAGAATAAAGACATTGCAGTTGGACAGCTGCCTATCTTTACCCCTTTCTGATATACATGCCTTGCTGTTAATTTACTATTCAAATATATTCAATGGAACTTGATCATGATTGGATGGATGGAATCTCTTGTATTATAGGTGATTGGTACATTGAAATAATACAATACCCATGTAAAAAGTATAAAATCAACATTTTATAACAATTTGGAGAGATCCATTTTCCCACAGTAAGGCTGTATCTCCCTTGTATCTACATGAATAAAGTGGGTACTCCAGATGCTGGAGATTAGAGTCAAGATTAGAGTCTTGGAAAAGAACAGCAGGTCAGCCAGCATCTGAGGAGCAGGAGAGTCAACATTTCAGGCAAAAGCCCTTCATGAGGAATATTTAAAATGGGCCAGGTTGTCCTATTAGGAATGGTTCAGTAGGCTAGGCTTGTGGAATTGAGCAGAACACGGTATGCCTTTATTGAAACACACAAGATATCGAGGGGTCTTGATGGGGTGGGTGTTAAGAGGACTGTTCAACTCATAGCAGCATCCACTTCCAGGGAGCAGTGTTTAAAAATAAGTGGCCACCTTTTAAGAACAAAGAACAATATAACGCCAGCACAGGCCCTTTAGCCCACCTCGTCTGGGATGACAATGATGCCATTCTAAACTAATCCCATCTGCCTGCCTGCGGTCCACATTCCTCTACTCCTGTTCATATGTCTGTCTAAATGCCTCCGAAATGTTGTTATTGTATCTGCTTCCACCACTTCCCCTGGCAGCGTGTACCAGGCACCCACCACAAACTGTGTGAAATACTTGCCTTGCACATCACCCTTAAACTTTGCCCCTCTCACCTTAAACCTATGCCTCCTGGTGTTTGACATTTCCATCCTGGGGAAAAGTCTCCGACTCACCACCCTATCCATGTCTCTATAACATTAGACGCTGCTACCGGGTCGCTCCTCAGCCTCCAAAAGGCTCGTGAAAACAATACAAATTTGTCCAATCTCTCCATACAGCTCATACAATCCAGGCAATATCCTGGTAAATCTCTTTTATACACTCTTGAAAGTAACCACACCAAAATATTTCCTATTTCATAGGGGTCAGAACTACACACAATGCTCCAAATGAGGCCCCAATAAATTTTTATACAGCTGCCATAAACCCATGAATACAAAGGGTTTAGAGGGATATGGGGCCAAATGCTGCCAAATGGGATGAGATCAACTCAGGATAACGTCAGCATGGATGTGTAGGGTCTGTTTCCATGCTGTACATCTCTATGACTCTATAACACGACTTGCCAACTTTCATACTCAATCCCCTTACTGACGAAGGCAAGACAGAAACAAGGAGAGTGGTTTTCCCTCAGAGCCTCATGTGTTTTTGGAAGTTCTTTCCTCAAAAGGTAATGGAATTGATACCTTTGAATATTTTTCAGGCAGATTCTTGAGCAGTGAAGGGGTGAAAGGTTGTTGGGATTAGATAGCAAAATGGAGCAATGAGGTCAGCCATGATTGGAGCTCATCCACACTTCCCTCCTGTTGTCTTTAGAACCAGAGAGTCCCCCATTCAAACGCAGGTTGGAATAGCAGTGTGGACATTGTCTTGTCAATCGGAGACAGATTTACTGACTGAAAGGATTTCCTTGCTGGCTGCAGATAGGAGACCCACCTCCGTGCCTGATCAGAAACGCAATGATGTGAATCTGTCATTATAATGCGAGGATTATTAGGGATTAAAATGTTAGGAGTGACTTGTTCTTTTCTGCTAAACTGCATTACAAGCCCCAGTCTGCTGCCTGTAAGGAGGTGAATTGTGAATTTTATTAGCTAACATGCTTTGTCTCACTGCTTCATCTCAGAGTAGATTAATCCCAAGAAATGCGGGACTTCAGTGGTTAATTCGTTCACTGGGAAATTTTAACTGGCTCATCTGCCAGTCCGGTTTCTATTGGGGAAGCAGGCTAACCGTCTCCTCTTATTATTGTCCAAATTTTGCTTCCATTTATTTATTTTCAGACAACTGCAGCTTTGATTGAAGTAGTAGCAAGTACATTTTTTAGCTGTTAAGCCCTAATAACCCTAACCCTCCTAACGGCATTGCTCTTTAAGGAGGCAATAAATCATGTTAGGAAAGCCTGTCTGAGGAGGAGGAGGGATCTAACTGTTGCCAAGGTGCAACCTATTGTTAAAAGGACATTTATTGGATAATGTTTTGCGTTCAGAGGGATAGTTGCAGAGTGGCAATTGAAGCACATTAGGAAATCTTCAATATTTATGTATCAGGAATTATAAATTATTTTTTAAAAGATCTAAATAATCTGAACAAGTACGGATCTTTCAAAGTGCATGCTTGGTTCTGTTGACCTACAACAGAAATTATTCATTTCTGCTGGAAAATGCAGGAAATAAATTATCCAGTGCATTTTTTTCAAAATTGACCTGTTATTGCAGATCTCTGGCAGAGGTGGGATTTGAATCTTGCCCTCCTAGCTCAAAGATAGGGACACAGCCACTGCACCAAAAGAGCCCTTCAAATAGAAAAAAAAACAGGTAAATGTTTCAGGCTTTGTGTGAAGCGTTTTTAGATAATTAAAAGTGATAAGACACAAAGTAAATGTAAATAAGTCAATCTTTCCTCCATGATATTGTTATTGATAGTTTTAAAGCACACTGAGATGTCTGGTGGTTGAAAAAGGTGCTATATAAATGCGTGCTCTTATTTCTGGGATATTGTGAGGTTATGGATGGTGTTAAATGACCACAAAACGATTATTTCTCTCTTTCTTAAAAGTTAGCATTGTTACTAAAATACTTACTCACAAATAATCCACTCTCTGACACATTCCGTATATAATAGACAATAGTCAATAGACAATAGGTGCAGGAGTAGGCCATTCTGCCCTTCCAGCCTGCACCACCATTCAATCCTTGAGAGCTCTATCCAACTCTTTCTTAAATGAATCCAGAGACTGGGCCTCCACTGCCCCCTGGGGCAGAGCATTCCACACAGCCACCACTCTCTGGGTGAAGACATTTCTTCTCATCTCTGTCCTAAATGGTCTACCGCGTATTTTTAAGCTGTGTCCTCTGATTCGGCACTCACCCATCAGTGGAAACATGTTTCCTGCCTCCAGAGTGTCCAATCCTTTAATAATCTTATATGTCTCAATCAGATCCCCTCTCAGTCTTCTAAACCCAAGGGTGTACAAGCCCCAGTCGCTCCTGTCTTTAAACTTATGATAGTCGCGCCATTCTGTGA
>NC_057722.1:71051038-71054586 GCF_004010195.1 Chiloscyllium plagiosum | reverse complement strand
GCTTCCCAGTCCTCCGTTTTCCCACTTATCTTTGCTATGTTATACTTTTTCTCTTTTAACTTTATATGTTTCTTAACTTCCCTCGTCAGCCACGGCCACCTCTGCCTCCTCCTGGGATCTTTTTTTCCTTTTTGGAATGAACTGATCCTGCAACTTCTGCATTATACACAGAAATATCTGCCATTGTTCCTCCACTGTCATCCCTGCTACGGTATTGCACCATTGTACTTTGGCCAGCTCCTCCCTTGTAGCTCCATAGTTCCCTTTATTCAACAGAAATATTGTCACTTCCGATTGTACCCTCTCAAATTGCAGATTGAAGCTTATTGTATTATGGTCACTACTTCCCAATGGCTCCTTCACTTCGAGGTCCCTGATCAATTCTGGTTTGTTGCACAAAATCAGATCCAGAATTGCCTTCTCCCTGGCAGGCTCCAGCACCAGCTGTTCTAAGAATCCACCTCGAAGGCACTCCACAAAGTCTCTTTCTTGAGGTCCAATACCATCCTGATTCTCCCAGTCTACCTGCATGTAAATCCCCCATAACAACTGTAGTAACATCTTTGCGACAGGCCAATTTCAGCTCCACATTCAACTTACATCCGACATCCAGACTACTGCTTGGGGGCCTGTAGATAACTCCCAAGAGGGTCTTTTTACCCTTAGAATTTCTCAGCTCTATCCATACTGACTCTACATCCCCTGATTCTAGGTCCCCCCGCGCAAGGGACTGAATATCATCCCTTACCAACAAGGCCACCTCACCCCCTCTGCCCGTCAGTCTGTCCTTACGATAGCACGTGTAACCTTGAATATTCATTTCACAGGCTCTGTCCACTTGAAGCCACGTCTCAGTTATCCCCACAATATTGTATCTGCCAATTTCCAAAAGAGCTTCAAGATCATCCATCTTATTACACAGGAGGCCATTCGGTCCCTCGTGTCTATGTCAGCTCTATTACCGAGTGCCAGTGATTTTTCCCCTTTTACACCATTACTATCCAATTCCCTCTCCAATGCCTTAATGGAACTCACATCCACCATACGTCCAGGCAGTGTATTCCGAATCCTAGCCACTCGTTGAGTTAACACATCCCCCTTGTTTCATTTGCATATCACTTTAAAATTAACCCCAGTCTTTTTAGAGTCTTTATTCTGAGCAGCATTTACCAACTGAGAGAACCTGTTCTCAGACCAGTGGGGCAATTGCTAGTTTTTACATCCAATAATTGTGGAAAGGCAAATCAGGGCAGGGCTTATACACTTAATGGTAGGGTCCTGGGGAATGAGAGAGAAAGTGAGAGAGAGAGAGAGAGTAGCTTTTACTTGTCATTTCTACCAGATACAATTGATACAGTAAAAACGAGACAGCGTTCCTCCAGGACTGAAGGTGCTCCATGGACAACACAAACTACACAATCAATCACAGGGCAGCATAAAGTGCATAAAAAGTGCAAACACGCAAGTTACAGTATAATAGAAGAATGATAGATAATAGACATTTTTCTAACAGCAATTCAAAGTCGTGCAAAGAATTTCAGATGGGAAAGAATCCGATTATACTGTGTTAAGGAGCCTGATGGCCCAGGGGAAGAAACTATTGCACGGTCTGGCCATGAGAGACTGAATGCTCTGGTATCTTCTGCCCGGTGGCAGGAGGGAGAAGAGTTTGAGTGAGGGGTGTGTGGGGTTTTCCACAATGCTCTTAGTCTTTCAGATGCAGCATGTGGTGTAAATGTCTGTAATGGAGGGAGACCCCAATGATCTTCTCAGCTGTCCTCACTATCCGTTATAAGGTCTTACAATCTGAGACAGTACAATTCCTGAACCAGGCAGTGATGCAGCAGAACATAGAACATAGTAAAGTACAGCACGGAACAAGGCCTTCGGCCTACGATGTTGTGCCGAGGATTAATCTTAATGTAAAATAAAATAACCTAAACCTACACACCCCTCAACTCACTGCGATCCATGTGCATGTCCAGCAGTCGCTTAAGTGCCCCCAATGACTCTGCTTCCACCACCACCACTGGCAATGCATTCCATGCATTCACAAATCTCTACATAAAGAACCTACCTCTGACGTCTCCTTTATACCTTCCTCCTAATACCTTCAAACTATGACCCTTGTCCCAGTCAATCCTGCCCTGGGGAAAAGTCTCTGGCTATTGACTCTATCCATGCCTCTCATTATCTTGTACATCTCGATCAGGTCTCCTTTCTTCCTATTTCTCTCCAGAGAGAAAACTCCGAGCTTATTCAACCTCTCTTCATAAGACAAGCCCTCTTGTCCAGGCAGCATCCCGATAAACCTTCTTTGCACCCTCTCCAAAGCCTCTGTATCTTTCCTAAAGTAGGGCTACCAGAACTGGACACAATATTCCAAGTGTGGTCTCACCAGGGTCTTGTAGAGCTGTAGCAAAACCTCGTAGTTCTTAAACTCGATCCCCCTGTTAAAAAGAGCCAAAACACCATATGCTTTCTTAACAACCCTATCCACTTGGACGGCAACTTTGAGGGATCTCTGTCCTTGCACACCCAGATCCCTCTGTTCCTCCACACTGCCAAGAATCCTGTCTTTAATCCTATATTCAGCATTCAAGTTCGACCTTCCAAAATGCATCACTTTGCATTTATCCAGGTTGAATTCCATCTGCCATTTCTCAGCCCAGCTCTGCATCCTGTCAAAGTCGCGCTGCAGCCTGCAGTAGCCCTTGATACTATCAACAGCACGTCCAACCTTTGTGTCATCAGAAATTTACTAACCCATCCTTCAACCTCCTCATCCAAGTCATTTATAAAAACAACAAAGAGCAGAGGCCCAATAAGAGAGCCCTGAGGGACCCCACTCAACACTGTCTTCCAGGCAGAATACTTTCCATCTACGAACACTCTCTGCCTTCTGTCAGCCAACCAATTCTGAATCCAGACAGCCAAATCTCCCTGTGTCCCATACTTCCTGACTTTATGAATGAGCCTATCATGGGGAACCCTGTCAAATGCCTTGCTGAAGTCCATATACACCACATCTACTGCTCGGCCTTCGTCGACCTGTCTTGTCACCTCCTCGAAGAACTCAGTAAGATTAGTTAGGCATGACTGCCCCTCACAAAGCCATGCTGACTGCCTTTAATCATGCTATGCTTTTCCAAATAGTCATAACTCCTATCCCTCAGAATTCTTTCCAAAACCTTGCTGACCACAGCTCAGGGTACTCTCAATGAATCCTCTGTAGAATGTAGGCAAAAGTGAGGACTACAGATGCTGGAAACCAGAGTTTAGATTAGAGTGGTGCTGGAAAAGCACAGCAGGTCAGGCAGCATCCGAGGAGCAGGAAAATCGACGTTTTGGGCAAAAGCCCTTCATCAGCAATGGAGGCATGGAGCCTCCAAGGTGCAGAGATAAATGGGAGGTGTTTGGGGAGAAGGTAGCAAAGAGTACAATAGGTGAATGGGGTTGGGGATGGAGGTCATAGGTCAGAGAGGAGGGTGGGGGAAGATAGCAAAGAGTACAATAGGTGAATGGGGGTGAGGATGAAGGTGATAGGT
>NC_057722.1:71037365-71050827 GCF_004010195.1 Chiloscyllium plagiosum | reverse complement strand
CTCCATCCCCACCCCCATTCACCTATTGTACTCTTTGCTACCTTCTCCCCAGCCATCCCCGCTTTCCTCCCCACCCCTCCCCAATTTATCTCTTCACCCTGGAGACTCCCTACCTCCATTCTTCATGAAGGGCTTTTGCACGAAACATCGATTTTTCCTGCTCCTCAGATGCTGCCTGATCTGCTGTGCTTTTCCAGCACCACACTGATCTAACCTCTGTAGAATGTGGTGAGGATGGGGGAGGAGAAGGTGGGCTTTCCTCAGCCTGCACAGAAAGTAGAGATGCTGCTGGGCTTCCTTGGCTATGGAGCTGATGCTGAGGGACCAGGTGAGATTCTCCGCCAGGTGTACACCAGTGGAGAGTGGTCGCTCCTTGCCGTCCTGAAGTCAACAACCATCTCTTGCACTTTGCCCATGTTCAGAGACAGGTTGTTGGCTTTGCGCCAGTCCGTTAGCTGCTGCACCTCCTCTCTGTATGCTGACTCATCGTTCCTGCTGATGAGCTGCATTACAGTCGTGTCATCAGCGAACTTGGTGATGTAATTCGAGCTGTGCATTGCTGCACAGTCGTGTGTCAGCGGTGTGAACAGCAGTGGACTGAGGACACAGCCCTGGGGTGAATCCCGTGTTCAGTGTAATGGTGCTGAGATGCTGTTCCCAATCCAGACTGACTGAGGTCTCCCAGTCAGGAATAAGCCCTTCTTCAGGGCTTATGCCTGAAACGTCGATTCTCCTGCTCCTTGGATGCTGCCTGACCTGCTGCGCTTTTCCAGCAACACATTTTTCAGCTCTGATCTCCAGCATCTGCAGTCCTCACTTTTTCCAAGTCAGAAAGTCCAGGATTCAGTTACAGAGGGAGGTAATTAGGCCCAGCAGACTCAGCTTTCCAATCAGGTGCTGAGGAATGATGGTGTTGAATATAGAACTGATGTCTATGAACAGTAATCTGACTTGGTGTCCTTCTCCTCCTGTTGGGTAAGGGCCAGATGGAGCGTGATGGAAATGGAATCATCCGTTGAGCAGTTGGGTCAATACGTGAACTGCAGGGTGTCCAGGGAGGGGGGCAGCAGGGTCTTAATTTGCCTCATCACGAGCGTGTAAGCCCAATGGGGTGGTAGTTGCTGAGAAACGACGCTGGAGACTTCTTCGGCACATGGACAATGGTAGCAGCCATGAGACATTTTGGAACTATGACACAGCTCAAAGAGATGTTGATGGTGTCTGTGAGAACATCTGCCAGCACGTCAGAGTATCCTCTGAGCACTCTGCCAGGGATGTTATCTGGTCCAGCAGCCTTATGTGGGTTGACCCTGCATAGGGCTTTCCTCGCATCGGCTGTGGTAAGACACAGCACCCGGTCATTGGGAGGGGGTGGACTTCCTCACTGCCATGTCATTTTGTGCCTCAAACCCGTGCATAGAAGTTGTTAGCTCATTCGGGAGGGAGGCATCACCAGCACAAGTAGGCGATGCTGTTCTGAGGTTGGTGATGGCCTGGATGCCCATCCACTTGCTCTGTGTATCGCTGCTGTTCTGAGAGTTGCTGTGTATTCTCTGTGCGTGTGCATGCTTTGCCTCTCTGATGGCCTGGGTCAGGCTGGCCCTCTCTGTTATTAGGAGAAAGTGAGGACTGCAGATGCTGGAGATCAGAGCTGAAAATGTGTTGCTGGAAAAGCGCAGCAGGTCAGGCAGCATCCAGGGAACAGGAGAATCGACATTTCGGGCATAAGCCCTTCTTCAGGAATGGCTTATGCCCGAAACGTCAATTCTCCTGTTCCTGGATGCTGCCTGACCTGCTGCGCTTTTCCAGCAACACATTTTCAGCTCTCTGTTATTAGGGCCACCTTGTCATCTGCTCTGAAGGTGGAATCACGGGGTCTCAGCAGCGCACACATACCTTTGTGGTCATCCACGGGTCCTGGTTGGAGCGAAAAGTGATGGCATTGGACACAGTGATGTCATCAATCCACTTGCCAATGTAGCAAATCACCAACACCATCACACTCTTCTAAGTCGAAGGAATCCCCATTGGTTGCCACCTCCCTGAACACGCGTCAGTCAGTGAACTCAAAACAGGCTTGAAGAGCAGGAATGGCTTCTGCAGGCCAGGTTTTCACCTGTTTCCGAACCGGTCTGACACGTCTGACGAGTGGGCTGTATGCTGTCTTAATCTTATATTGAGACATATAAGATTATGAAAGGATTGGACACTCTGGCAGCAGGAAACATGTTTCCGCTGATGGGTGAGTGCCGAGGACACAGCTTAAAAATACGGGGTAGACCATTTAGGACAGAGATGAGGAGAAACTTCTTCACCCAGAGAGTGGTGGCTGTGTGGAATGCTCTGCCCCAGAGGGCAGTGGAGGCCCAGTCTCTGGATTCATTTAAGGAAGAGTTGGATAGAGCTCTCAAGGATAGTGGAATCAAGGGTTATGGAGATAAGGCAGGAACAGGATACTGTTTAGGAATGATCAGCCATGATCATGTTGAATGGCGGTGCAGGCTTGAAGGGCAGAATGGCCTACTCCTGCACCTATTATCTATTATCTATTGTCTATTGTCTAACAGGGATGTGGTCTGAGGAGCCAAGGAGGGGCCGGGCCTCTGCCCTGTATGGGTTGGGGATGTTTATGTCAACCAGATCCAGCATGCTCCCCCCTCTCGTCGCAAAGTCCACATGCTGATGGAATTTAGGGAGCATAGTCTTGAGATTCACAGGGTTGAAATCTCCAGCAACAATAAACACACTGTCAGGATGTGCGTTCTGCAGTCCGCTCATAGCCCCATACAGTTGACACAGTGCCTCCTTAGCATTAGCACTGGGAGGAATATATGACCCAACTATAAGGACAGCGATGAATTCCTGAGGCAAATAAAGTGGTCTGCATCTAACAATCACAAACTCCACCAGTGATGAGCAGTAACTGGAGACTCGCACAAAGTCTCTGCACCATTTTGTGTTGTAAACACACAGGCCCCTAACCCGAGCCTTACTGCATGGAGCTGCATTTCTGTCGGCCAGAAACAAGGTGAGTCCCTCTAGCTGGATGGCGGGGTCTGGATCTCTGTCGTTGAGCCATGTTTCTGTGAAAACAAGGAAGCAGCAGCCCCTGAACTCACACTGAGACACCTGCCACAGTCGGATGCAGTCCAACTTGTTGTCCAGGGAGCAGACACCGGAGAGCAGAATGGACGGAAGAGCTGGCTGGCTAGGTTTGCTTTTAGCTGAGCATGAACTCCTGCACGCTTACCGCGCTTCCACCTCCTCACACACCACTTCCGATGGCTCAACACCTGGCTACTGGCATCAGGAGAGACCAAGAACTGGGGGCCTGGTCTCTGCAGCAAGCCGAGGTCATGTAGCTCCTGCCACACCTCGCCATCCAGGTACATGTTGCTGAACAAAGGAGACCTTGGAGTGCAGGTTCATAGCCCCTTGAAAGTAGAGTTGCCGGTAGATAGGATAGTGAAGAAGGCGATTGGTATGCTTCCCTTTATTGGTCAGAGCATTGAGTATAGGAGTTGGGAGGTCATGTTGTGGCTGTACAGGACATTGATTAAGCCACTATCAGAATACTGCCTTCAATTCTGGTTTCCCAATATAGGAACAATGTTGTTAAACTTGAGAGGATATGGAAAAGATTTACAAGGATGCTGTCAGGGTTGGAGGGTTTGAGCTACAGGGAGAGGTTGAATAGACTGGGGCTGTTTTCTCTGCAGCGTCGGAGACTTAGGGGTGACCTTACAGAGGTTTATAAAACCATGAGGGGCATGGATAGGGTAAATAGATGAGGTCTTTTTCCCAGGGTAGGGGAGTCCAAAACTAGAAGACACAGGCTTAAAGTGAGAGGGAAAAGACATAACAGGGCCAGAGGGTCAAGCATTTCAAGCAGAGGGTAGTGTGCGTATGGAACGAGCTGCCAGAGGAAGTGGTGGAGGCTGGTACAATTACAGCATTTAAAAGACATCTGAATGGGTATATGAATAGGAAGGGTTTAGAGAGATATGGGCCAAATGTGGGCAAATAGGACTAGATTAGTTGAGGATATCTGGTCAGTATGGACGAGTTGCAAGGGTCTGTTTCCATTCCCCACAACCTGATGAAATATAAAGAAATAGAGTTAACATTTCGAGTACAATATAACTCTTCTTCAAAGCAGGAACAATGTGCTGAGTTTAATGATCGACTACGATCATATTGAATGGTGGAGCAGGCTCAATGGACTGAATCCTTCACTCATGTGCTGACTTTCTCAGTCTATAGGAACAGTTTTTATTGGCCGACTCGCTTCTTGGTATTCCCGGACTGACCTTCAAAGTCTGTCAATGGAAGAATATAAAGCTTCATTTCGGAGCTTTGAAATTGACATGGAAACTTGAGCAAAGCTTACTTAAGCTGGTGAAATGAAATAACAAATGATTCAACCTCCTTTGAAAGCTACCATGTATCAGGGACAGAGGGAGAAGATGAGAAGAGGAATTCCTTAGCCAGCAACCTGTCCAAAATGCAACGGTCTGTGATCTCCTCTCCTGCTTTCAGCAGTCACCCCCATTCTCACTGGATCCCACACACAATACCCGAGGAGAGTAACATCGTCACCTTCACAACAGGACAAAAGAAAGCCATTCGAGTCTGCTCAGCCATTCTATGAGATCATCCTCAACTCCACTTTCACAGAATCCCTACAGTAGGCTATTCAGCCCTACAAGTCCACACCAACCCTCCAAAGAGTATCCCACCCAGATCCATTCCCCTGCTACTCTACATTTATCCCTAACTAATGCACCTAACCTACACATCCTTGAACACTATGGGCATTTTAGCATGGACAATCCACCTAACCTGCACATCTTTGGACACAGGGAGAACTTGCAAACTCCACGCAGACAGTCGTCCAAGGCTGGAATCCAACCCAGGTGCTAACCACTGAGCCATCATGCCACCCATAATTGCGTTTCCCTTACTGATTAAAGAGCTATCCACTTCAGCCTTGAAAATACTTGGTTAAAAATCACACAACACCAGGTTATAGTCCAACAGGTTAATTTGGAAGCACTTAGTGAGCCAATCTTTTTCTCTGGGGTAAAGAATTCCACAGGAGAAAGTGAGGTCTGCAGATGCTGGAGATCAGCGCTGAAAATGTGTTGCTGGAAAAGCGCAGCAGGTCAGGCAGCATCCAGGGAACAGGAGAATCGACGTTTCGGGCATAAGCCCTTCTTCAGGAATCAATTCCTGAAGAAGGGCTTATGCCCGAAACGTCGATTCTCCTGTTCCCTGGATGCAGCCTGACCTGCTGCGCTTTTCCAGCAACACATTTTCAGCTCTGTAAAGAATTTCACACCTTCACAATCCTTTGAGAGAAGAAATCCCTCCTCATCTTTGCCTTAAGTATGTGACTCCTTGTTCTAAGATTATGTGATCTGACCCACAGTGGGGAACTTCAAGACAGTGCCTGTTCCAAATGATAATTTGTCATTTGTGATTCTAGACAGTGCTCACTGCAGCCTATTTAATCGAGAACACCAAAGCTGTGTCTGCCTGATATCCATTCCTGTGTGCTTACTGACTCGAATAGAAATTAGGTGAAGGAACCTGCATTGATTTATTTTCCTCCTCTCTCTCGCTCAGTCATGTTGAGGTGAACTCAGCCAATACCAGCTCAAGAGACCAGTTGGGTCCCACAGTTCACTCAGCCCTAATCTTTCAGCATACCTGCCCTACACTCTTCCCGTTGCAGCTTTTAGGATTTGCTGTATTTCATGTATTTTATGATGGATGAGATCTCTGACAATGTAGCCATGTTTGTCAGCCTGGAAAACACACTTCAGTCCTACTGAGACCACCTGAGGTAAGAGGAGAGAGCTCTGCCAACTGAGCAGAACTGACTCAGTACAAAAATAATCCTCTTAGTGAGCAGTGATGTGTTTGCTGATAAACCTAAACACAGAGTATGAAAAGACAATGTCACCAACAAGCACAAAATGTGATTTATATTCCACTTGTGTGGCTGACTTTGTAATTGTAACCAATCTCACTTTATAAATGATATTTCACAGCTAGCTGCAA
Organism: Chiloscyllium plagiosum; assembly: GCF_004010195.1. NCBI lineage: Eukaryota > Metazoa > Chordata > Chondrichthyes > Orectolobiformes > Hemiscylliidae > Chiloscyllium > Chiloscyllium plagiosum. Next base: position 71,044,761 of record NC_057722.1, on the reverse strand, counting down.
CCTAGCAATATCTAATTTACACACAAGAGGCATTACTGCATCAGGCACATCATACAGACATGATCGGAGGATAAAACAACACCAGACGTGGCAGGGGGCTAGGGTGGGGGGGGGGAGTGGTGAGAGTGGGTAGCTAGGATGGGATGCTGGAGTGAACAGAATAGGGAAGGAAGGAGGTAGGTTCTGATAACGCAGCTGGGGTTAACAAGTCATTACTTGCGACCAGGATGATTTCCATTTACAATTCTCACTCCCAGCAGATGGAAATTGGTTTCACACGTAAATGTGCAGCTCACATGATACACAAGAGAAGTAGATGCATTTATTTTAATATGTAAGAGGATAGCATTAGGTAGGCTGGACCTTATGCAGTCAGACGAAAGAGAATAGCTCCATAATTGGATGCCAGTTATGTTGTTTTATTTATTTCCAGTCACACTTGTGATTGTATACAATTTCATGCCAAATAAGTCCTGCAGTTAAACCTAATTGAGTGTGGGAGAGTATTGCAGGAAGCAAGGTGCAGTTGAGCCGTGATCTCCCAGTGGATGAATGGGCTGGGACAGTACTTGTGACAAGAACAAAATTAATGCTGGAAACATTCAGCAGGGCAAGCAGCTACTGCAGAAAGAAACAGAGTTAACATTTCAGGTCGATGGCTTTTCATCAAGAGTGAAGATAAATAGAAATATAAGAGTTTCTGAGTCACTGAAAGAGGGGAGGGAGCTGGTAGAAAAACTAGAGAAAAGGTCCAGGGAAGGGTCAAAGTGGGGGAGATAACGTAACAAAAGATTTGATGACACTACTGTCAAAAAGAGTGATAAGGATTTCCTGGTATTTGTCACAGCTCCCAGACAGTGATGTGTACATTTATATTCATCACAAGAGCAATTTATTAGCCTTTACGCCTATGTATCAGTCTTATGTTTATTTATAAAGAAAACACTTTATGATGTGATCTACAAACAGACCATACATGGATAAATAGATCCTTTAACAAAAACTTTTGTCTAATCATGTTTTGTATTGACAATCTCTCAATATTTCACCATTGACTAATTACGGACTGTATCTAAGCACAGAATCTCTGTTCTGTGTTTGGATGGTGAGCTATGGAACTCAGCTCCTCCTGATTAAAAAGATGTCTCAGTTTGGAAAAGCCTGGGGTCATTCAACGTGAATTTTAGATTAAAGAGCCTTTGTGGGTAAATATGTAACCGCATCAAAGCTAGCCTTTGGCATGCTGCAGAATGGCTAGAGTTTCCTTGTGGGTAAAAACAAGGGCTGCAGATGCTTGAAACCCGAGTCTGGATCAGAGTGGTGCTGGAAAAGCATCCGAGGTGCAGGAAAATCGACGTTTCAGGCAAAAGTTTCCTGATGAAGGGCTTTTGCCCGAAACGTCGATTTTCTTGCTCCTCGGATGCTGCCTGACCTGCTGTGCTTTTCCAGCACCACTTTAATCCAGACTAGCGTTTCCTTATGGCTTTTCATCCTGCATTGCTGGTATCTAATGAGAATCAAAATGGGATTATATCATCAAGTGAACAGATTCCAGAAAACAAGAGAAAACAAAAGCAAATGCCCTCTAACGCAAAATGTAATAACTCCCTCTCGCACTCGTTCTCGATTTACATGTCTAGTTTCCATATGTCATTCGTGATCCGTAGCCTAATCTTGAATGAAGAATCCCAGTGAACTGTCACAGTAGGATTTACCTCACCAATTGTTCAAACCATTTGCCTTAATTTCTGATTACAAAGCAGCTCCAGTTACTCAACTGGGACACCTTTGTGGTTGCTGCTAAATAGCAAGGGGCTGACTCTGAGATGTAGGGCCTTATTTATAGGTCTAACATTGAACAGCAATGCAAGGCACATGCCCAAGAGCAGTAAAAGATAGCAGTTGTTGTCCCATTTATCCACTGGGAGAAAAAGGCTGTCCTGTATACCGTGAGTTCCCAAACTCTATCACGCTCAATTAGTTTTAACTGTGAAACTTACTTGGCATGAAATTGTATAGACACACACGAAGATCTCTGGCAAATCCATTCACATTTACTCTCTTTGAGCACACAGACTACTCAGAAATTGCTCTTCACCTCTAACATGGCAATAAAGAGAACATAATGCCATTCATCGGATGGAGTATTGAGTACAAGAGCTGGCAGGTCAGGTTACAGGTGTATAGGACTTTGGTCCGGCTGCATTTGGAACACTGCGTACAGTTCTGGTCACCATATTTCCAAAAGGGTGTGGATACTTTGGAGAGGGTGCAGAGGAAGTTCACTGGGATGTTGCCTGGTGTGGAGGGCACTAGAGAGGTTGAATAGATTAGGATTATTTTCATTAGAAAGACAGAGGTCGGGGGGGGGAACCTGATTGAGATGTACAAAATCATGAGAGGTAAAGACAGGGTGGATAGCACGAAGCTTTTTCTTAGAGTGGGGGACTCAATTACTAGGGGTCATGAGTTCAAGGTGAGAGGGGAGAAGTTTAAGGGAGATACACGTGGAATGTTCTTTATGCAGAGGGTGGTGGGTGCCTGGAATGCATTGCCAGTAGAGGTGGTAGGGGCGGGAATGATAACGTCATTTAAGATGTATATACACAGATACATGAATGGGCAGAGAGCATTATCCTTGGAAAATAGGCAACAGGTTTAGATAGAAGATTGGGTTCAGCACAGGCTTGGAGGGCTGAAGAGCCTGTTCCTGTAATGTTCTTTGTTCTCACATGCAAGAGCTACATCATTCACCATAATTGTATCATCAAGTGACAACACTGGATTGTAGACTCTACTGTCCCCAGTTGTATAGTTCAATTATTCAGTTATCTAGTTTTGATGATGTATATAACAAGTTAAGTTTGACTATATATCAGAGTGATAAAGATTTCTCAGAGCCTTTAAGAGTTAATCACATTGCTGCAGTCACATGACTGAGTAACAATGGTGGATTTCCTTCCCAAAAGGACATTAGTGAACCAGATGGACCTTTACGATAATTGACAACGCTGTCATTAGTCTAGCTTAGAATTCCACCTTCTATTGGATTCAGGTTTCACCATCTTCCATGGTCAGATTGGAACTCATTTCCCCAGAACATTAACCTGTGAATCAGTGAGTTATACTGCACAGTTACTTAGCAGGGCTGTTTGGACAGTATCTTCTAAATCTGTGACCTCCAAGAACAGGGGCATCAAATTCAGAGAAACTGCACCACATGCAAGTCCCTCACTTAGTCACATACCATCTTGACTTAGAAACTTGGAAAATAGGAGCAAGAATAGGCCATTTGGCCCTTCGAGCCTACTCTGCCATTCAATACAATCATGGCTGACCATGACTCCTAACTCCTGACTTAGAACTATACAGTTGTTCCTTCACAGCCACTGGGCCAAACGTCATGAATGTCTATCCAAGCTCTCCTGTGGGAAGTCCAGCACCCTAAGGATTTGAGCTATACTGAGAGGCTGAACAGGCTGGTGCTGTTTTCCCTGGAGCATCGGAGGCTGAGGGTGACCTTATAGAGGTTTACAAAATTATATGGGCCGGGTGCTGGCAGGTGGGACTAGATTGGGTTGGGATATCTGGTCGGCATGGACGGGTTGGACTGAAGGGTCTGTTTCCATGCTGTACATCTGTATGACTCTATGACTGCAGCATTTCAAGAAGGCATCTCACTATCTCCTTCTTCAGGGCAAGTAAGGATTGGCAATAGATGCTGTCCTACCTATACCACATGAATGAGTAAAAATAAGTTCTATAAAACTCTTCTTACTCACATGGATACTAATGTATCACCTCTGCATAACTAAAGAAGTTTAAATTTACAATAGTCTTAGCCTGTACCCTGCCTGGTCCAAACGTCTGTGCTCTCAATCCTTTCTGACTAATTTTTCATCGTTTTAATTCACATAAGGAATACTGTGAAGAGTAACTCACCTCCTGACTTCCCAAAGCTTGTCCACTATCTACAAGGCACAAGTCAGGAGTGTGGTGGAATACTCCTCACTTGCCTGGATGGGTGCAGCTCCAGCAACACTCAAGAAACTTAACACCATCCAGGACAAAGTAACTCACTTCATTGGCACCACGTCCACAAGCACCAACTCCCTCCACCAATGACACTAGTCAAAGCAATGCATATTCTCTGCAAGATACACCACAGAAATTCACCATAGCTCTTTAGACAGCACCTTCTAATCCCACAGTCACTTCTATCTAGAAGGATGATGCCAGCAGATACATGGGAACACCACCCCTTGCAAGTTCCTCTCCAAGCCACTCACCATCCTGACTTGGAAATATATCGCCGTTCCTTCACTGTCGTGGGGTCAAAATTCTGGAATTCTCTCCCTGAGGGCAATGCGGGTCAACCCACAGCACCTGGACTGCAGCAGTTGAAGAAGACAACTCACCATCGCTTTCTCAAAGGCAACTAGGGATGGTTAATAAATATTGGCCCAGCCAGTGACACCCATGCCCCACGAGTGAATTAAAAGCAATGTAAATACAGCTTCAGTCAGGCGTCATAGGTGTCTAGGCAGTTGTCTATGTCAATATAGTGATATACATTGACCCAGGGATGATTAGCCTCAGGCCATATCTCTCTGATGTTAGCAGTGTATGCTCAATAAATTAACAGAATGAGATCCAATATCTAGAATCCTTACAGTGGGGAAAGAAGCCATTTAGCCCATACTAGCCCTCCAAATAGTATAGCGCAGCAGGTCAGGCAGCATCCAGGGAACAGGAGAATCGACGTTTCGGGCATAAGCCCTTCTTCAGCAACACATTTTCAGCTCTGATCTCCAGCATCTGCAGACCTCACTTTCTCTTCCAAATAGTATACCACTCAGATAAAGCTCCCCCTCTCTACCCTATCCCCTTAACCTCACATTCATCACCGCTAACCCACCTAACCTGTACATCACTGGGCAAGTTAGTCTACTCAATCTTGTAGCCCATGGCTAACCCACCTAACCTGTACATCACTGGGCAATTTAGTTTACCCAATCCTGTAGCCCATGGCTAACCCACCTAACCTGTACATCACTGGGCAATTTAGTTTACCCAATCCCGTAGCTGATGGCTAACCCACCTGACTTGTACATCTTTGGACGGTGGGAGGAAACCAGAGTAATACTACGCAGACACGGGGAGAATGTGTCAACTTCACACAGACAGTCGCCAAGGCTGGGATTGAATCCAGGTCCCTGGTGCTGTGAAGCAGCAGAGCTAACCACTGAGCAACTTTGTAACCACATAAGCTAGCTATTTTTACTGTCTGTTAATACTCTGGGAGTAATCAGCTCATTTGGGACTCTCTTCAGTTCTGAGGTTCTCATGCGGGTTTAACTCAAAAGGCCTGAAGGTTTACAGACTAATATTGGCCTTTGGCCACAGGAGCCACCATGGAATTCTGGGATGTTGGGATATAGCGAGGGCAGGGTCAAGCCTGATGTTCCCATCAGGATTTTGTTTAAGTCATGTTGATTTTGTGTTTGATGAAGAAGGTCTTAGAAAAATAAAATGGCCTCCACATGTTGTCCAAACTTGAAACTGAAACTCTTTGCTAACACTTAGAGCCACACAGCATGGAAACAAACCCTTCGGTCCAACCAGTCCATGCCGACCAAAATCCCAACTAAACTAGTCCCGCCTGCCTGTTCTGGCCCTTATCCCTCCAAACATTTCTTATTCGTGTTCTTCAAATGGTGGAGGCTGGTACAATGACAATAATTAACTGCAGTTACCTTGCAGACTGGGAGGACTGGCCCTCCCAGATATCAAAAACTAGCAGTTACGTTCGTTGCTGTCTTAAATGAATGAGTGGGCCCAGGGGGACCCTCACTCACTTTGGTTGGACATCAAAGCATCTCAGGCAAGATGCCACCTTACTAGCCTGCTGTCCTCAGACAAAATGAGAGCAGTTAAGGAATATTGCCATAGCTCAAGAGTCATCAATACTGTCAAGGTGTGGAGAGCAATGCATCAGGGTGAGGGCAATATTGGTAAAACATCATTTTTGACACCCATATTTGGTATGCTGGGCTTTCAGCCAGGGATGATGGACTCTGAGTTTCAACTATGTATAGGCAGCTAGGGACGTGTCTTGCCTGGGTGATTTATTCGAAGGGGACATATTGATGTCCTTTGATCAGTTGGCTCAGAATTATGAATTGCCCAGTAAGTATTTCTTTCATTGCTTTCAATTTAGAAACTTCAAACAAAAACAGACCACACTTCTAATTGATCCTTATAGATCTGACATAGAGCAGAAGGTGTTGAGTGCTGTGGGTACATTATCTGTTAGCAATGCTTATAATCTATTGGGAGAGGGTCCCTCAGACGATATCGAACAGCTCTGTAAGGTATGGTATGGGAGAGGGGTTTGGACGTTGAGATCTCTTCTGAAATATGGGAAGATATCTGGGAAAATGCAATGAGGATCTCGATTTCTCACAGGCCCAACCCCTTGCAATTGAAGATTCCCCACAGGGTCCACCTGGTCCCAGACCACCTCGCTAAATTTAAAGCAGGAGCATCTCCAATGTGCCTTAAATGTGAAGTGAGCGTGGTGCATGCTTACTCATTGCCTTTGGTCCTGCCACAGAGTGCGGGCATACTGGAGCGCTGTGGGAGGCGAAATAGAGAAGGTCTTGTGGACGGAGGTGAAGATGGACCCGGTATCCCTTCTTCTTGGTTTTGTTCATTCACTTTCAGTAGATGTGCAGAAAAAAAACAGGCTTTTCAGTGTCCTCACTTTTTGTGCCAGAAAGTACATTCTATGAGGGTGGGTGTCGGAAAATCCCCAGAGGCTGGTGGAAGCTCGTCATCGAACACATCTCCTGTGACTTTCTCACGAGGATGGTGCGCCATAAAATGGAGAATTTCTATAGGACATGGTGGCCCTTTTTGGACTACCTGGGTACAGATTTGTCCACCATACTAATAAGAGCCTTTATATAGCCATGACAATTCGATGTAATGAATCTGATCTCCAGACAGGAGGAACTACGAACATATTAATATGTATAAACTTATGCGCTTGATGATCGAGGGCTATTGCTTTGTTTTGCTGAAGTCTGTTATGGTTATTATTATTATTATTATTATTGTTAAGACTTTTCCCTTTTAGCTTAGTTACCAGTTGATATTTATTTTTGTAATTAGCAGGTTTATTTTTAATATTAGAGGAGAAAGTGAGGTCTGCAGATGCTGGAGATCAGAGCTGAAAATGTGTTGCTGGAAAAGCGCAGCAGGTCAGGCAGCATCCAGGGAACAGGAGAATCGACGTTTCGGGCATAAGCCCTTCTTCAGGAATGAGGAAAGTTTGTCCAGCAGGCTAAGATAAAAGGTAGGAAGGAGGGACTTGGGGGAGGGGCGTTGGAAA
>NC_057722.1:71029368-71036719 GCF_004010195.1 Chiloscyllium plagiosum | reverse complement strand
TGCGGTCCTTGAAGATGGAGGCCATCTGGGTTGTACGTTTTTGGAACTGGTCCTCCTGGAAGCAGATGTGGCGGAGACGAAGGAATTGGGAGAATGGGATGGCGTTTTTACAGGGGGTAGGGCGTCAAGCTTCTTGAACACATGGGGCTAGTTCAGTTTGGGAAATATGGTCAGCATGGACGCGTTGGTCTAACAGGTCTGTTTCCATGCTGTATGACTGTATGTGTGTTGTTGGAGTTACACCCATTCAGGTAAGTGCAGAGTATTCCATCACACTCCCGATTTGTGTCTTGTGGATGGTGGTCAGGCTTTGGCAAGTCAGCAGATGAGTTATTTACCACAGTATTCCCAGCATCTGACCAAGCTCTTGTATTTATGTGGTGAGTCCAATTGAGTTTCTGCTCATTAGTAAGCCGAAGGATGTTGGAAGTGGGGATGTTGTTTGAATTGTTTGGTTTTGTATTTGTTGTAATATCCAAAAGAAAACATTTTTACTAATGCACTTACCTGAATGGGTGTAACTCCAACAACACACATACAGTCATACAGCATGGAAACAGACCTTTTAGACCAACGCGTCCATGCTGACCATATTTCCTAAACTGAACTAGCCCCATGTGTTCAAGAAGCTTGACGCCATCCAGGATAAAACAGCACAATGGATTGGCATCACACATTCACTTGCTCTAGCACCGACACTCTGTAGCAGCACATTGTAGAGTCCACAAGGTGTACTGCAGAAATTCATTGAGGCTCCTTTCACAGCACCTTCCAAACCCAGAAACATTACCGTCTCGAGAAGACAGAGGGTGTTGGTGGAGGGTTGCCTTTCAGGCTGGAGGCCTGTGACCAGCAGTGTGCTGGGTCCATTATTTTTTGTCATTTATATAAATAATTTGGATATGAGCATGGGAGGTATAGTTAGTAAGTTTGTAGATGACACCAAAATTGGAGGTGTAGTGGACAGGAAAGAAGGTTACCTCAGAGTACAACAGGATCTTGATCAGATGGGCCAATACCCAGTCTCTGCTGGTACAATATTACAGTACCCGGGCCTACTCACAGCCTGGAAACACACAGCCGCTGCTGGTACAATATTACAGTACCCGGGCCTACCCATAGCCTGGAACCATGCAGCCTCTGCTGGTACAATATTACAGTACCCAGGCCTATCCACAGCCTGGAACCGCGTAGCCGCTGTTGATAAAATATTACAGTACCCAGGTCTACACACAGCCTGGAACCGCGCAGCCTCTGCTGGTACAATATTACAGTACCTGGGCCTACTCACAGCCTGGAACCGCGCAGCCACTGCTGGTACAATATTACAGTACCCGGGCCTACTCACAGCCTGGAACCGCGCAGCCGCTGCTGGTACAATATTACAGTACCCAGGTCTACCCACAGCCTGGAACCGCGCAGCCGCTGCTGGTACAATATTACAGTACCTGGGCCTACCCAAAGCCTGGAACCGCGCAGCCGCTGCTGGTACAATATTACAGTACACGGGCCTATCCACAGCCTGGAAACACACAGCCGCTGCTGGTACAGTATTACAGTACCCAGGCCTATCCACAGCCTGGAAACACACAGCCGCTGCTGGTACAATATTACAGTACCTGGGCCTATCCACAGCCTGGAACCGCGCAGCCGCTGCTGGTACAATATTACAGTACTGGAAACACACAGCTGCTGCTGGTACAATATTACAGTACATGGGCCTATCCACAGCCTGAAACCACACAGCCGCTGCTGGCACAATATTAGAGTACCCTGGCCTACCCATAGCCTGGAGCCACGCAGCTAGTGCTTGTACAATATTACAGTACACAGGCCTACCCACAGCCTGGAACCATGCAGCCTCTGCTGGTACAATATTACAGTACACAGGCCTATCCACAGCATGGAACCGCGTAGCCGCTGTTGGTAAAATATTACAGTACCCGGGCCTACACACAGCCTGGAACCGCGCAGCCGCTGCTGGTACAGTATTACAGTACCCGGGCCTACCCACAGCCTGGAACCGCGCAGCCGCTGCTGGTACAACATTACAGTACCCGGGCCTACTCACAGCCTGGAACCGCGCAGCCGCTGCTGATACAATATTACAGTACCTGGGCCTACTCACAGCCTGGAACCACGCAGCCATGCTGGTACAGTATTACAGTACCTGGGCCTACCCACCGCCTGGAACCACACAGCCGCTGCTGGTACAGTATTACAGTACCTGGGCCTATCCACAGCCTGGAACCACACAGCCGCTGCTGGTACAATATTACAGTATCCTGGCCTACCCATAGCCTGGAACCACGCAGCTGCTGCTTGTACAATATTACAGTACCCAGGCCTACTCACAGCCTGGAACCGCGCAGCCGCTGCTGGTACAGTATTACAGTACCCGGGCCTACTCACAGCCTGGAACCGCGCAGCCGCTGCTGATACAATATTACAGTACCTGGGCCTACACACAGCCTGGAACCACACAGCCGCTGCTGGCACAATATTACAGTACCCGGGCCTACTCACAGCCTGGAACCACGCAGCCATGCTGTGGAACCACGCAGCCATGCTGGTACAGTATTACAGTACCTGGGCCTACCCACCGCCTGGAACCACGCAGCCGCTGCTGGTACAGTATTACAGTACCTGGGCCTACACACAGCCTGGAACCACGCAGCCATGCTGGTACAGTATTACAGTACCTGGGCCTACCCACAGCCTGGAACCGCGCAGCCGCTGCTGGTACAGTATTACAGTACCCGGGCCTACTCACAGCCTGGAACCGCGCAGCCGCTGCTGATACAATATTACAGTACCTGGGCCTACACACAGCTTGGAACCGCGCAGCCGCTGCTGGTACAATATTACAGTATCCTGGCCTACCCATAGCCTGGAAACACACAGCCGCTGCTGGTACAATATTACAGTACCCGGGCCTATCCACAGCGTGGAACCACACAGCCGCTGCTGGTACAATATTACAGTATCCTGGCCTACCCATAGCCTGGAACCACGCAGCTGCTGCTTGTACAATATTACAGTACCCAGGCCTACCCACAGCCTGGAAACGTGCAGCCTCTGCTGCTTGTACAATATTACAGTACCCAGGCCTACTCACAGCCTGGAACCGCGTAGCCGCTGTTGGTAAAATATTACAGTACCCGGGTCTACACACAGCCTGGAACCGCGCAGCCGCTGCTGGTACAATATTACAGTACCTGGGCCTACTCACAGCCTGGAACCACGCTGCCGCTACTGGTACAATATTACAGTTCCTGGGCCTACACAAGCCTGGAACCGCGCAGCCACTGCTGGTACAATATTACAGTACCTGGGCCTACTCACAGCCTGGAACCACGCTGCCGCTGCTGGTACAGTATTACAGTACCTGGGCCTACTCACAGCCTGGAACCACGCTGCCGCTGCTGGTACAATATTACAGTACCTGGGCCTATCCACAGCCTGGAACCGCGCAGCCGCTGCTGGTACAATATTACAGTACCTGGGCCTACTCACAGCCTGGAACCACACAGCCACTGCTGGTACAATATTACAGTACCTGGGCCTACTCACAGCCTGGAACCACACAGCCGCTGCTGGTACAGTATTACAGTACCTGGGCCTACACACAGCCTGGAAGCACACAGCCGCTGCTGATACAATATTACAGTACCTGAGCCTACTCACAGCCTGGAACCACGCAGCTCTGAAACCATGTCACCATTTCTCGGTACCATTGTGTCTCCATCGACATCCACACCACCATGTGTCCATGCACCACCTGAGACTGCGAGGACCCTGCTGCTGCTAATACCCCAGGGGTCTGCACTCTGGGAAAGGGATTGTTCCCATTCCTGCTAACGCTCCGGGAAGGGGACCGCTCCCATTTCTTCTGACCCTCCCAGAACGAAACATTCCCGCTGCTGCCAATGCTCCGGGAGAATCTTGAGCTGGAAAGTAAATGTTACATTAATCTACCAGGCAGCTCCCTCTGACCTTTCTGTGTTCAATGAAATGTATATTTTCAGACATGGTGACATTTTAGGAATGATACTTTTCTCTTTATATTCATTGAAGTTTAAAGCGAGTGAATGTATAATAAAGAAAGGGCATTTTAGATCAAAATTTAATACTAAAGCACAGAAACAAGTGAATGGTTATAAAAATATAGAGTCATTACAGCATGGAAACAGGCCCTTTGGCCCACCATGTCTATGCTGACCAACAAACACCAAACCACATTGATCCCATTTACCTGCACTTGATCCAAGGGTGGCACAATGGCTCAGTGGTTAGCACTCGCAGTGCCAGGGACCTGGATTCGATTCCTGCCTGTCTGTGTGGAGGTTTGCACATTCTCCCAGTGTCTGCGTGTGTTTCCTCCAGGTGCTCTTGTTTCCTCCCACAGTCCAAAGATGTGCAGGTCAGGGTGAATTGCCCATGGGAAATTGCCCATAGTGTTAGGTGCATTAGGTTGGGAATGGGTCTGGGTGGGTTACTCTTCAGAAGGTCAGTGTGGACCGGTTGTGCTGAAGGGCCTGTTTCCACACTGTAGGGAATCTAATCGAATCTTGCACCTGGCAATTTAAGGGCCTACCTTGACGACTTAAATATTGTGAGAATTCCTGCCTCCATCACACTCTCAGGCAGCACATTGCATATTTCTGCCACCCTCTGAGGTTAAAAATACTTTTTTGAGACCTTCCCTAACCCACTTACTCCTCACCTCAAACTATGCCTTCTGGTGTAGACATGTCTGCCATGGGGGAATGATTCTCACGATCTCCTCTGTCTCATAATTTTGCATATCTTACTCCGATCCCCTCTCAGCCTCCTCTGTTCCAATGAAAGCAAACCCAGCCTATCAAGTCTCCCCTCGTAACTGAGACTTTCCATCTCAGGCAACATCCTGGAGGATTGCGTCTGCACTCTCTCCAGAGCAATGATAACCTTCTGATAGTGTGGCGATCGGAACGGCTCGGAGTTTACATGGTGTCGGTGGATGAAATGAGAGAACAGACATCAATTTCATTAGAAATGTTGAAAATCTTGTAGGGTATTTTCTAATCAATATGACCCATCCAGTGGCATTTAAGTTACTGTAGATCACTTACAAATGTGTACAGTTTGGACAGGATCAGCCTTCGGCTCTGTTTACAAAACAGATTATTTAAATTGTGCTTGAGTTGGGAGGTAAAATAAATGTGTTAAATTAAATTCATCAGTGAGCTCACCCTGACCTTTGGTTGTCAGATGAAATATCCATTTTTAGATAAACTGACATTTAGGATCAGTTTATTGTAACCTGAGTTGGGCTGCTGGGTGAAACAACTGGAAGCCTACAAGTTTGTAGGCTTTGTTTCCCTCAGTGACCCATCTAAGTAACCAGTCATAGAGATGTACAGCTTGGAAATAGACCCTTCAGCCCAACTCGTCCATGCCGACCAGATATCTTAAATTAATCTAATCCCATTTGCCAGCACCCGGCCTATATCCCACTAAACCCTTCCTATTCATATCTCCATCCAGATGCCTTTTAAATGTTGCAATTGTACCAGCCTCCACCACTTCCTCTGGCAGCTCATTCCGTACATGTATTACCCTCTGCGTGAAAAAGTTGCCCCTTAGGTCTCTTTTATATCTTTCCCCTCTCACCCTAAACCTATGCCCTCTAGTACTGGACAAGGGGAAATGACCTTGTCTATTTACCCTATCCATGCCCCTCATGATTTATAAGCCTCTATAAGGCCACCCAGGAGAAAGTGAGGACTGCAGATGCTGGAGTATCAGAGTTGAAAAATGTCGTGCTGGAAAAACACAGCAGGCCAGGCAGCATCCAAGGAGCAGGAGAATCAACGTTTCAGGCATAAGCCCTTCTTCAGATTCTCCTGCTCCTCGGATGCTGCCTGGCCTGCTGTGTTTTTCCAGCACGACATTTTCTCTGAAACCTTTCAAGTTTCACAACATCTTTCCTATAGCAGGGAGACCAGAACTGAATGCAATATTCCAAAAGTGGCCTAACCAATGTCCTGTCCAGCCGCAACATGACCTCCCAATGCCCGTACTCAATACTCTGACCAACAAAGGAAAGCATACCAAACACCTTCTTCACTATCCTATCTACCTGCAACTCCACTTTCAAGGAGCTATGAACCTGCACTCCAAGGTCCCTTTGTTCAGCATAGCCTAAAGCAGCGTACACGTTTCAGTCTGTATAATGCTGTCATTAAACACACAGGCCGAGTGCACAGGAGCAATAAGACAGTGTGATCCTATTTCAGGTAAATAAACAAAGAACTGTGGATGTTGGAGATTGAGGCAAAAACAGAAATTTCTGGTGAAACTCAAAGGGTCTGGCTGCATCTATGGGAATCCTGCAGCCCCTGGGTATCAACATTGAATTCAATAGCTTCAGTGCTTGATTCATTGTTCCATGATTATTACCCATCCCTACCCCCACACCCAGTTCTGTTCTGACATGTACTGCCTTTAGCCCATTCCCACCTACTCCCAGGGAGATGATCACATTATATGGTTTGCATTCATCTATCCTACTCTTCATTGTCATTGCCACTTTTTAGCTTTTCTTTTTATCCTGGCCCTGCCATCCATCACCTCCTTGCTGACCTCCCCTTTTCAGCCCCCCCGTCGCTCAGGGCTCCATCTCCTCCAATCCACTGACCTCTCTCTATCCTTCACACCCCTCTATCCCCACCTCCAGATTGTCTTCAGCATAAGTATCACTTTTTTTCGCAACAGCTAACAGTTCTGATGAAGAATCACTGGACTTGAAACGTTAATGCTGCTTTCTTCCCACAGATGCTGCCAGACCTGCTGAGTTTCTCCAGCAATTTCTCAGTTTGGTTAACTTTCAGGGCCAACTGTTCAATTGGCTGATTTCTTCCTGAACTGGCTTTTTTTGCACAGGGCTCTGTGGTTAGCATTGCTGTCTCACAGCTCCAGGGACCCAGGTTCGATCCCAGTCTCGGGTGACTGTCTGTGTAAAGTTTGCACATTCTCCCTGTGTCTGTGTGGGTTTTCTCTGGGTACTCCAGTTTCCTCCCACAATCTAAAGATGTGCAGATCAGGTGGATTGGTCATGCTGTGGTGTCCGGGGATGTGTAGGTTAGGTATATTAGTTAGGGGAATGGGTCTGTGTGGTATACTCTTGGTCACGGGCAGACGGGTCTATCCGCTCAAGGATAGATTACCTGTTTGTGTCCCGAACGCTCTCGGTCAGATCCACCGACGTCAAGCCGGTGTTCTTCTCTGACCACTGCCTCCTGCTGGCCGACTGTCACCTACAGGACGAGCAGCGGGCTGGTAAGGGAATGTGGAAGCTGAACACAAA
>NC_057722.1:71016924-71026025 GCF_004010195.1 Chiloscyllium plagiosum | reverse complement strand
GCAGCTGCCGCCAAGGCGCGGTGGGGAAAGACCACCGTGTAACATCTGCCTACCTAAGAAGAACAGGGGGCCCACACAGTCATTTGGGCTCTGCTGACACCTCAGCTAAAAATGTAATCGTACAGACCTGTAAATAGGAATGATTACTCTGTTTCAGTATGCAAAAAAATGGAATGTTTACATATGTATGGCATGTCCAACTGTACAGACCATCAAAGTATTTTATGAATAAAGTATATTTTTGAAATAAAAAAAGTCAGTGTGGACTTATTGGGCCGAAGGGTCTGTTTCCACTCAGCTAAAAATGTAATCGTACAGACCTGTAAATAGGAATGATTACTCTGTTTCAGTATGCAAAAAAATGGAATGTTTACATATGTATGGCATGTCCAACTGTACAGACCATCAAAGTATTTTATGAATAAAGTATATTTTTGAAATAAAAAAAGTCAGTGTGGACTTATTGGGCCGAAGGGTCTGTTTCCACACAGAAGGGATTCTAATTCAAGAGACTTTTCCCATTCGGTCCTTTAGAAGTGGACGAAAGTTAGAGTCTCTGAGGCACCCATGCACGTTATATACAAATACTTAGATTTGACCTTCCTATTGTAGGGTTGTATTCATAGACAATTCCAATGGGTGAGTAGCGTCCTTGGTTTAACTGCTCAGTGTTGACAGAGGGTATCCGGAATGGATTGTGTTATATGCCAAGCATATGACTTTCTAATAAAAACAAATTACTGCAGAAGCTGGAAATCTGAGATAGTGAATGCTGGAAAACCTCAGCAGATCTGGCAGTATCTGTACAGAGAGAGAAACAGAGCTAACCTTTTGAGTCCTCTATAACTCTTCTTTGGAACTGTTAGTCAAGGTAACCGTGGGAGTCGACGGGCTTGTAATGTGCTGTGGTGAACAGTCTACCCTCAGGAATGGAAAGAGTGAAATCAAGGAAGGGAAGTGTCAGAGATGGGCCAGGTGATGGTGGGAGAAAGGATGGAAACCAGAAACAAATCCAGATGAGAGCAGAAAGCAGCACTAAAGACATCATTGAAGCTCTAAGGCGCGGAAGGAGGTTTTTCAGACCACCAAGTCTGCACCGACCCTCCAAAGAGCATCTCACCCAGACCCGACTATATCCCACCTCCCCATATTTATTATGGCTAATCCACCCAGACCTGCACATCTTTGGACTGTGGGAGGAAACCGGAGCACTTGGAGGAATCCATGCAGACACGGGGAGAATGTGCAAACTCCACACAGTCACCCAACGGTGGACTTCTGGCAAACATTTGTAAACTGCTTTAACATTACTGAACCAAGTGATCACAGAATAGTGTGAAACACTAACTCCCAGAATCTGATTAATCCAATCTGGTGGTAACCCCTTGGCTGTCAGTGACCCACACTTTCAGATCTGTTGGCACTAGCATGACTATTCCTCCAACCTCAGAACAATTGCATTGCAAGGCATGGGATCCTTGTCTTTCAGATATTGGAGCTCCTGTTTCATCTGAACACTGGTTCTGTCGAAGTTTTGCTTATATTTTGCTTGTGATTATATCTTTCCGTTCCCATTTACAAGGCAAGATGTTGGGCATTTCCTAGAGGGATGTTCGTGTGAGACTGTGTGAAGAGCATTAACAACTGTCTGATATATTTATATAAAATAGAGTTCCTGTGATCTCCCTCTGGGATTGTAGTTTGTTTGTATCTACGATTGGTGTTGACACAGATTGCATCGTGCCTAGTTGTCACTGAACATTATCTTTTATTGAACATGGTAACTTCTAACAATAAACAGTCCAAGAAGCAAGGCTCCCAGGCAGAATCATCTCCCAGTCTAATCATGTCAACTTTCAGAGGAAACATGGAACTTTACAACAGGCCCTTCAGCCCACTATGTTTCTGCCTAGTCTGATGCCATTCTAAACTAATCCCATCAGCCTACACATTGTCCACATCCCTCTATTCTCTGTCTGTTCATGAGCCTGTCTAACTGCACCTTAAGAATTGCTATCATATCTGCTTCGTAAAAACAATGACTGCAGATGCTGGAAACCAGATTTTGGATTAGTGGTGCTGGAAGAACACAGCAGTTCAGGCAGCATCCAAGGAGCAGCAAAATCGACGTTTCGGGCAAAAGCCCTTCATCAGGAATCCTGATAGAGGGCTTTTGCCCGAAACGTCGATTTTGCTGCTCCTCGGGTGCTGCCTGAACTGCTGTGCTTTTCCAGCACCACTAATCCAAAATCATACCTGCTTCCACCACCTCCCCAGTAGCGTGTTCCAGGCACCAACAACACTCTGCGTAAAAAACTTGCCTCATGCATCTCCTTTGAACTTTCTCCCTTTCACCTTTAACCTATGCCCCCAGCGTTTGACATTACTACCCTGGGAAAAAGACTCCGACGATCCACCCAATACATACCTCTCATCACTTTATATACTTCCATCAGGTTATCCCTCAGCCTTCGGCACTCTAATGAAAACAATCCAAGTTTGTTCAAACTCTCCTAATGGCTAATACACTCCATTCCTGGCAACATCCAGGTAAGCCTCTTCCGCACCCTTTCTGAAGCCTCCACATCCTCCCTATAGTGCAGTGACCAGCACTGCACACAATACTCCAAATGTGGCAACACCAAAGTCTTACACATTGCAACATGCCATGTCAAATTCACACTCAATGCCCTGAACTGTGAAGGCAAGCATGTCGTATACCTTCTTGACCATCTTATACCATCTTATATCATCTTATACCATCGTATACCATCTTATCCACTTGTGTTGCCACTGTCAGGGATCTATGGACTTAGTCCCCCGAAATTCCTCTGTATGGCTATTGTTCCTAAGGGTCTGGCTATTTACAGTACACTTTCCTCTTGCATTTGACCTCCCAAAATGGGTCTGGCAGCATCTGGAGGAAGAAAGCAGTTTTAAATCCTGCTTAGGGTGGCACAGTGGCTCAGTGGTTAGCACTGCTGCCTCACAGCACCAGGGACCAGGGTTCGATTCCAGCCTAGGGTAACTGTCTGTGTGGAGTTTGCACATTCTCCCCATGTCTGCGTGGGTTTCCTCTGGTTTCCTCCCACAGTCCAAAGATGTGCAGGTTAGGTGAATTGGCCATGCTAAATTGCCATTGAATTAGTCAGCGGGGGAATGTGTCTCGGGGGGAGCTCAGTGTAAACTTGTTGGGCCGTAGGGCCTGTTTTCACACTGTAGGGAATCTAATCTAACGATAAAATAACTTCAATTTCTGTTTTTGTTTCAGATCTGCAGTTCTTTGTTTTATTCCTAATTCACACGTTAACTTTAACCCTTTACATTGTCAGTCATGAATTAAGTAAGGCCTAGAAGAGGTGCAGAACATCCACCCCTTCCCATCGAGTCAGATATTCATCTTAACATTAAAGTTCTAATGTCACATTGCGGCTCATATGTGAGACAGTAGTCTTGATTCACCCTGTCACCAGAATATTACTTTGTTTTGAATTAATACCACCCCATGGCAGGGTGGGGGCAAGAGGAAGGAAATGGAAAGAAAGAGAAATAAAGAGAGAGGAGAGTAAAATAAAGACAAGAAGGAGAGAAAAAGATAGAGGGAGAAGGAAAGAAAGCAAGAGATTTAAAAAAAGGAAAAAGAAATGGAAGAGAAAGAAACAAGGAACCCAAGAAACAAAAACAGAATTTGCTGGAAAAGCTCATCAGGTCTGGCAGCTTCTGTGCAGAGAGATCAGAGTTAACCTTTCACGTACCCGGACTGTTAATTCTGATGTCCCTTCACATTAGAACATAAGAACTAGAAGCAAGAGGAGGCCGTTTGGCCCATCGAACCTGCTCCATGATTCAGTCAGATCATGGCTGACCTTTTTGTGGCTTCAGCTCCACTTACCCACCCTCTTAATTCCTTGGCTGTTCAAAAAATTATCTATCTAAATTTTAAAAACATTCAATGAGGAAGCCTCAACTGCTTCCCTGGGCAGGGAATTCCACAGATTCACAACCCTCTGGGTAAAGAAGTTCCTTCTCAATTCAGTCTGAAATCAGCTCCCCCTGATTTTGAGGCCATGCCCGCTTGCCCTCGTGGAAACATCCTCTCTACTTCTATCTTATTTCTTCCCTTCATAATTTTATATGTTTCTGTAAGATCCCTCTGTAGATCATTTTTCTAAATTCCAATTAATATAATCCCAGTCTACTCAGTCTCTCCTCATAAAGTAACCCCCTCAAATCTGGAATCAACCCAGTGAACCTCCTCTGCACCCCCTCCAGTGTCAAGTAAGGAGACCAAAACTGCACGCAGTACTCCAGGTGTGGCCTCACCAGCAGCACCCTGTACAGCTGTAACTTTACCTCCCTGCTTTTAAACGCAATCCCTTTAGCAATGAAGGATAAAATTCCATTTGCCGTCCTAATTACTTGTTGCACCTGCAGACGAACCTTCTGTGATTCATGCACCCAGGTCCCTCTGCACAGCAGCACACTGCAATTTCTTACCATTCAAGTAGTAGTTCTTCTTACTCTTCACAGATGCTGCCAGACCTGCTGAGCTTTTCCAGAAACTTCTGCTTTTGTCTCTGGTCGACAGCATCTGCAGTTCTTCCAGTTTTTATTAAAGAAACCAAAGAGTTGAATTTGAACTGCATGGGTTTGATAACAGGAAGCACATCTGGGATTTACATATAGATGAATCAAAACCCATTTTACAAGATGAAAGACTGAACAGCAATCTCGGTTTGTTCAATATATCGCATCAGTGTATGACACTGTGATCTTTTACTATAAATTCTGTGTCCTATGATCCTGCCCTACTAGTTTCCTGATGAAGGAGCTGCGCTCTGAAAGCTAGTACCCCCAAATAAACCTGTTGGACTATAACCTGACGTCATGTGATTTTTAACCTAGTCCACCCCAGTCCAACACCAGCACCTCCACATCAAGACTTCTCCTGAACACCAGCTGCCACTCTGAAAGGGAAGGGTGGAGAAGCATTGAGCTCCAGTTTACAGGGGTGAGTCAGCCAACACAGCGAGTACAGACAGTGGCTCTACTTCAGGCAGTCTGCATACTCTCAGGAGACTCAAACTTTCCCATTGGCTGGTCATTGGCATTTGTCTGGAAGAAGACTTCCTGTAAAGAAGACCAGGTGACCAAATATGTCCAATGACAGTCAACGTCACCGCCACCCTTCACTTGCACCCCTCCAGCTCCTTGCAGGCACTCGCTGGAGGTAGCTGTAAAGCCTTTGCTACACAGCTGACTTAGGCTATGTTTTACCAGGATTTACAAACAGATGAGATCAGTCAGAATGAGGGGATTGTCAGTTCTGTCACTCTCCATAGCTCCCCATTGATCCTCTGGGTAATCAACTCTGTACACGGGGGCACTCAAGACACCCATGGAACACCTTGTCATCTGTGTTGAGGATGTCCACTCCAACTACTGTCACAGTCAGACCATTGTTCATGTCTGGGCAAGGTTTCCAGGGAACTTTTTTAATAGTTCCATCATGAAGTTCCAAGAGCAGAGATAGCAGATAGCACTTTGACTCCAAGGCTGTGTTCTTTAGACATGGCTGATGATATCGGTGAGCAGCCGAGGTGAGAATACACATGAAAGCTACAAAACAAACTACATAACCACCAGAGCTGTAACGGATTAATCAGGATGCTGAACACTGGATGATAGGAACCAGAGTAGACCATTCAGCACCTTGAGCATGCTCAACCATTCTAGATTGTGACTGATCTAGTGGTTCACACTACTGCCTCACAGCGACAGGGGCCTGGAGTCATAGAGATGTACAGCATGGAAACAGACCCTTCAGTCCAACTCAGCGCCAGGGACCTGGGTTCAATTCCAGCTTCGGGTGACTGTCTGTGTGGAGTTTGCACATTCTCCCCGTGTCTGCGGGGGTTTCCTCCTGGTGCTCCGGTTTCTTCCACGGTCCAAAGATGTGCAGGTTAGGTGGATTGGCCATGGGAAATGCAGGGATAGGATAGGAGTTGGGTGGTGGGCCTGGATGGGATGCGCTTTGGAGGGTTGTTGCAGGATTCAATAGGCCAAATGGTCTCTTTATGCACTGGAGAGATTCTCTGATGATCTGCTTCAATGCTTGGTGCTAGCTCTATATCCTTCGTTGTCATTAATATTGATCCTTAGCTTGAACTTACTTAGCCATAGAGTCATAGAGTCCTATAGCACAGAGATAGGCCCTTTGGCCCAAACTGGTCCATGCCGACCAAAATGCCCATCCACGCTAGCCCCATTTCCCTGCACTTGGCCCATATCCTTCTAAACCTTTCCTATCCATGTATTTATCCAAATGCCTTTTAACTGTTGTTAATGTACCCACCTCAACCACTTCTGCTGGCAGCTCATTCCATATGCGTACCACCCTCTGGGTAAAAAGGTTGCCCCTCAGGGTCCCTTTTCTTCTTTGCCCTCTCACCTTAAACTGATGCCCTCTCGTCCTCGATTCCCCAACCCTGGGAAAAAGACTGAGTGCATTCACTCTATCTATGCCTCTCAGGATCTTATGCACTTCTATAAGATCCCCCATCAGTGTTATAGAGTCATAGAGATGTACAGCATGGAAACAAACCCTTCAGTCCAACTTGTCCATGCCGACCAGATACTGAATTTGAATTTAATTTATTGTCACATGTACTGAGGCACAGTGAAAAGCTTTGTCCCAAGCTAAAGTCCCACCTGCCAGCACCCAGCCCATATCCCTCCAAACCTTCCTATTCACATACCTATTCAGATGCCTTTTAAATGTTGCAATTGTACCAGCCTCCACCACTTCCTCTGGCAGCTCATTCCATACATGTGCCACCCTCTGTGTGAAAGGTTGCCCGTTAGGTCTCTTTTATATCTTTCCCCTCTCACCCTAAACCTATGCCCTCTAGTTCTGGACTCCCCGACCCCAGGGAAAAGACTTTGTCTATTTATCCTATCCGTGCCCCTCATAATTTTATAAACCTCTATAAGGTCACCCCTCAGCCTCCGACACTCCAGGGAAAACAGCCCCAGTCTATTCAACCTCTCCCTACAGCTTAAATCCTCCAACCCTGGCAACATCCTTGTAAATCTTTTCTGAACACTTTCAAGTTTCACAACATCCTTCCGATAGGAATTGTACGCAATATTCCAACAGTGGCCTAACCAATGTCCTGTACAGCATCAACATGACCTCCCTATGCGCTAAAGAAAAAACTCCTGGCTTGTCCACCCTCTCCCTATAACCCAGACCCTTGAGTCCTGGCAACATCCTTGTAAATTTCTTCTGCATTCTTTCCATTTTAATAACATCCTTCCTATAGCAAGGTGACCAATACTGAACACAACACTCCAAGTTCGGCCTCACCAACGTCCTGTACAACTGCAACCTAACTTTCCAACTTCTACACTTCTGATCCACACTCTCGGGGATAATTAATCCCAAAGAGGTTTCCTCTAGACCTCAGTCCAAAATGGCATACCTTCTACACTGAGACTGTTATCCTCGGTTCTAAACCTCCCAGCCAACAGAAAGACCCTTGCTGCATTGACTCTGTCTATCCCTTTAAGAATTTTGTAGGTTTCTCAGAGAGTTCCTCTCATTCTAAGAAGCTCCAAGGAATGCCAGGCCCAGATTCCTCAATCTCTCCTCATGGGAGACTCCCATCCGTCTAGCGATCAGTCTGGTAAACCTCCACTGCACTATGTATCCTTCCTTAGGCAAGGGGATCAGACTACGCACAGTGCACCAAGTGCAATCTCACTAAAGTTCCATATGATTCTTTGGACCTTGCACTCAGTTCACCTTCTGAATGACTTGTTGCACCTGCTTGTTAATTTTCAGTGATATATGGACAGGTCCCCTTAGATTTTAATACTTTCCAATGTCTCAGCATTTAAGGAACAGCATTTATTGCCCATCCCCAAATGCCCAGAGACCACTTAAGAGTCAACCTTGTTGTGGGTCTGGAGTCATGTAGAGGGCAGACCAGATGAGGACAGCAGTATCCTACCCAAAATGGGGGAACCAGATGGAGTTCTCCTGACAATGGTCAATGGTTTTGTGACCATCATTAGCCTCTCAATTCCAGGTTGTTTTTTAATTGAAGTAAAACTCCAGCGTCTGCTGAGGTGGGATTCAAACCTGGATCCCTTGAACATACCTGGGTCCCTGGAATAATAGAGGGAGGAAGAAACGTGGCTGAAGAGTTTCTGTGCAGAGGAGATGACCTGGGGTGTGCAGTGAGAGAGGGACTCACTGAAATCCTTGCAGAGGGAGGAAGAGGGAGTAAAGGCCTTCCTAACCTCCAATCTTCTTCCTGACCTCTCCGTCCCCACCCCACTCCGGCCTATCACCCTCACCTTGACCTCCTTCCACCTATCGCATTTCCAACGCCCCTCCCCCAAGTCCCTCCTCCCTACCTTTTATCTTAGCCTGCTGGACACACTTTCCTCATTCCTGAGGAAGGGCTTATGCCTGAAACGTCGATTCTCCTGTTCCCTGGATGCTGCCTGACCTGCTGCACTTTTCCAGCAACATATTTTCATCCCTGGAATAATAGCATGGCAATAATAACCACGAGGCCATCATCTCCCCCTGAACTGCGTTTGTCAATTTGTCAACAGAAAGCTCCTGATGAATGCAATGAAATAAGGACCAGAACATTACTTCCATTTAAAAAAAAATCACACAACACCAGGTTATAGTCCAACAGGTTTGACTGGAAGCACTAGCTTTCGGAGCGACGCTCCTTCATCAGGTGGTTGTTGAAGGAGCGTCGCTCCAAAAGCTAGTGCTTCCAATTAAACCTGTTGGACTATAACCTGATGTTGTGTGATTTTGGCGTTTGTACACCCCAGTCCAACACTGGCATCTCAAAATCATTATTTCTAGTGCCATTGGATGAGGGATTAATATTGTCCAAGGCCCAGGGGAAGAACAGAGCTCATTTCACTGTTGTTCATGGGATCTTCCAACTGAGAGGGACAGATTGATTTAAAAACTCAACTGAAGAAATGTCTACACATATTCTGAGCCTTATAGAGGTTTACAAAATTATGAGGGGCATGGATAGGATAAATAGACAAAGTCTTTTCCC
>NC_057722.1:71010044-71016859 GCF_004010195.1 Chiloscyllium plagiosum | reverse complement strand
GGTCGGCATGGACAGGTTGGACCGAAGGGTCTGTGTCCATGCTGTACATCTCTATGACTCTATAAATGTCATTGTCGGGATATAATCGATGAATTTAAAGTTTAAACTTTAACATTAAAGTTGCCTGTCAGAGATTGTATTCCCTGTAGCAAAAAACAGGGACTGCCCACAAGTAAATAATAGAGAAGTGTAAAATGTCACCAATGGCTATCTTTTGAACCCTGCTGCAACATTACTTCATGCATTGAGCTGTCAAACGTTCGGCACAACTCTCTCCACATTATTTTCTCGCGTCAAAGAACAATTGATCAGATTTCAGACCTTCCACCCTCGTACCTATCTCACACGCTCTTACAGATCCAGAATTCCACAAGGTTGCAAATTTTAAGATGTTACCACAGCAACAAAAGATGGTGAATTGTTCGAGACATTTTCATTCGGTGGGGCATTCTGATTTCAAATGTTAATTTGCTAAGAAATGTTCTACCCAGAGCACAAAGTCACAAAGGCCGTGTGTGAGCTAGAGTAATAACAGTTTCTGTTATGCTAAGAAGGTCTATTATAGTAACAGCTTCCTTTCATTCAGTTATCACAGTCATTTATTTAATTAAGACAGCAGTATTGACATTGGATTTGAGATACAGATGGCTCTTAGAATTTTATGACATTAAGTGCATCAAGGCCAGCTCTTGTAATGTAATTACACTGTAAAATAGATAAAATGTAACAGTGCAATCCATTTCAAAGTTACTAAGCTGTTTCGTGACCTCTCACACATGGTACTATTGTTCTAGCATTCTTTGTGAATGAGTTCTTAATGTCCATGTCCACCTCTGCGGTTTCATAAGTTAATGATTAAACAGCAGAGTTTGCACAGAGCAGAGAAGCCCAATCGTACAATACCCTGAAATGGAATGAAGTCAAATGCACGCCAACAAGTGTCAAGTTACCGATGACGGGAACAAAATGATGTGGTCTTTCTGGACCGGTCAAGATGCCATTTCTCAATGCTGCTTACTGCTTGTATATTCAAATTGGAAAGGGAATACATTTAGTTCTGTGTTTTGCTTCTTACCAATGACTTAGAAACATAGAAAATAGGAGCAGGAGTAGTCCATTTGGCCCTTTCAGCCCGCCTATCATTCATCGTGATCATGATTAGTCATCCAAGTGAATGACATTGAGTTTCACCTCACGTGCATATCC
This sequence comes from Chiloscyllium plagiosum, assembly GCF_004010195.1. NCBI lineage: Eukaryota > Metazoa > Chordata > Chondrichthyes > Orectolobiformes > Hemiscylliidae > Chiloscyllium > Chiloscyllium plagiosum. The sequence continues at coordinate 71,015,653 of NC_057722.1, read as the reverse complement.
AACCCCAACTTGAGATAGCACAATGCTTCGGTCTCAGCTGTTTTCTGTGGTTGCGAATTCTGTGGTAGTTCACCACTCTCTGGGTGATGAGATTTCCCTTCATTTTAGTCCTCCACTTTTCATTATATCCTTAGACCTGTCATCTTTCACCATCCTGTTCACTAGAGGGAAGTACTGGAGGCTGCTCGTGTCTGTGTTTAGTTGGATTGTCCAACCATCCAGAAAATAACCATGAAGCTTCATGAGGTACTGCCTCACACAGTACTCTTTCCCAGGATAATTGGGAAGAAGGTGTAGATCTGGGGCAAAGTGGACCTTCCTTATCTTTACCTCACTTGTGGCCTTATTACAATTAGAATTTGGTTAATTGTCACATATACTCACATTACAAAAGATCAGGAGTACAGTGAAAAGGGTCCAATGTTGCCAACACATGGCACCATCTTAATTACAAAATACCTAGGTACAAATCTTAGGTGCAAAAAGAGGAGAAAATAAAGAAAAAAAACACATTACAGACATACATTATAAGCGTTAGCAAAATAAGACATAAAGCTAAAAGATAGACATTATAGTCTTTTCTATGAGGCCTCCACTTGGTCTGATCGCGCTCCACCAGCTTGCAACCAGTAACCATCTTTGCTCCATACCAACAGGCCACCATTCCCAATCTGCTCTGATGGTCCACCCACTGTGCTCTGACACCCCAACAAAAGAGGAAAATTACAGAAGAAAACAAAACACAAGAGAAAAAAAAGAGGCAAAGAGAAGAGGAACAGACAGAATGGATGAGCTCTGGCTGGAGCGTGCTACTCCTCCGCCATCTTGGATGATATCGATACACTGACCTCCCAACCAGGTCTCAAGTGGCAGCATCAGTCAGGTAGCCCCTGGAGGGGATCAGGGCTGCTCAGGACAGAGAATACCATTTCCATTGCTGCTGTCTGTGGGCCAAGCAATATCTGAGTAGGAACCTGAGTAAAGAGGGCTTGGAGACAGCCTGAATTGCAATGCTGACTAACAAATAGCCCACAAATAGCAATTGGAAAATCTTTTCATTCACTCATGAGACATGGGCATCACTGGCCTAGTTGCTGTGGAGAAGGCAGTGGTGGAGCTGCCTTCTTGAATGGCTGCAGTCCACGGTCTGATTTTGTTTCTTTGTTTAATAATGATGAGACTTTGTAGTGATTGCTACAACTGAGTGGCTTGCTACGCCATTTCAGAGGGCAGTTGAGAGTCAACCACATTGCTGTGGGCCTGGAGTCATATGTTGGCCAGGCCAACTGAGGATGGCAGATTTCTTTCTCTGAAGGACATTAGTGACCAGAAGGCTTTTTCAACAATGGCTTCATGATCATCAAATACCAGATTGTTAAATTCCACTATCTGCCATGGGCGCGGCATGGTGGCTCAGTATTTAGCACTGCTGCCTCACGGCACCAGGGACCCAGGTTCGATTCCAGCCTCGGGAGACTGTCCGTATGGAGTTTGCACATTCTCCCCATGGGTTTCCTCCAGGTGCTCTGGTTTCCTCCCATAGTCCAAAGATGTGCTAAATTGCCCGTAGAGTTAGGTGCATTAGTTAGGGGAAATGGGTCTGGGTGGGTTACTCTTCGGAGGGTTGGTGTGGACTGGTCGGGCCGAAGGGCCTGTTTCCACACTGTAGGGAATTGAATTGAATTGAATCGAACCCAGATCCTCGGAACAAGTGTTATCAAGAGATAGCTGGGTATTTAATATAGTCGCACTTGGAATATTGTGTGCAGTTCTGGTCGCCATATTTCAGAATGGATGTGGAAGCATTAGAAAAGGTGCAGAGGAGATTTACCAGGATGTTGCCTGGTCTGGAGGGAAGGTCTTATGAGGAAAGGCTGAGAGACTTGAACCTGTTCTCATTGGAAAGAAGAAGGCTAAGAGGGGATTTGATAGAGACATATAAGATGATCAGAGGATTAGGCAGGGTAGACAGTGAAAGTCTTTTTCCTAGGATGATGACGTCAGCTTGTACGAGGGGATATAACTACAAATTGAGGGGTGATAGATTTAAGACAGATGTCAGAGGCAGGTTCTTTACTCAGAGAGTGGTAAGGGTGTGGAATGCCCTACCTGCTAATGTAGTTAACTCAGTCACATTAGGGAGATTTAAACAATCCTTGGATAAGCACATGGGTGATGATGGGATAGTGTAGGGGGATGGGCTTAGATTAGTTCACAGGCCAGAGCAACATCGAGGGCTGAAGGGCCTATTCTATGTCCTCTGTTCTAAGTATCTTAATACGACATGGACCCAGTGTATTTAGCCCACTGGGGAAGGAAACTGCTATCCTTACCTAGTCTGGCCTACATGTGACTCCAGCCCCACAGCAATGTTATTGCCTCCTAACTACCCTCTGGGCAATTAGGGATGGGCAATAAATGCTGGCCAGGCCAGTGATGCCTTCATCCTGTGAATGAACTTTTAAAACAATACATAGCCCTTCTTCTGAACTTATAGTGAAGGGGAGGTCATGGTTGGAGCAGCTGAAGATGGTTGGCTTGATGTAGCTGCCCTGAGAGAACCCTGTGTTGACATCCACTGGAGGGTTTTCCCTCTTGTCCTCACTGACTTCCAGCCAATCGATGCAGTCCAAACCCAAATTGAAAGCAAAGTTCATCTAACTTCAACATTGGTCAGCCCTGGTTGGTGCTTACGCAGATAACTCGGTCTTCCTCTGTTTCACTTCCCCTCGTTGTTTCCCTTTAAGTGATAGACATTCCCCGACTGGCCTCACCAGCTTGTTTTTTTTCCTCAAAGCTGCCCATTTGTTGTGACAGGTGTAATGTACCTCTACTTAATTAATCTTGTCTTTGCTGCTCTTAATTTAACAGTCCATCTGCCGAGGCTGCGATTTGAGATATTTTAAGGTCTGCCTTCCAGATGGATACCTGGTTACTATACCCATGAGACAGCAGCTTCTGTTCCAATTAATAACTGCACTCATGAATGCCTTTGCATCAGGAGACAATCGGAATCAGTGTTAAACTAACCCATATGTCAATCACTTGAGTCACTTGCAGCTAGGAGTCATTAGGGGTCTACAGAACAGAAAAAAGTCCTTTGGCCCATTGTTTCTGTGCCAATTGAGGATAACCACCCACTCCCCTTTTACAACACTTGGCTCATAGCCTGGTATGACACAGAAGTGGGTACTGCAAATGCTGGAGATTAGAGTCAAGATTAGAGTTGTATGCCTCGGCATAAGTGCACATCTAAATGCATCCTAACATTAGAAAGATTTCTACCTCTGCCACCCTTACAGACAGTGAGTTCCTGACTCCCACTAATGCTAAAGTCACCATAGTTCCAGAAAATCACAGCATTGCTCTCTCAAGACAGAGGGGGAGGGAGAGAGAGAGAGAGAAAACAAGGGGCAACTGTGGGGGCTTAATCTGAGGGTCACTGTGCCTCAGGGAGAGTTTGAGAAGGAGAGTCTTTCATAATATCATCAGCTGGTGTTAGAAATGAACCCATACCACTGGGTCTGGTTGCAAACCAGCCATTCAGCTGACTGAGCTAACTCCTTGCCCTTTAGCGTGAAACATTTCTCCTTACATCCTGCTTAATTCCTCTGCCCCTTACCTTCAATCCAAGTCCTCCCACATTTGGTCATTAATGCCTCCACCAAACAGAATGGGTGTATTAATAGGAAGGGTTTGGAGGGATATGGGCCGGGTGCTGGCAGGTGGGACTAGATTGGGTTGGGATATCTGGTCGGCATGGACTGGTTGGACTGAAGGGTCTGTTTCGTGCTGTACATCTCTATGACTCTATGACTCTGTCTACGCCCTCCACAGTGTCTCCATGATTCCACATAAAATCCAATCCAAAGATGGAGCCAAGTGAATAGGCAATCACAGAATGGCTCCAGTACAGAAGGAGGCCATTTGGCCCATTGTGTGTGTGTTGGCCTTCTGCAAAAACAACAGTACCCAGTACCGCTACCATCCCCTGACATAATGATAAAGAGGGATATATGGAGTAGACAGATAGAAATGTTTAAAGAAGATAGTGTAGTGATTGTAACGAGGTCAGCCAGGTGGACCTCATAGAATATGAGTTTCCTGATTGGGACTGTTAACCTGGTCCAATCAGGGAGCCCTGGCTGACAGATATGAACAGGAGATTCAGAGTCTTCTCAGTTTAGGGGACTGACTCTGTGCTGGCTGGTGTTATAGTCAGTATGTTACTGTTAGCTTCTGCTTTCCTTTTTTTGGGAGGTGGAAAAACCTGATTCCTGAACTGTCTAAATTACTTAGCTAGTTTGTTAACTGGCATTCCTTTTAGTGAGGACTGATTGTTAAACTCCTGATGTGCATAATGTGTTTCAGGTGTAACTCAGTTCTCATTAGGGGGTTGTTGTTTCACTGGCTGGTTACAGCCTGTGTGTTACTCTTTTCTCTTTTACTATTTGAGGAAAGTAAAATATTAATTTTGTGGTAGGGCTTAGCCCTTGGACTCTAGTTTCCTTTGTTTTTTTTTTAATGTGTCTTCACTGTGTTTGGTGTTTGGACTGAGCCTTTGTGGAAGACATACATTTTACCAGAGGAGCTGTTCTTGTGGAGAGGCCTTGCCTTGGGACTGGGCCTCTGAAGATTGAACATCTGTGTGTGTGTGCTGGGAGGTGAGCAGTTGCTGTATCCTGGAGTTTGGGAGAAGACCTTTCCTTCAGGAGTGGACCAAACCCCTGTGAGTTAACTGCACCTGTACTATGTACTGTGTTCCTGTGAGTGGGCCTGGCTCTCCAAGACTGGACCAGGACTCCATGGAGACTGAACACCTGTGGGGTGTGTATTTGCTGCCTTTGGGAGTGGACTCTGCAGTTTGGAGTGGACTCCATTTTGGACCATGCATCTCAAAAATTGGAGTGGACTCCATTTCTGGGAATGGACTCTATATTTTGAGTCAGTTAACAAACTAGCTAAGTAATTTAGACAGTATTGTGGACTGTGTACTAAAAAGGACTCTTTTTTTTTGGTAATTAACTGTATTGTTGTTTGTTAGGTCTATCACTTGCACTGTCTTGCGTGTCCCTGGGTCTGGCAGGCCTTGCTGTGAGCTGGGAGGCTCATGGATCATCCTGAAAGCTGTCACCCCGAGAGCCGGAGGGTGGGTAGGCCGCCCTGATGCCAGTTGCCCCGAGAGCCAGATGGTGGGTAGGCTGTTCTGAGCGCTGTCGTCCCGATAAGGGTTAGTTGGTACGGGCTGTCCTAGAGGGGGTCGAAAGGTGTCAGAGCAGCCGAGAGCCAGAAGGCGCGTAGGGGCGGGCTGAGATCCGGAAGGCATGTGGGCTATCCTACACGCTGTCGTCCCAGGGAAGGGGACGGGCTGTCCTAGAGGTGGCCGATAGGTGTGCCAGGATAGCCCACTGGTCGGAGGTGCAACGGGGTGGGTGAGAGCCCAATGGTACGTAGGGGCAGACCGAGAGCCAGAAGGCGGGTAGCCGTCCTCAGCACTGTCACCCCGGGCAGGTACCGGGGCGGGCTGCCCCAGAGGTGGTCGAAAGGTGCTGAGGGTGGTCAGTGAAGCCGGAAGGTGGGTAGGCCGTCCTGACCGCTGTCACCCCGGG
>NC_057722.1:70976617-71009621 GCF_004010195.1 Chiloscyllium plagiosum | reverse complement strand
AAAAAAAAAATATAAACAGGAAAAAAAAACAAACAGGAAATAGGTGGGAGGGGCGGGGGCTTGCTGGGCTTGTATTGTCTGCACTTTTGTATGTAACGGTATTGTCTAATGTATAAATGTCATTGTCACTGTCTTGTCATATGTGGAACTGGGATTTGAGGTTTGTCCTCCTCTCCCTGTAAAATGGTTGAACGGTAGGGTTCGGGGCCTAGCTTTGCTGCTCCTCTCCCTTGTAAAACTGCTGTCTTTTGTGTACAGCTGTCAATGTTTTTTGTAAACTGTTTTGTAATTTGTTTAATAAAATAAAATAAAAAAATGAACAGGAGCATCCCGGGTGTCCTTGGAGAAGGAGCACGCGGTGTCCACCAACACCCTGGAGTTGTTCAGGGAAAGGTGGGGGCCGCAGGGAGTGGAGTGCATTATTTCCCGCTCCAACTCTATTTTGATTTAGTCCCTACCCTCCCCTTCACTGTTTGATCACACAGCATTGTCCTTTGATGTGAAGGGCTCTGCTTGTCACTGGCCACTCGGGTGTTTTCCCATCTTCCTGGTGGTGGAAATTTGAAAAAGGATTTGTAGACCCTGTGTCTCTCACTGTGTCTCACACCTGCACACACACAACATGGGTGCTGGGGAAAAAAAATAAGCACTACCTCAGTTAGGCGGTAGTGTGGGGGGTTAAAACAAAAAAAAAAGAAAAAAATATATAACCATGAGATTGTGAAGGGCTCTGCTTGTCACTGGCCTCCTGGGTGTTTTCCTATCTTCCTGGTAGTGGAAATTGAATAAAGATTCATACACCTTGTGTCTCTCACTGTGTCTCACACATGCACACACACACCATGGGTGCTGGGGAAAAAATAAGCACTACCGCAGTTAGGTGGTAGTGTGGGGGTTTAATAGAGGAAAAAAAAGAAAAAATATATATATATAACCAGGAGATTTAGAATCTCCTCCGTTCAAGGGCTGACTCTGAGCTGTCTGGCCACACAGCCAGCGTACTGTGGTCTAGTAAATAAAGGATAATTTGGTGACAGGATATTGACATCTGTGCTGTTATTTCAATTTGCTTCACCTCTTTCTGTATTTGAATTAAATTGAATTGAATTTATTTGTAAGAGCAGAGTCCAATTTCTGATAAAAGAGTAATGAAAAAAAAAATCAACAGGAGCGTCCTGGGTGTCTCTGGAGAAAGAGCACGTGGTGCCCACCAACACCCTGGAGTTGTTCAGGGAGAGGTGGGCGCCGCAGGGAGTGGACTGTGTTATCTCCCCCTCCAACTCTATTTTGATTTAATCCCTGCCCTCTCCTTCACTGTTTGATCACACAGCATTGCCCTCTAAGAAGGGCACTGCTCGTTACTGGCCACTTGGGAATTCCCTTTCTTCCTGGTGGTGGAAATTTTGAGTTTGGATAAAAAAAAAGGAGTGTCAGACATCCTGTCTACTCTGAAAAAAAAATGAACAGGAGTGCCAGAGATTCTGTTCACTCTGAGCTAGCTCTGAAGGAGCTAGATCAGTGTCACATACCATGTACATGTAAATAAAGGGGGACTTGGTAAAGGGACACCAACCTCTGTGGTGTTATTTCAAGAGAGGCACCAACAGAGAAGGGCAAAGACAGGGAATAGGAGAAAGGGGTGGTGATGGAGAGAGAGAGAGAGCTAGATCAGTGTCACATACCATGTACATGTAAATAAAGGGGGACTTGGTAAAGGGACACCAACCTCTGTGGTGTTATTTCAACAGAGGCACCAACAGAGAAGGGCAAAGACAGGGAATAAGAGAAAGGGGTGGTGATGGAGAGAGAGAGAGAGAGAGAGATAGATGGAGTTTAATTGAACTGCCCTGTGTTGTGGAAGAATATGTGATGATGGGGGCCTGATCCACTCCATGATACCATGTACGAAATCAATTGTACATTACCTTTAAATTCACTGACTGATCCTTTTGACTACAACTCTCGCATTTTCCTCAACCAACCTGTTTTAGAGATGTCATAACACACCGTCGAAGCAGGTGCAGGATTTGACGACAGCCCTCCTGGCTCACAGGTTGGGACTCTATCACAAGAGCCCCACCCTTGAGTTACCCAGCTGTTAGTGAACACCTTTGGAGAGAAAACGGAGTTAATGTTTCGAGTCCTCTGTCCCTCAGGACTCTGGACATTAACCCCGTTTCTCTCTGCACAGATGTTGCCAGACCTGCTGAGTTCCGCAGATATTTCTGTGTTTGTGTGCTTGAGTTCTCCAGCAGTTTGTTTTTACATGTTAGTGAAGATTCACTGTTAAACTTTCATCTGCACAGAAATTCCAAGCTTCAAATTGTCATTTTCTTTACATCTAATCTTTGTTCTGTCTTCCAGCATTAATTCACCCAACACTAGCAACATTCTTTGAATTATTTGTTCTGTTGAATACAATGTCTTGTGAAACGACCTTTCCCTCACTCCATCTTTGGCAGCTTGCCTTCTTCAGTTGGGAATATCATCTTCCTCATTCTCGCCACTTCCTTTAATACCTGTTTACTTACTTACAGTGTGCCCAACAAGTCCACACCGACCCGCCGAAGCGCAACCCACCCATACCCCTACACCTAACACTATGGGCAATTTAGCCTGGCCAATTCACCTGACCTGCACGTCTTTGGACTGTGGGAGGAAACCGGAGCACCCGGAGGAAACCCACGCAGACACGGGGAGAATGTGCAAACTCCACACAGTCAGTCGCCTGAGGCGGGAATTGAACCCACTGTGCCACCGTGCCGCCCATTGTGCCACTGTGCTGCCCATACCTTTATTAAGTAACCCGATTCCTTGACTAAACATACCAAATGCCTTCTTCACTATCCCGTCTACTTGCGACTCCACCTTCAAGGAATTATAAACCTGCACTCCGAGATCTCTTTCTTAGCGACACTCCCTAGGACCTTACCATTCCGTGTATAAATCCTGCCTTGGTTTGCCTTTTCCAAAATGCAGCATCTCACGTTTACCTAAATTAAACTCCTCAGTCCATTGGCCCATCTGAACAAGGTCCTGTTGTAACCTTCCTCACTGTCCACTACACCTCTAATTTTGGTGTCATCTGCAAACTTACTAACCATTTGTCCTATGTTCACACCCAAATCAATTGTATAACATAAACCACATGACATCTCAGTGTCTGCGGTCTAACCAGTGTCTTGCTAGGTCTGTTCAGAAGGCAAGTTCAGGAGGAGGCCATTCAGCACTTTGAGCCTGTCCCATCATTCAATATGATCATGGCTGATCATCCAACTCAGTCCCCTGTTCCTGCAGAGTGAGTATTAACACATGATTTCAGCTGGTGAGGGAGGGATTTGTGGCAGGGTTCTTAAGTCATAGTGTATTTTATTACAAAACCTACTTACACATCAAACAGAGTTGGTTTAAACAGTCTCTACACAAGCCAGAGCAAATGGAACCGGTGACCAAATCTGCAGCAAGATCCCCTGATAAGAGGAAGATGAATTCTCCGGTGAAATGATGTCTCCAGAAATTGATGATTTCTCCAGCAGTGGGTGGAGAAGAGCACAGTTTACACGGGTAACATCAATTCTGAGTTACTTGCCTTGCTGATTGGCAGGAAAATTACCTAATTGTCTCCTAGACATGTGAACCATAAATCACCAAAAGTACAAATACCTTCCACTCTGAAACTGAAACCCAAGTGGTCAGGGAGCGGATGGAAAATCAGGGGAAGGTGTATCTGCTCTGTTAAAGTCGCACATGAAAAAAAATAAATGGAAAGGACAATGACAAACTATAAAATAAACACTACACATTGACTTAAGTCATCCAATGCTGAGGAATATCTCCCATTCCATCAAAAAACATGGAATCAACAGCTGCAGAATGCTGTATTGGGACATATCAGAAACATTAGAATGAATCACTCCTTCACTATGCACATACTGAAATAACACTGAAGGATTCCAAAGCTTAAAGGGCTGTTGGTGCAATATAACCTGGGTTCCTGTCATCATTTCGATGTTGCTTGGGCTGCACGAGGAGATGAACATAAATTTCAAAATGAAGAGCAGAGTTCAGAAAAGGATCTTTCACTCAGCACTCTGAGAGCGTCTGCTTCCTTGAAAATGATTTTTTTTTTATCATCGCACCCAGACAAAAATGATGAGTCTGTAAGGGAATGATTCAGCTCAGCATCTCAGGTCAGCAGCAGTGGATAACCTCCCACAGGCCTTATCAGAAGATGCTGCCAGGCTGCTCACTGAGTTCAAAAGAAGGTTTCAGATGTCAGGGCAGGAGAGTTCCTGCTGAGTAAATGCAGCCACTGGTGTGTTCATGGCTATGAAAGGAATCAAAGAAGATGGAAAGAAGATTGAATTAAACACAATGAATGCCCAGGTTTCGATATCGGTTCAGCTCCTGACAATTTGATAAAGAGCTTTCAGCATCTTTGCCAGAAATAGCCCTGCATTTGTATAGCCTCTTTGACACGAGAATATGTCCAAGGACACATCAAGAACTAGAGTCATATAGAGTCATAGAGATGTACAGCACAGAAACAGACCCTTCGGTCCAACCCATCCATGCCGACCAGATATCCCAATCCAATCTAGTCCCACGTACCAGCACCTGGCCCATATCCCTCCAAACCCTTCCTATTCATATACCCATCCAAATGCCTCTTAAATGTTGCAATTGTACCAGCCTCCACCACATCCTCTGGCAGCTCATTCCATACAAGTACCACCCTCTGCGTGGAAAGGTTGCCCCTTAGTTCTCTTTTATATCTTCCCCCTCTCACCCTAAACTTATGCCCTGTAGTTCTGGACTCCCCAACCCCAGGGAAAAGAGTTTGTCTATTTATCCTATCCGTGCCCCTCATAAGTTTGTAAACCTCTATAAGGTCACCCCTCAGCCTCCGATGCTCCAGGGAAAACAGCCCCAGCCTGTTCAGCCTCTCCCTTTAACTCAAATCCTCCAACCCTGGCAACATCCTTGTAAATCTTTTCTGGACCCTTTCAAGTTTCACAACATCTTTCCGATAGGAAGGAGACCAGAACTGCATGCAATATTTCAATAGTGGCCTAACCAATGTCCTGCACAGCCGCAACATGACCTCCCCAATTCCTGTACTCAATACTCTAACCAATAAAAGAACGCATACCAAACGCCTTCTTCACTATCCTATCTACCTGCAACTCCACTTTCAAGGAGCTATGAACCTGCACTCCAAGGCCTCTTTGTTCAGCAAATGCCAATTCAAAAGGAGATATCTTCGTTTTATTGCTCCACTGGAGTGTACACTGTGTGCGTATAAAACCTCCTATTTCACATTAGCTTCAATACGTCACCTTTACCATCTCCTCCTTTCAAGATGCAAAGGAAATTTACGAGATGCTGCCAGGACCAGCCGGCCTGAGTTATAGGGAGGGGTTAGCCAGGAAAGCTCTTTATTCATTGGAATGTAGATGAATGAAAGGATGACTACTTGAGCCTATTTGCTCAGGATGAGGAATTGAAAGCTAGAGGGCACACGTTTAAGGTGAGAGGGAAAGATTTTGGCAGGATCTAAGGGTCAACTTCTTCCCAGAGTGGTGTGCATATGCAATGCGCTGTAAAAGAAAGTGGCAGCGGCAGGTACAATTACAATATTTAAATAAAAAACATTTGGATAGGCACATGAAGGAGAAGGGTTTAGAGGGATATGGACCAAATGCAGGCAACTGGAACTAGCTGAGTGGGCACTAAGGTCAGCATGGACCAGTTAGGGCTGAAGGGCCTGTTTCCATCCTGTATTACTCCATGACTCTATGGTGGAGGCAGAGTAGGTAGCAACACAGCCCTTGAGCCCAGCTCTCGCCCAATTCCATCTGCTTTTCTTTGGTCTTTTTTTCTTGTTTGTTTTTCTCTTTTTCTCTCTTCGTGTTTTGTCACTCACATTCTGGAGACAGCTCAGTGGCTGAGGTAGCCATGGTGACGGAGCTCGGTGATGGAAGCAGCCATGGTGATGGAGGTAGCCGTGCTGACGGAGCTCGGTGATGGAAGCAGCCATGGTGACGGAGGTAGCCATGGTGACGGAGCTCGGTGATGGAAGCAGCCATGGTGACGGAGGTGAGGTAGCCATGGTGACGGAGCTCGGTGATGGAAGCAGCCATGGTGACGGAGGTAGCCATGGTGACGGAGCTCGGGGATGGAAGCAGCCATGGTGACGGAGATAGCCATGGTGACAGAGCTCGGTGATGGAAGCAGCCATGGTGACGGAGGTAGCCATGGTGATAGAGCTCAGTGTGGATGCAGCCATGGTGACGGAGGTAGCCGTGGTGATGGAGCTCGGTGTGGATGCAGCCATGGTGATGGAGGTAGCCGTGGTGATGGAGCTCGGTGTGGATGCAGCCATGGTGACGGAGGTAGCCGTGGTGATGGAGCTCGGTGTGGATGCAGCCATGATGATGGAGCACGGCACAGGAGAGAGATGGAGCACAACGCAGGGGAGAGTGAGCTCAGTGAAGGAGAGAGATCGCGCACAACGCAGGGGAGAGTGAGCTCAGTGAAGAAGAGAGATGGAGCACAATGCAGGGGAGAGTGAGCTCAGTGAAGAAGAGAGATGGAGCACAACGCAGGGGAGAGTGAGCTCAGTGAAGGAGAGAGATGGAGCACAACGCAGGGGACAGTGAGCTCAGTGAAGGAGAGAGATCGCGCACAACGCAGGGGAGAGTGAGCTCAGTGAAGAAGAGAGATCGAGCACAACGCAGGGGAGAGTGAGCTCAGTGAAGGAGAGAGATCGCGCACAACGCAGGGGAGAGTAAGCTCAGTGAAGAAGAGAGATGGAGCACAACGCAGGGGAGAATGAGCTCAGTGAAGGAGAGAGTCTGAGCCCAGTGCGGAGGGGAGAGCGAGCTCAGTGAAGGAGAGAGTCTGAGCCCAGTGCGGAGGGGAGAGAGAGAGAGATCGAGCCCAATGCGGGGGGGAGAGAGAGATCGAGCTCAGTGTGGGGGGCAGTGAGAGAGATCGAGCCGAGTGTGGTGGAGAGGGAGAGAGAGATCGAGCTCAGTGTGGGGGGAGAGAGAGAGAGAGATTGAGGCCACTGCGTGGGGAGAGAGATTGAGCCCAGCGCAGGGGGAGAGCAAGCATTGGTGGGGAAAGTCCAGTGTGGAGTATTGCAGACCCATGGCTAAAGACAGGAGTCAGTACTGATGGTTCTGATAAAACATGATAGCTATGTTCTCGTGCGATATCATATTGTAAGAAAATAGCACAACAGCCGTGTGTTTTAAACTCATTGAGCTGGAATCGCGTTATAGCCAATACAGATAAGAAATGTTCACAGTCTACAAATCATAGTCTAAATTCTTAAATCTCATTATAACCAATTCAAGTTGAAGAAACAGACGTTAAAGTAGAAACGACTGTAATGTCTAACGTGTAACCTTACTTATTTTTCTACTTGGTACTAAAAAGTACTGTAATGATGAACTTTTTAACTTACTTGTTTTTCTATTTTTGTATCCAATTACCTTTGAACCTAAGACGGTGCCAGAAATGTTGACGTTGAACACTTTTTCCGCGCTCCTGTATCCCTGAACTTGAGTACGTGTGACAATAAAACCTCATTCTGATTCTAATTCTAGAGGAGAGGCAGAGGCTAACACCGAGAGAATACATTTCAAACCTCACCATCATAAATTGGACATAGAATGGTAGGCGTCGATTTTCCTGTTCTTCGGATACTGCCTGACCTGCTGTGCTTTTCCAGCACCATTCTAATCTAGACGCTGATCTGCAGCATCTGCAGTCCTCAAATTCACCATGTTGAGGCAACGGTAGGCTCAATAATGGAGAACATGAAAATGATCAGATTATTGCAAACTCCCATCTGGTTCATAATTCCTCTTTATGGGAGTAAGAAGCCTTTCTTAGTAATAATGACACAAGGGGAACAGCGGATGCTGGGAATGCTGGACAGACTCAGCAGCATCTGTGCAGAGACAATGTTTCAGGCCTAGTGACCCTCCGTCAGAACCCTTGGCTGCCCAGTCTGGCTTACATGGTTTCCCACAGCAATGTGCCTGACTCGTCTTCAGCCACAGAGTGGGCCCCTGTGAAATTCGGCTAAATTCCAGAAAGCAGCTGAGGCCAAAACGCTGATCGCTTTCCAGAAGGAGATATTTTTCATAGAGTGAAGAGGATCTAAGGATATGAGGAGAAGCAGGAACAGGAGACTGAGTTGGATGATCAGCCCATGATCACAGTGAATAATGGAGCAGGCTCGAAGGATATAATGACCTACTCCTGTTCCTAATCTCTAAGTTTCTGAGAACAAATACTGATCAACATGAACTAGTGTCCTGGAATACTCGAGGCAGCCCTTCCCACTCCTCAAGGTGTGAATTAAGTCAATGACTTCCTCAAAGGCCTAAATAATGTCAATCCTTTTGCAGGGTCACTTGGTAACAACCTGGGACCTGGGATCAGGCTCTTCCTCTGAGTCAGGAAGGTTATGGACAAGCCTCACTTCTTAGACACTTTGGAACCGCACATCTCAATGGTGTCGTTTTTTACAGTCACAGAGCTGTGCGGCACAGAGGCAAACCCTTCGGTCCAACTTGTTCATGCCGACCAGAGATCCTAAGATCTCATCCCATTTGACAGCATTTGGTTCATATCCCTCTAAACCCTTTCTATTCATATACCCATCCAGATGAGTCCAGAACCAGAGGGCATAGATTAGGGTGAGAGGGGAAAGATTTAAAAGGGACCCAAGGGGCAACCTTTTCACGCAGGAGGTAGTACGTGTATGGAATGAGCTGCCAGAGAAAGTGGTGGAGGCTGGTACATTTACAGCATTTAAAAGGCATCTGGATGAGTATATAAATAGGATGGGTTTAGAGAGATATGGGCCAAATGTGGGCAAAAGGGACTGGAGAGGCTGCAGAAGGTCTTGGACAGGCTGAGAGAGTAGGCAAAGACGTGGTAGATGGTATTCAGTTGGATTGTAACCCCCCCAGTGAGGGAGGGAGCCCTACCTTGGGACCCAGCAGGGGTGGCAGGCATGGCATTGGATTTGGGGCTAGCCTGGGACATTGGTCATGAGCTGGCTGTTTGACTTAAATTTGATAGGAGGCTGTAACACCCCTGTTTCCTCTGAATTCCCCTCCCCCGCCAACCCAAATGCTCTTGTAAAATTGAGGACAGTTCTGGTTTGGGGATGGAGGGGGCAGAACTGCAGCAGGAAGGCAGAGTAACCATGTGTATTTCACAGACCTCCCCTGTCGTCTGCTAACCTGCTACCGAGGGAACCACCAAATTCTACTCTTAATGTTGCCTCCACTCGGAGTGATCATCTCTGCCTCTACGCAAAATTGAGGACGGCAGATGCTGGAGATCAGAGTCGAGAGTGTGTTGCTGAAAAAGCACAGCAGGTCAGGCAGCATCTGAAAAGCAGGAGAATCAACGTTTCAGGCAAAAGCCCTTCATCAGGAATGAGGCTGGGAGGCTCGGGGTGGCATTGAATGGGAGGGGGGGTGGGATAAGGGGGAGACACACACACACATGCACAACACACATACACACAACCCACACAACACATATACAACACTCACATGCAACACAACACACATATGCATAGATACAACACACATACACACAACACAACAGACACATACACACACATGCGACACACACACACACACAACACAACAGACACATACACACATGTGCGCCACACACACACATACACACAACACAACAGACACATACACACACATGCGACACACACACACACACAACACAACAGACACATACACACACATGCGACACACACACACACACAACACAACAGACACATACACACACATGCGACACACACACACACACAACACAACAGACACATACACACACATGCGACACACACACACACACAACACAACAGACACATACACACACATGCGACACACACACACACACAACACAACAGACACATACACACACATGCGACACACACACACACACAACACAACAGACACATACACACACATGCGACACACACACACACACAACACAACAGACACATACACACACATGCGACACACACACACACACAACACAACAGACACATACACACACATGCGACACACACATACACACAACACAACAGACACATACACACACATGCGCCACACACACACTCAATTCGCCAGGACTGTGGTCCGAGCAATGATTCAGGTGGAGCCTGTCCCATAGGAACAGCTCCCTCCTTCCCCAGTACTGCTGCCACTGTCCCATGAATTTGAACCTGTTTCTCCCACACCAATCTTGTTGACCCTGTGCCGATTTGCTCCTGGGTCGGAGAGTAATCCAGTATTACCTTTTTGGGTTTTCTTTTTATTTGAGCCCCTAGCTGCTCATATTCCCTCAGCAGAACCTCTTTCCTCTTTCTACCCATTTCACTGGTATCTACGAGGACCACAACAACTAGGTCATTCCCCTCCCATTCCACGTTCCTCTGCAGTTCCTGAACCTGGCAAACAACACAACCTTTGGGACTTCCGACCTAGGCAACAGTGACTATTCCCCTGACTATACTATCCCTGATTTTCACAGATACACAGTCCTTTATCTGAAATCCCAAAATCCCAACAGCTCTAAAATGTGAAGTTTTTATTTGTGAAGTTTTTTTCTCCTTAACCAGGTTGTTTGGCGTGTAAACAGTTAACCCAACTCCACACCCACTTGCCCCACGACACTCAGATATGACGTGGGGCATGGCCCAGCACTGGCAGGTGTCAAGTCTGTCTCAGATTAGATCAGATTAGAATCCCTACAGTATGGAAACAGGCCCTTTGGCCCAACAAGTCCACACTGACCCTCCAAAGAGTAACCCACCCACACCCAGTCCACTACATTTACCCCTGACTAATGCACCTAACACTATGGGCAATTTAGCATGGCCAATTCACCTGACCTGCACATCTTTGGACTGTGGGAGGAAACCGGAGCACCTGGAGGAAACACATGTAGACACGGGGAGAATGTGCAAACTCCACACAGACAGTCGCCCGAGGTGGGAATCGAACCTGGGCCCCTGACCTCAGGGCATTTGCTGTTTGGTAAGTTATTTTTATTTCACCAAGAAACTGTCACATATTCCGAAATCCGAAAAATTCCAAATTCCGAAAACCAGCTGGCCCCAAGGGTTACGAATAAAGGATTGTGTACCTGTGCTGCATTCCTCTTTTCTCCCCTCTCTTGTATGGCTCCCTGTACCATGGTGCAATGCTCAGTTTGCTCATCCTCCCCACAGCCCCTACTCTCATCCACATAGGCAACAAGCAGCTCAAATCTATTAGAGAAGCTTCAAAGGATGAGGCAATATCTCTTGAATCCCTCCACCTGCCTCACACAAAGTCACGCCCTCCTGTTAATCGAAAAGGTGCAACTGCCTCCTGAAACAGTGTCGAGATAACTCTCCCTGTCCCTGATGTATCACAGTGTTCAGAGCTTGTGGAGTGCCACAAGGATCGGTGCTGGGTCCTCTACTTTTTGTCATTTACATAAATTATTTGGATGCGAGCACAAGAGGTACAGTTAGTAAGTTTGCAGATGACACCAAAACTGGAGGTGTAGTGGACAGCGAAGATGCTTTCCTCAGATTACAACAGGATCTTGACCAGATGGGCAAATGGGCTGAGAAGTGGCAGATGGAGTTTAATTCAGATAAATGCGAGGTGCTGCATTTTAGGAAAGCAAATCTTAGCAGGACTTATACACTTAATGGTAAAGTCCTAGGGAGTGTTGCTGAACAAAGAGACCTTGGAGTGCAGGTTCATAGCTCCTTGAAAGTGGAGTCACAGGTAGATAGGATAGTGAAGAAGGCGTTTAGTATGCTTTCCTTTATTGGTCAGAGTATTGCATCCAGGAGTTGGGACATCATGTTGCAGCTGTACAGGACATTGGTTAGGCAACTGTTGGAACATTGCGTGCAATTCTGGTCTCCTTCCTATCAGAACAATGTTGTGAAACGTGAAAGGGTTCAGAAAAGATTTACAAGGATGTTGGCAGGGTTGGAGGATTTGAGCTTTAGGGAGAGGCTGAACAGGCTGGTGCTGTTTTCCCTGGAGCATCGGAGGCTGAGGGGTCGCCTTATAGAGGTTTACAAAATTATGAGGGGCATGGATAGGGTAAATAGACAAAGTCTTTTCCCTGGGGTCGGGGAGTCCAGGACTAGAGGGCATAGGTTTAGGGTGAGAGGGGAAAGATATAAAAGAGACCTAAGGGGCAACGTTTTCACGCAGAGGGTGGTACGAGTATGGAATGAGCTGCCAGAGGAAGTGGCGGAGGCTTATACAATTGCAACATTTAAGAACGCAATTGGATGGGTATATGAATAGGAAGGGTTTGAAGGAATATGGGTCGGGTGCTGGCAGGTGGGACTAGATTGGGTTGGGATATCTGGTCGGCATGAACAGGTTGGACCGAAGGGTCTGTTTCCATGCTGTACATCTCTATGACTCTAGACGCCAATTCATCAACTCTGAGCCGGAGTTCCTCCAGCATCCAAGACTGGCTGCAGATACAGTGATTACGAACCACAATGGGGCCCACCAATTCCCACATCAGGCAGGCAGAACATATCACCTAGTTTGGCATATCTGCTTTAATTACTGAGTACTTAATTGAGTTTTAAATATTTCGTAACCGCCTTTTAGTTTGTAGCCTGTAAATATTTCTTTGGTTTACCTTCAATCGGAAAGTAACCTATAATAGATAGTCAAATTACTATCAGAGTTGGGAGGTCATGTTGCGGCTGTACAGAACATTGGTTAGGCCACTTTTGGAATATTGTGTGCAATTCTGGTCTCCCTCCTAGAGGAAGAATGTTGTGAACTTGGAAGGGTTCAGAAAAGTTTTAGAAGGATGTTGCCAGGGTTGGAGGGTTTGAGCTGCAGGGAGACGCTGAATAGGCTGGGGCTGTTTTCCCTGGAGTATTGGTGCCTGAGGAGTGACCTTATTATGGTTTATAAAATCATGAGGGGCTTGCATAGGGTGAAGAGCTAAGAGTCCAGAACTAGAGGGCATAGGTTTAGGGTGAGAGGGGAGAGACATAAAGAGGCCTGAGGGGCAACATCTTTGTGCAGAGGGTGGTGTGTGTATGGAATGAGGTGCCAGAAGAAGTGGTGGGGGCTGGTACTATTACAGCATTTAAAAGGTATCTGGATGGGTATATAAATAGGAAGGGTTTGGAGGGATATGGGCCAAGTGCTAGTGAATAGGACTAGATTAGGTTAGGATATCTGGTCAGCATCGATGAGTTGCAAGGGTCTGTTTCCATTCCCCACAACGCGATGACTCTATAAAGAAACAGAGTTAACATTTCGAGTACAATATAACTCTTCTTCAAAGCAGGAACAAGGTGCTGAGTTTAATGATCAACCACGATCATATTGAATGGCGGAGCAGGCTCAATGGACATTTTTCCCTGAAGCGTCGGAGGCTGAGGGGTGACCTTATAGAGGTTTATTAAATCACGAGGGACATGGATAGGATAAATAGACAAGGTCTTTTCCCTGGGGTGGAAGAGTCCAGAACTAGAGGGCATAAGTTTAGGGTGAGAGGGGTCCTTTACAACATTTAAAAGGCATCTGGATGGGTGTATGATTGGGAGGGTTTAGATTAGATTCCCGACAGTGTGGAAACAGGCCCTTTGGCCCAACCAATCCACACCTACCCTCCGAAGAGTAACCCACCCAGATCCATTTCCCTCTGACTAACGCGCCTAACACTATGGGCAATTTAGCATGACCAATTCACCTGACCTGCACATCTTTGGATTGTGGGAGGAAACCGGAGCACCTGGAGGAAACCCACACAGATACGGGGAGAATGTGCAAACTCCACACAGACAGTCGCCCGAGGCTGGAATCGAACGTGGGACCCCGATGCTGTGGGGCATCAGTACTAACCACTGACCACCATGCCGTCTAGAGGGATATGGGCTGGGTGCTGGCAAATGGGACTAGATTCATTTAGGATATCTGGTCGGCATGGATGAGTTGGATCGTAGGGTCTGTTTCCATGCTGTAAATCTCCATGACTCTATGACCAACCAATAAACTTATGGTTTACTCGTGATATCACTCTTTTGTGCTGGATCCCTGATCCTGGGCTTCAATTTATCCTCTGAAGTAATACCTTATAAACTATGAACCAAAGAAGAACAAGCAACAAAATCACCTCTTCCCCTCTGTCCCCAAATTCCTTCACATTGCCTTCACATTGCCCAAACTCTATGGTCTCTGTGTCTCACTTTGGGTGTGATCTCTTCTTCCTGACTGCATGAAGCTTATTTATTGACTTACCAGCTGACTCCAGAATGAAATATGTTCACGACCTGGGCACTGTCAGTAGTTGAATACAGTTGGCCTTCCCTTTTCAAAGCCTGGGAAAAAAAAATTGACTTATAAAAATAAACAAGCACCAAAAGATTCTAAAGTATTGTGTTCAACTGATTGACATGTTCAATTTTGCAAAATCCTGGATGTCAGCCATAGACTCTGTGCATTGGGGAGAAAGCGCAGACAGTTGGGGCTTTGCAACACCACTCGTCCAATCAGAACCCCTGGTTTACTTGCAACCTCACCACGAGAAAATAAAAGTTGAAGGTACGAGTTTGCAGTTACTTACTTCCGGACTCTGAGGCTGCTGCAGGGAAATCTAATCCTGGAGGAGACTGGAACAGGAACAGCACACCGCTGCCACCTTATGGCAAACGCACAGCACATGGTATCAGGGGGGTCGAATAATTAAAATCGGCATATCTCCCCTTTGTATTTATTGCCACTAAACAACATTTATCCATGTTATTGCTGAATGCAGGAAGCCCTTTATTTGTTTGGAACTATTCTGGGTTCCTGGTTATTTCTTGCAGTCTTTTGGAAGTTATCTGCTGGGAGCACATTCAACTGATTCGGAGACGCCGGTGTTGGACTGCGGTGGACAAAGTTAAAAATCCCACAACACCAGGTTATAGTCCAATAGGTTTAATTGGGAGCACTGGCTTTTGGAGCACTGCTGTTTCATCAGGTGTTCTGAAAGCTAGTGCTTCCAAATAAACCTGTTGGACTATAACCTGGTGTTGTGGGATTTTTAACATTCAACTGAGGCATTCAAGAGAGCAATGTATGATTACTGGGATAAAAATAGCATGTGAGGGCATGGGTTAAAAGCAGGAGGTTGGCACAAGGTAATGATGTTTGTTAAACGGGCTATTGCAGGAATAATGGACTGAATGGCCTCCTATGTGATAGTCTCTCTGTTGGTTCATTCATGTCATGGATGCCTTACGCAGGGAGAAACCAGAACATCTCATAAGTCCAATATGCTTCATTTCATTCCTCTAACTGATTTTTAAATACTCTCTGGCATGAACACCAACTCAGAAAACAAGCAAAAACTGACTGATTTAAGAATGGACACAATCTGCACAAACGACAGTCACTGTGTCGAAATCCTGCAAAAACCTCCTGAGCAGCACACATCCCGAAAGCAGGAAGCACAGTGACTCACTCACCACCATTTTCTCAACAGTGTTTCGAGATGAGCAAGAAATCTTGGCCCAGCTGGTAATGTCCAAAAGTGCTGATCAAGTGAAACAATAAATTCAGGAACACCCCGATTTAAACAAGCCAGGTGTTAAACTGGGGTGGCCTGATGAAGGAGCAGCACTCCGAAAGCTCGTGCTTCCAAATAAACCTGTTGTACTATAACATGGTGCTGTGTGAGTTTTAATCCTGTTGAAGAAGATGGTCCATGACTCAGTGAGGTGGAACTCAAGTCCCACTCTACTTGGAGTCATCCCTCCCCAAGTTTCAGACCCGCTGAGATAGAGAAGGTGAAGTCCCCCTGACTGGACCAAAGGAAGAAAGTTGGGTGGGTGCAGTGGTAAACTGCGGGCCGTTGGGAAATGGAGAAAAGGTGAAGGAAAAGAGGTGGACAAATATAGGATCGGGACAGCTGACTGGGATTAGAACGATTTATTCCCAGAGGTGGGACCCCAAGAGTTGAGCTGGATTGAAACCTGAATGAAGAGTCAAGGAGTCCTAGAGATGTACAGCACAGAAACAGACCCTTCAATCCATGCCAACCAGGTATCCTAAAATTACTTGGTCTGTGTTGCCAATATTTGGCTCATATCCCTCCAAACCCTCCCTATTCATGTACCCATCTAGATGCCTTTTAAATGTTGCAATTGTACCAGCCTCCACCACTTCGTCTGGCAGCTCATTCCATACATGTACCACACTCTGTATGAAAAAGTTACCCTTAGGTCCCTTTTATATCTTTCCCCTCTCACCTTAAACTTATGTCCTCTAGTTCTGGACTCCCCCATCCCAGGGAAAAGACCTGATCTATTTACCCTAGCCATGTCTCTCATGATTTTATAAACCTCTATAAAGTCGCCCCTCAGCCACCGACACTCCAGAGAAAACAGCCCCAGCCCATTCAACCTCTCCCTCCAGCTCAAACCCCCCCAACCCTGGCAACATCTTTGTAAATATTTTCTGAACCCTTTCAAGTTTTACAACAACCTTTCGATAGCGTGGAGACCGGAATTGAACACAATATTCCAAAGGTAGCCTCACCAATGTCCTGTACAATGACCTCCAAATTGAGCCACAATGCAGCTGGACAGGGTAAAGATGAATTGCAGTTTGGAAGAGGGGTCAAGATTGAATTAATGTGCAGCTCTAACTGTGAGTGGTCACAGAATGCCAGATTTATGACGTCTTCTATGTCAAAGTTGACTGTACCCCTCCAGAGTATGGGGGGGCGGGGGAGGGGGGGCGGGCAGGTTTGTAAAATGATAGCGAATAATCAAAATAAACTAATTGAACAAATAATTTATTTCTTCTTGGTTAGTTGTGTTGTTTTAGACTGCTCTATATTAGTAAGTTTTACCTTCAATGCGTACTACCCAATGTCTGTAATTGAACAAGTGTGGAAGGATAATAAAGCTGGTGAATTTGAAAGGAGATTTACTCCTTCTGCACCAATTTAAGCTCTCTTCACAGAAAATCATTACCTGGAGCCCTGAGGGCCTGGGCTGCTCTTACTCGCCTACATAAATGCAGGTTCGAGCACAGAATTGATCTTGTGCTGACAATTTAATCCACTTTATCTAAGAAACACACACTTCAATGTGCCAGTTACTCCAGTGGTGGAAACTTTTGCAGCTTTCTCATTATCTCTCTCAGATTCTGGAGGTGGTGTGGTCACATTCTGTATTTGACAGACATCCCTGATGGAATTGCAGCTCACTGTCTCAACTTTACAGCGACGTTCCCAACTATTGCACATTCCTGAGACCATTGTCACCATCAGGTCTTGAAATGTTAACTTGCTTTCTGTTCAAGGCTTACACCTGAAACGTTGACTTCTGCACCTCCTGATGCTGCCTGGCTTTCCGTGTCTTTCCAGCCTCCTGCCTGTTTGTTCTGGATTCCAGCATCTGCAATTATTTTTGTCTCTAACTGTAGTGATTTCCAGCATTTTTTATTTTTGTCACCTTCAAGTATCCTTTCTGGAGTTAGACGTAACTGGAAGGAGACCTGTGTAAGGAGACCTGTGTTTTACTTGATCATATGCGAATGGTTATGATGGAGTTAACATCGAACACCGAACATAGAACGTTACAGTGCAGTACAGGTCCTTCAGCCCTCAATGTTGCACCGACCTGTGAAAATAATTTGATGCCAATCTAACAGACACTGTTCCATTATTATCCATATGTTTGTCCACTGCCAATTTAAATGCCCTGAGCATCAGCGAGTCTACTACTGTTGCAGGCAGGCTGTTCCATGCCCCTACTACTAACTCTGAGTGAAGAAACTACCCCTAATATCTATCCTAGATCTATCACCCCTAAATTTAAAGCTATGTCCCCTCGTGTTAGCCTTCACCATCTGAGGAAAAAGGCTCTCACTGTCTGCCCTATCTAATCCTCTGATTATCTTATATGTCTCGACTGAGTCACCTCTCAACCTTCTTCTCTCCAATGAAAACACCCTCAGTTCCCTCAGCCTTTCCTCGTAAGACCTTCCTTCCATACCAGGCAACATCCAAGTAAACCTCCTCTGAACCCATTCCAAAGCTTCGACATCCTCCCTACAATGCAGTGACCAAAATTGCATGCAATACTCCAGGTGCGGCCTTACCAGTGTCTTGTACAGCTGCAACATGACCTCGTGGCTCCGAAACTCAATCCTCCTCTCAATAAATGCCAACACACCATATGCCTTCTTAACAATCCTATCAACCTGGGTGGCAACTTTCTGGGATTAATGAACCCGGATACAGAGATTTCTCTGTTCATCTACACTGCCAAGAATTTTACCATTAGCCCACTACTCTGCATTCCTGTTATTTCTTCCAAAGTGAACTACCTCACACTTTTCTGCATTAAACTCCATTTGCCACTTCTCAGCCCAGCTCTGCATCTTATCTATGCCCCTCTGTAACCCACAACATCCTTCGGCACTATCCACAACTCTGCCTACCTTAGTGTCATCCGCAAAGTTACTAATCCATCCTTCTACGCCCATGTCCAGATCATTTATAAAAATGACAAACAGTAGTGGCCCCAAAACAGATCCTTTTGGCACACCACTGGTAACTGAGCTCCAGGATGAACATTTCCCATCAACCATGAGGGGAAAAGTCCTCTCAGCATTGACCCTGTCAAGCCCCTTCAGAATCCAATATGTTTCAAATGAAACAATGTCTTTCCTTTCTATGGCATCTGTTCACTTGTTTCTCTGAGTCAAAACCCAGGCTTAAGTAATTGAGCTCAGTGAGTATGGATCTGCTACTAGGCTTTCATAATCCAACGTGGAATAATCAAACAGTACAGACCACGATCCTAAGGGTTCAATAGCCTTTTGATTGAAAGTTTCCAAAACGAAAGGAATCTTCCATTTTAGTGAATCATGTAACTACATATGACCAGATCAGTTTGTTTCTATTGAGCTCAATCTTGTCCGAGAGTGATAGAGCTTTTACAACACAGAAAGAGGCCCTTCAGCCCCTTGTGTTCATGCCAGGCACCAAGCATCTAGCTACTCTAATCTCATCGTCCAGCACTTGGCCCTTAGTCTAGTATGCTCTGATGTTTCAAGTGCTTATCCAAATATTATTAATGTTCTTGCCCATATCACCTTTTTAGACAGTGAGATTCTAACCCTAACCCTAACCCTATCACAGCTACACCTCTCTCCCCACCCTTTGGGTGAAAACTGTCTTCTCCACAGTGAAGAGATGGGCTAATGGTATTATCCCTAGATTATTAATCCAGAGACCCAGGTAATGTTCTGGGGAGCCAGACTCAAATCCCGCCACGGCAGATAGTGGAATGTGAATTCAACAATAATCTGATAGCATTGAATCCATTGTCAATTGTCAGGAAAAACTCATCTAGTTCACTAATGCCGTTCAGAGAAGGAAATCTGCCATCCTTACCTGGCCTGGCCTGCAGGTGATTCCATGACTGAGATACAGCAATGTGGTTGACACTTAACTACCCCCTGGGCAATTAGGGATGGGCAAAAAATGCTGGCCCAGCCCGTGATGGTCACATCCTGAGAAGGAATAAAGAGAGTTCACAGAATTACAGAACAGTTACTGAACACAACAAGACCACTTAGCCCATCGCCTGTATCTAGCTGCCCAAAAGGCATTTCACCTCATGTCCCACTGTAGTCCTGCACAGTTTTTTTTTAATCAAGAAACAATCTAAACCCCTTTTGAATGTCTCAATTAAATCAACCAACGCCAACAAGTCATTTTGCTATAACATACATCTTGTTAACCTGAATTCACTACAATGCGATTGATGTATTGGGAACACTGTTTCTAAAGTGTGAACTTTTAAAATGTACATTGGCTGTAATGTGATAATAACGCCAAGGCTTTAAGCACGGTTTCTAAAGTGCGATTGTTCTATAATGTGGTGTTGCATAAGAGAGCAACTGTGGTGTTATAGAAAACTACCTGTATTGTGCATCCCGTACCTTAACCACTGCTGTGTGAAAATTATTTTTTTTCAAACTACTGTTATGAATTATTTTTTTCTATGGGTCTGCTTTCTCCTCTTCCAGCATTAGACTGCGGCTAGACGCGGGAGTAATAAGGTTAAGGTCGAGAGTGTGGTGCTGGAAAAGCACAGCAGGTCAGGCAGCATCCGAGGGGCAGGACAATCGACATTTCAGGTATAAGCCCTTCATTCCAGATGAAGGGCTTATACCTGAAATGTCGCTTCTCCTGCTCCTCGGATGCTGCCTGACCTGCTGTGCTTTTCCAGCACCACACTTTTGACTCTGATCTCCAGCATCTGCCGTTCTCACTTTCTCCGAGTAAGATTAAACCAGACTTTGTTTTCCACTGAACAAAATTAAAGAGTTACTCTCCCTTCCAACTTTGCTGTACTGTGTCTGTTGCTTGCCTAGACATACAAAACCGACTTTGTGGGCTTGCCTGTGTCAATCATGTTACTATTATCAGCATGGCCTGGTGTGCCCTCTGTGCTGATTGTGCTCACTTTGGCATGTGTAATACTCTTGGCAACAGCAGCCCCTGAATTCTGTCCAAACAGCTGTTGTGCCATCTGTGAAAGTACAGCTGTGCCCGGCTTAGTGATATCTCAGCCCTCTGCATCACCATTCACGCGCTGCAGCAGATGTGACACTTCTACATTAGAAAATTGCTCCTTTTGAAGACAGCCTTAAGAAAAGAGGGCTTCAATTTAAGAATGATTGGAAATGGGATCATCCGCCCAATGTTGTGGAGAAGGCAATCAGTGAGTAAGGGGACTAGGAGCAGAATAGACAGCAAATAAGCAAACTAAGCATAAAGGATAAAGAATAGTTGCTCACTGGTGGGAAATGGAATCCCAAAAGATCAGTGATCTGTCACTAATTGAGAAACAGAAGACTGTAAATGTGGGACAATGTGAAATTGTTCATTTTGGGTAGGGAAAACAAAGTATTATTTAAATAGAGAAAAGCTGCAGAAATCTGAAAGACAAAGGATTGAGGGAATGTCTGCACAAACGCAGAAAGCTAGCACCCAGGTGCAGCAAGGAATCAGGCAGCTAATGGAATGTTGGTCCTTATTTCAAGAGGTTCGAGTATAAGAAGACGGAAGTCTTAGTGTAATTATACAAGGTGCTGGTGAGACCACATCTGGAGTAGTCATGATTTGGAGATGCCGGTGTTGGACTGGAAGCACACTAGCTTTTGGAGCGACACTCCTTCATCAATTAAATCTATTGGACTATAACCTGGTGTTGTGTGATTTTTAACTTTGTATATCTGGAGTAGTGAGAGCAGTTTTGGTCCCTTTATTTAATGAAAGATATAATTTCATTGGAGGCAGTTCAAAGATGCACAAAGATGATCCTTGGTATGGAGGGGCTGTCCGATCAACAAAGGCTAAACATTTTGAGACTCTACTCACTGGAGTTTAGGAGAATGAGAGGTGATCTCATTGAAAAATATCGGATTCTGAAGGGACTTGACAGGGTCAATGCTGAGAGGATGTTTCCCCTCATGGGAGGGACTAGGATCAGAGGGTACAGTCTCAGAATAAATGGGCAACGGTTTAAGACTGAGATGAGGAGGCATTTCATCTCTCAGAGGGTTGAGAGTCTTGAGAATCCCTTGCCACAGAGTGCTTCGGGATCAGATTCCTCGTGTATGTTTAAGGTTGAGATAGATTCTTGAACAGTCAGGGAATCAGGAAATGGTCAGGAAAGTGGATGTGAGGAATGTCGGATCAGCCACTATCCTATGAATAGTGGAGCCAAGGTTTAGGGTGGTACCATGGCTCAGTGGTTAACACTGCTTCCTCATAGCACCAGGGACCGAGTTCAATGCCCACCTCAGGCAGCTGCCTGCGTGGAGTTTGTATGTTCTCCCCATGTCTGTGTGGATTTCCTCCCACAATCCAAAAAGATGTGGTAGGTCAGGTGAATTGACCATGCTAAGTTACCCATAGTGTTAGGTACGTTTGTCAGGGGTAAACTTAGGGGAATGGGTCTGAGTGGGTTACACTTTGGAGGGTCGGTGCCAACTTGTTGGGCCAAAGGGCCTGTTACCATACTGTGGGAAATGTAATGAAATGAACTACTCTTGATCCTATTTCTTATGGTCTTAAATATCACTGTTGTCTACAATTTCTATTAATGATTCAGACATTGGAATCAAATGCACAATTTTGAACTATGTGGATGATACCAACAAAGAGGTTACGGTTACTTGGAAAATAAGAATCTAAATGGAAACAAAGGAACCTGGGAGCATAAATACACCAAAACCCAAAAATGTTAACATTGGTTCATAAAACTGGAAAGTGAAAGCAGAGCAGGGTTTACCTTAGAGAGATAAAATTGAAAGTAAAGATGTTAAACCAAATTTTTTTTTAATAGACCAGACTTGGGATATTGTATATGGTTCTGCTCACCGTGTTGTATAAGAGCCACAGTAGCATTGATGAGGGAGCGTAAAGGATTTATAATGGTGATAAAATAAATGTAGAGTAGAGTAGATTATCTTCCTTTGTTGTTTTTACTATATACAGCTATTAGAGTAAAAACGAGACAGCATTCCTCCGGGACCAAGGTGCTATATGAATACACAGACTACATGCGAGTACAGTCATACACAGAGCAGCACAAAGTACATAGAGAAGTGCAAAACATGCAAGATGGCACAGTAATTCCTGACAAGACAAGACAATAGGCACAGTGGTGGACAAATTACACTGTAACAATGAATGATCATTAATAAAACATTGTTTTAGCAACCACTCAAAAAATTGTCTGAAAATTGCAAATGGAATAGAGTGTGATCACACAGTGTTAAACAGCCTGATGGCCCAGGGGAAGAAACTATTGCACAGTCTGGCCGTGAGAGACTGAATACTCCAGTATCTTCTGCCAAGTGGCAGGAGGGAGAAGAGTTTGAGTGAGGGGTGTGTGGGGTCTTCCACAATGGTCTTAGCCTTTCGGATGCAGCATGTGGTGTAAATGTCTGTAATGGGGAGAGACCCTGATGATCTTCTCAGCTGTCCTCACTATCCGTTATAAGGTCTTACAATCTGAGACAGTACAATTCCCAAACCAGTGACGCTGCTGCCTCAGGGTACTCTCAATGAACCCTCTGTAGAATATGGTATGGATGGGGGAGGTGGGCTTTCCTCAGTCTGTGCAGAAAGTAGAGACACTGCTTGGCTTTCTGGGATGAGGAGCTGGTGTTGAGGGTCCAGGTGAGATTCTCCACCAGGTGTACACTAAGAAATTTTATGCTCTTCACGATCTCCATGAGGGAGCCGTCGATGTCCAGTGGTCTCCTGAAGTCAACAACCATCTCTTTCATCTTGTTCATGTTCAGAGACAGGTTGTTGGCTCTGCACCCGTCCATTAGAAGCTGCATCTCCTCTCTGTATGCTGGCTCATCGTTCCTGCGGATGAGACCCACTACCGTCGTGTCATCAGTGAATTTGATGATGTGATTTGAGCAGTACATTCCTTCACAGTTGTGTGTCAGCAGGGTGTACAGCAGTGGACTGAGCACACTAATGTGAGGTTATACGTCAAATAAGGAAGAGTATCATTGTGGCAGTGGGGTAAAATTTAATTTGAAGATGGTAAACGAAATATATAGGGAATTCAAAACAAACCTTGTTACCATAGTCCCGTAGGACTGCTCTCTCATTAGAGAGACAGAGATGACAGGTGATAGTTTAACCTGAGGGGAAAGGTTGAGGAGGAGAATCCTCTATGGTTACCTCAGCCAGTGCAGGAATGGAACCCAACACTGTTGGTGTCACTCTGTATTGTCATAGAGTCATAGAGTCATAGAGATGTACAGCATGGAAAACAGACCCTTCGGTCCAACCCGTCTATGCCGACCAGATATCCCAACCCAATTAGTCCCACCTGCCAGCACCCAGCCCATATCCCTCCAAACCCTTCCTATTCATATACCCATCCAAATGCCTCTTAAATGTTACAATTGTACCAGCCTTCACCACATCCTCTGGCAGCTCATTCCATACAAGTACCACCCTCTGCGTGGAAACGTTGCCCCGTAGGTCTCTTTTATATATTTTCCCTCTCACCATCTAGTTCTGGACTCCCCGACCCCAGGGAAAAGACTTTGCCTATTTACCCTATCAATGCCCCTTATAATTTTGTAAACCTCTATAAGGTCACCCCTCAGCCTCCGACACGCCAGGGAAAACAGCACCAGCCTGTTCAGTCTCTCCCTATAGCTCAAATCCTCCAACCCTGGCAAAATCCTTGCCATCAAGCCAAATGAGCTGAGGTAACTTTCGCTACCATAGGCAGTACTCAAGGTAAGTGCCAGAGAGGCATCGATGGGCAAGGCTATAAAAGGAGAAGGGAAGAGGGGATTGATGCTGATGGTGAGTAAAGACTGGAGAGAATAGAGTGGAGCATAAAGGACAGCACAGACTGATTGGGCTGAATGGCCTGATTCTGCAATGTCAATTCTAAGTAACACAGGACACATATAAAATAGGAGAGTGATCCAATCCCATCATGTTCTCATTGGGAGGATTGGGTGAGAGTTACTCAAGAAGAAAATACAATGCAAGTCCAGAAACCGTAAGATGTGAATGGAATGACACAGTTGGACAGGAACAACATTAAGCTGAATTATAAACATGACAGGCTAACAGTGCGGAGGTGGTTTGGGGGAAACAAGAGAGCTAACAAGTGATCTGGGACAGAAGGATTGTGATTGAATTAATTATTTCTCTAGCTGCAACAGCCAAGAGCAACATCAACATTGGCTAAGCTCCAGCAGATAAAATAAATGTCACTTTCCAGAGAAAAATGGGAAGGACAGTATTACACTCACAATAACGATTCATACGAGTTGAAAGGAAGTAGCAGTAAAAATGAACAAGAACCACAAAAGAGGATAAAACAATTTTCTTCTGCATATTTTGTGTTAAGATGTCAGTTTTATCTATAATGAAGGGACAGGCCTATAATGAAATGGAGAGTGAGAAAATGGGAAATATTTTCCGGAATGGTAGCTTTAACTGTGGAAACAGATGTAAGGATGCACTTTATTTATAGAACATAGAACATAGAACAATACAGCACAGAACAGGCCCTTCGGATCTCGATGTTGCTGTCTTTATTTACCATTAGGCCAGCTGGTATGGGAACCATAAGGTATGGGAACAGAATCAGGCCATTTGGCCCATCAAGTTCATTCAATCATGATTGATATGTTTTTCAGGCCCAGTCTCCTGCCTTTTCCAGTAACCTTTGATTGCCTTCTAATCAAGATCCTATCTATCTGTTCTTAAATACACTCAATGATTTAGCCTTCATAGCCCTCTCTGCGACAATGAATTCAATAGATTCACCACTCTCTAGCTGAAGAAATTCTGTCTCCATTTTCCCTGTTCCACAATCATTATGTGACTTAATTGATCTGTCATAGTGCAGGAAAATCTAAGCCTTTTATTCCCTGGTTAACAAATTAAGCCAATCAACTTTGCTGAGATTGTGGGAGAAAAGCAATGCTTTTGATCAAGGTCAGCCAGGTGGACCTCATAGAATATAAGGAGAAAGTCAGGACTACAGATGCTGGAGATCAGAGTCAAAATGTGTGGTGCTGGAAAAACACAGCCGGTCAGGCAGCATCCGAGGAGCAGAAAAATCAAAGTTTCGGGCATAAACCTTACATCAATGGTGATGAATGTTTGATGATGAGTGACTCTTCTGCTCCTCAGATGCTGCCTGACTGGCTGCGCTTTCCTAGCAACACACTTTTTCACTCATACATTATGAGATCTCTGATTTGGGTTGATTATCTAGTCCAATCAGGGAGTCCTGGCTGACAGGTATTAACAGAGTGCCAGAGGGCCTGTTTCACTCTGTCAGCTGGATCAGTGTCAATGGCTTTTCACATGTAAATAAAAGGTGCCTTGGTGATGGGATACCAGACTCTGTGGAGTTATATCAGTGGCGATGAGAGCAAAGAATGCTCCTGAAAAAATTAGCTTGCAACAGTTGTCTTTGAGTTGAGGTAAGCATTTCTGGCATCATGGTGTTATTTGCAAAGCTTGACTCATTTGATCCTGCCATCGAAGTCTGGGCTCAGTGTGTGGAAAGGATGTGTTTTCATTTCTTGGCAAATGATATTGGGACAGATGAAAAGTGATGAGTAAATCTCCTGATAGCTTGTGGACCCATGGCTTTTTCAGCTATTAGGAGCCTCACTTTTCCTGGGGTACCAGATACTTAAACCTTTCAAGTGTTGACGGATTTAGTTAAGGAATATTATGACCCCAAGCCTCCTGTAATTCTGAGATGCTATTAGTTTAACTTGAGAACCAGGGAAATCTACATCAGAATTTTTGACAAGGTTCATACAATTAGCAAAGGCATGTGACTTTAGTTTAATACTTAATGAGATGCTGACAGACAGTGTGGTATGTGGGATTAATAATTTAACCATGCAAAAGTGCCTATAGCTGAAGTTCAAATGGACTTCAAACAGGCACTACAACTGGCTTTTCCCTTGGAAAATGTGGCAAGTGAAACATATGGGTTACAGGGTATTCCAATAGAAATGGATACCCTTGCCAGTCCAACTGAGCTTGAGGAACACCCTCTTGAGGGACTCTAGGCCAACCCACAGCAAAACCCCAAAAACAAAGCCAAACCTCGACCAAACTGTTAAAACTTTCTTCAGTATCCAGGCTGGCAAACCATTGTAGTTGCTGCCAGTATGTGGATTCAAGACAGCAAAAGAGTCCCATTAGATCTCAATTGAGTAAAAGAAATCAGACAGAAATCTTCCTCTCAGCCCCACCCCCCTCCTATTTATCGCTCAGCACACACAAGCCCCTCCTCCCCACTCCCCCAAACCCCCCAACACTCCTGATAAAGGGCATATGCGTGAAACATTGACTCTCCTTCTCCTCGGATGCTGCCTGACCTACTGTGCTTTTTCAGCGCTACTGAAAGAAATCATAGACCATTATCCAGGAGCATGTACACCCTGGAAAATCTATGTACATTTGGTTTGGAACAGTTAAGTTGCTTAGCAACACTCAAATCAAAACTAATCAAAATAAACATCTGGTCAAATGGTCACCTGGTTCCAATGGAGGTTGATACCAGCGCGTCTGTTTCAATGATCACAGAACCAGTCTTTAATAAAATCCAACCTTGAAGTTTGCGTAAGACCTCGGCTAGACTCAGAATCTATACCAGGGTACCTTTACAGATTAAAGGGACAACTTCGGTTCTGGACTCTTCTGAGAAGCAGCTAGTTCAGTTCCCACTGAGTGTAGTAAAAGGTTCAGGCCCAAGCCTGATGGGGAGAAATTGGTGAGAGAGATAATCCTTGATTCGCTCAACATTTAGAAAATAGCTGCCTGAGTGAAGTCCGAATTAAATACCCGGAGGTTTTTCAGGGTGGACCAGAAAGTGGAGCTGAGGCAGAGATGAGATCAGCCACGATCATATTAAATGGCAGTACAGGCATGAGGGGCTGAATGGTCTTCGCTTGCTCCTAGTTCTTATGTTAGAGATCACAGATGTAGCAGAATGAAGCAAAGGGAGTGGTCATAGATGTAAGGATGACAGCAAGGTCCAGAGGAGGCATTCATAGTGGAATGTAACTCAGTTCTGTTGAAAGCAAAACCCTTCAAGAAAATCCTCAAGTTGGAGGTTGGGGGCTCAAGATGGACATTGGAGTTCATGGTCTGAACTTGTTCAATTCCACGTTGACTCCCAAAGGCTGAAAAGCCTGACATGAGATGTCCTTCTTCCAACTCATTGCTGGAACACTGCTGCAGGGTTTGGACAGAAGTTGTGAGTTTGACAGCAGTGGTGCATTGAAATGGCAAGGCACTGGAAGGTCAGGGTCACACAGACTGAGCAGAGGGGCTGTACAAAGCAGTTGTCCAGCCAGTATTCAGTCTCTCCAGTATAGAAGAGACTGCATTGTGACCAGAAAATACAGTAAACTAGATTGAGAGAGATACAAGTAAATACCCTCCATGGACCTCGCTCTCTTCTCTAAAACTATTACCACTCCCTTTGCTTTTTGTTTTGTGACACCAATAATCTCTAATGCTCTCATTTTCTAACTTTTCACTCAATTACAATATAAAACTCTTAAAACAAATCAGGGCAGGACTTATACAAATGGTAAGGTCCTAGGGAGTGTTGCTGAACAAAGAGACCTTGGAGTGCAGGTTCATAGCTCCTTGAAAGTAGAGTCGCAGATAGAAAGGATGGTGAAGAAGATATTTGGTATGATTTCTTTTATTGTCAAATCATTGAGTATAGGACTTGGGAGGTCATGTTGTGTCTATACAGGACATTGGTTAGGCCACTTTTGGGATACGGCACTCAATTCTGGTCTCCCTGCTATAGGAAGGGTGTTGTTAAACTTAAAAGGGTACAGAAATGAGGATGTTGCCAGGTTGGAGGGTTTGAGCTACAGGGAGAGGCTGAATAGGCTGGGGCTGTTTTCCCTGGAACATCGGAGACTAAGGGGCAATCCTCCTCACTGTCCACAGCTCCCCCAAACTTTATACCATATAAAAACTTACTACTCAGGCAACCTACATTCTCCTGCTAATCATTTTGTTATGTTACAGACAGCACTGATCCCCATGGAACACCACTGACCTCAGATCTCCAGTCAGAAAAATACCCTTTCAGCGCTACTCTGCGTCTTTTATGACTAAGCTGATTCTCTATCCATCTTACCAGCTCAATGTGGATCCCGTGTGACTTCACCTTGCTGTAGGTAAAAATGACCAAGTACAAATTTAACAGTGATTCAGACACAGTTTGTTGAGCAAAGGCTTTAGTAGGACCATGCAACCGTAACAGGGTCAAAACCAGCTCCTCCATAGTTACATGGTGCAGCTTTCTTTTACACCCTTGTTTACACTTTCCTTGTCACATACACACAGTTACACATTCCTATGAGCCAGGCAGGTACTGTCATCTGATATTGTAACAACGGTTCAGAGTTCTGCGCATCTTGAGTTGGTAGTTTTCTTGGTAAAGGCCAAAAGCTTATCTCGCCTGCTCCTGCAAAGTCAGGCTGGTCAGCGCTTTTAGCAATCATTACTGAACTATCCCAGCATTCTTTATAAATTAAGTCAACAATCCCACCATGCTCTGCTTCAACCTTCTGTATCAGCCTGCCATGAGGGATCTTGTCAAAAGCCTTGCTAAAGCCCACATAGACAATATCTAGCACCCTGCCCTCATCAATCATCTTTGACAGTTCCTCAAAAAACTCAATCAAGATTGTGAGACATGAACTGCCCTGCACAAAGCTATGCGACCTATTGCTAATAAATCCACATTTTTCTAGATGTGACTAAATCCTGTCCTTAAGGATCTTTTCCACTAATTTCCCTAGCATTGATGGAAGGTCAGATGGCAGCCACTAGCAAGACTTTGTTTCTTGCTGAACTGTAGCTCTCCTTGAGGAGCTGATAGGAAGTCACCTTCAGTCTAACTGATTGCTGTTCATGTAACACAGTTTGTTTGATAATGCTGAGAGATAAAGCATTCAATAATTTAATGCTGTAACAATGAAGGACAGTGAGTGATTTCTTTTCTGTCATGACAGTGTGAGATAACGGAGTGGAATTTGGAGGCTAATGATGTTCCAATGCCCTTCTCCTTTGAGCTGGAAGTTCTGTTGAAGAAGTCAAAGTTGAGACATTGCAACGCATCGTCTAGATTGTGCACATTTTATACTGATGCAGAGGGAGTGGATACTCAATTGTTACTGAGAGTCATACATTCATTGAGTTGAATATCACGGAAACAAACTCTTCGGTCCAACTTGTCCATGCCATCCTAAATAAACCTGGCCCCATTTGCCAGCACTGCCCATTTCACTCTAAACCCTTCCTATTCATGTACCCATTGTGATGTCTTTTAAATGTTGCAATTGTACCAGCCTCCACCACTTTCTCTGGCAGTTCATTCCATACACGCACCACCCTCACTATGAAAAAATTGCCCCTCAGGTCCCTTTTAAATCTTTCCCCTCTCAACCTAAACCTATGCCCTCCAGTTCTGGACACCCCCAATCCAGGGAAAAGACTTTGCCTTCTTACACAGCCATGCCCCTCATAATTTTATAAACCTCTATAAGATCACCCCTCAGCCTCCGACGCTCCAGGGAAAACAGCCCCAGCCTATTCAGCCACTCCCTATAGTTCAAACCTTCCAACCCTAGCAATATCCTTATAAATCTTTTCTGAACTCTTCCAAGTTTCATAACATCCTTCCTATATCAGGGAGACCAGAATTAAATGCAATATTCCAAAAGTGGCTTCACTAATGTCCTGCACAGCCACAACATGACCTCCCAAATCCTGTACTCAACACTGACTGATAAAGGAAAGCATACCAAACGCTTTCTTCACTATCCTATGTAGGATGATTTAGCATGTTTGGATCAGAGATTGGCTCGCTGAAAGAAGACAGAAAGTGGTGGTGGATGGGAAATGTTCATGCTGGAGCTCAGTTACCAGTGGAGTGCTGCAAGGATCTGTTTTGGGGTCACTGCTGTTTGTCATCTTTATAAACGATTTGGAAGTGGGCTTAGAAGGATGGGTTAGTAAATTTGCAGAAGACACTAAGGTAGGCAGAGTTGTGACAGTGTCGAAAGATGTTGTGTGTTACAGAGGAACATGAATAAAATTGTAGAATTGGGCTGAGAAGTGGGAAATGGAGTTTAATGCAGAAAAATGTGAGGTCATAGAGTCATAGAGATGTACAGCATGGAAACAGACCCTTCGGTCCAACCCATCCATGCGGACCAGATATCCCAACCCAATCTAGTCCCACCTGCCAACACCCGGCCCATATCTCTCCAAACCCTTCCTATTCATATACCCATCCAAATGCCTCTTAAATGTTGCAATTGTACCAGCCTCTACCACATCCTCTGGCAGCTCATGCCATACACGTACCACCCTCTGTGTGAAAAAGATGCCCCTTAGGTCTCTTTTATATCTTTCCCCTCTCACCCTAAACCTATGCCCTCTAGTTCTGGACTCCCCAATCCCAGGGAAAAGACTTTGCCTATTTACCCTATTCATGCCCCTCATAATTTTGTAAACCTCTACAAGGTCACCCCTCAGCCTCCGATGCTCCAGGGAAAACAGGCCCAGCCTGTTCAGCCTCTCCCTGTAGCTCAGATCCTCCAACCCTGCAACATCAGGGCATGGTTAGGAACATGGGACTGGAATATCATAGCAATTACAAAAACATGGCTCAGGGATGGGCAGGACTGGCAGCTTAATGTTCCAGGAAGGGTAGCATTCTGATTCTTTACTCAGAGAGTAGTAAGGGTATGGAATGCCAACGTTAAGTACATTTAAGTTGTCATTGGACAAACATATGGGCGTACATGGAATAGTGTAGGTTAGATGGGCTTCAGATTGGTATGACAGGTCGGCACAACATCGAGAGCCAAAGGGCCTGTACTGCGCGGTAATGTTCGATGTTCTATGATAGAAAGGGAGGCAAGAGAGGAGGGGGAGTGGCATTTTTGATAAGGGATAGCATTACAGCTGTGCTGAGGGAGGATATTCCCGTAAATACATCCAGGGAAGTTATTTGGGTGGAACTGAGCGATAAGAAAGTGATGATCAGCTTATTAGGATTGTATTATAGACCCCCTAATATTCAGAGGGAAATTGAGAAACAAACTTGTAAGGAGATCTCAGCTATCTGTAAGAATAATAGGGTGATTATGGTAGAGGATTTTAACTTTCCAAACATAGAATGGGACTGCCATTGTGCCATAGTGTTAAGGATTTAGATGGAAAGGAATTTGTTAAGTGTGTACGAGACAATTTTCTGATTCAGTATGTGGGTGCACCTACGAGAGAAGATGCAAAACTTGACCTGCTCTTGGGAAATAAGGCAGGGCAGTTGACTGAAGTGTCAGTGGGGGAGCACTTTGGGGACAACAACCATAATTCTATTAGATTTATAATAGTGATGGAAAAGGATAGACCAGATCTAAAAGTTGAAGTTCTAAATTGGAGAAAGGCCAATTTTGACGGTATTAGGCAAGAACTTTCAAAAGCTGATAGGGGGCAGATGTTTGCAGGTAAAGAGACGGCTGGAAAATGGGAATGAGATAACGAGAATCCGGAGAAAGTGTATTCCTGTTAGGGTGAAAGAAATGGCTGGTAGGTAAAGGGAATGCTGGATGACTAAAGAAATTGAGGGTTTGGTTAAGAAAAAGAAGGAAGCATATGTCAAGTATAGACAGTTTAGATCGAGTGAATCCTTAGAAGAGTATAAAGGAAGTAGGAGTATACTTAAGAGGGAAATCAGGAGGGTAAAAAGGGGACATGAGATGGCTTTGGCAAATAGAATTAAGGAGAATCCAAAGGGATTTTACAAATACATTAAGAACAAAAGGGTAACTAAGGAGAGAATAGGATCAGCAAGGCGGCCTTTGTGTGGAGCCGCAGAAAATGGGGGAGATACTAAATGAATATTTTAGAGTCATAGAGATGTACAGCACGGAAACAGACCCTTCAGTCCAACCCGTCCATGCCGACCAGATATCCCAGCCCAATCTAGTCCCACCTGCCAATACTTGGCCCATATCCCTCCAAACCCTTCCTATTCATATACCCATCCAAATGCCTCTTAAATGTTGCAATTGTACCAACCTCCACCACTTCCTCTGGCAGCTCATTCCATACACGTACCACCCTCTGCGTGAAAAAGTTGTCTCTTAGGTCTCTTTTATATCTTTCCCCTCTCACCCTAAACATGTGCCCTCTAGTTCTGGACTTCCCGATCCCAGGGAAAAGTCTTTGTCTATTTATCCTATCCATGTCCCTCATAATTTTGTAAACCTCTATAAGATCACCCTCAGCCTCCGACGCTCCAGGGAAAACAGCCCCA
>NC_057722.1:70968633-70976478 GCF_004010195.1 Chiloscyllium plagiosum | reverse complement strand
AAGTAAAGTTTACAAACTGAATTATGTCACATTCTGTGATTGTGCTAAATGATGTTTTATTACTCAAAAAGTTCACTTTATCGAATTTGATGTAGATTGCATAATATTAGTGTGTTTAAATTTGGATGAGCAATTTCACACACTCTGAATACCTCATTGAGATAATCAGCATTGAGCATAATGTGCAGGTGTTAAAATGCAGGCATTTACAATATTACCGTTGAAAATATTTACAATACTCTTTTGAACTGTCCATAATGTTGCATGTCTGTTTCCCCTTCAAATCATGATAATGTATCGAAGTATTTGAATTTGTTTCCATAAAATAGCCATTTGGCGATTTGATAAGGGCACTGCTGCTACTACTACATATAATTTTAAAACATTGAATAGCAATTCCAGCAACGACATGATTCCCCATGGGAGACTGATTAGCAAGGTTAGATCTAATGGAATACAGGGAGAACTAGCCATTTGATTACAGAACTAGCTCAAAGATAGAAGACAGAGGGTGGTGGTGGAGGGTTGTTTTTCAGACTGGAGGCCTGTGACCAGTGGAGTGACACAAGGATCGATGCTGGGTCCTCTACATTTTGTCATTTACATAAATGATTTGGATGCGAGCATAAGAGGTACAGTTAGTAAGTTTGCAGATGACACCAAACTTGGAGGTGTAGTGGACAGCGAAGAGAGTTACCTCAGATTACAACAGGATCTTGATCAGATGGGCCAATGGGCTGAGAAGTGGCAAATGGAGTTTAATTCAGATAAATGCGAGGTGCTGCATTTTGGGAAAGCAAATCTTAGCACGGACTTAACCACTTAATGGTAAGGTCCTCGGGAGTGTTGCTGAACAAAGAGACCTTGGAGTGCTGGTTCATAGCTCCTTGAAAGTGGAGTCACAGGCAGATAGGATAGTGCAGAAGGCATTTGGTATGCTTTCTTTTATTGGTCAGAGTATTGAGTACAGGAGTTGGGAGGTCATGTTGGTTAGGCCACTGTTGGAATATTGTGTGCAATTCTGGTCTCCTTCCTATCGGAAAGATGTAGTTCACTTCGGAAAAAATAACAGGCATGCCGAGTACTGGGCTTATGGTAAAATTCTTGTCAGTGTAGATGAACAGAGAGATCTCGGTGTCCTGGTGCGTAAATCTCTGGAAGTTGCCACCCAGGTTGATAGGGGTGTTAAGGTGGCACATGGTGTGTTGACGTTTATTGGGAGGGGGATTGAGTTTCAGAACCTCGAGGTCATGCTTCAGCTGTACAAGACACTGGTAAGGCCGCACCTGGAGTATTGCATGCAGTTCTGGTCACTACATTATAGGAAGGATGTGGAAGCTTTGGAAAGGGTTCAGTGAAGATTTACTAGGATGTTGCCTAGCATGGAAGGAAGGTCTTATGAGGATAGGCTGAGGGAACTGAGGCTGTTTTTGTTGGAGAGAAGAAGGTTGAGAGATGACTTAATTGAGACTTATAAGATAATCAGAGGATTAGATAGGGTGGACAGTGAGAGCCGTTTTACTCGGATGGTGAAGGCTAACTCAAGGGGACATAGCTTTAAATTGAGGGGTGATAGATTTAGAACAGATATCAGAGGTAGTCTCTTCACTCAGAGAGTAGCAGAGGCATGGAATGCACTGCTTGCACCAGTAGTAGACTTGCCAACTTTAAGGCCATTTAAATGGGCATTGGACATACATATGGATAATAATGGAACAGTGTAGGTTGTGTGTGCATCAGATTAATTTCACAGGTTGGCACAACATCAAGGGCCGAAGGGCCTGTACTGCACTGTAACATTCTATGTTCTATTGTCTACCTGAACCTCCACTTTGAAGAAAACTTTGAACATTTAACAGGACTAGACAGGATAAATTGTAGGAAGGATGATCCTGACAACTGGGGAGTTCCGATTCATGAGTCACAGTCTATGGATACAGGGTAGGCCCTGTAGGACTGAGATGAGGAGAAATGTCTTCACCCAGAGAGTGAGGACTCTGTGGCATTCTCTGTCACAGAAAATGTCTAAGCACAAAATATTGAATGTTTTCAAGAATGAGTTAACGACAGTTCTTAGGATGAAAAGGATTAAAGGGTATGGGGGATGACATGAGAACAGGGGATTGAGTTGGATAATCCTGAAGAAGGGTTACACCTGAAACATTGACTTCTCCACCTCCTGATGCTGCCTGCCTTGCTGTGTTCTTCCAGCCTCCTGTCTGTCTCCTTTGGATTCCAGTATCTGCAATTGTTTTTGTCTGTAGCTGAGTTGGATGATCAGCCATGATCATATTGAATGGTGGAACATGTTCAAAGGGCCGAATGGCGCACGCCTGCTCCTATTTCTGTGTAAGCGTGAGATCCAGTTACTTATTCATCACAATTCGCATTAAATAAAAATGGACAATGTTGGAAACACACAGCAGGTCTGGCTGCATTTGACGAGTATGAAGCAGAGTTAATGTGATTAAATGTCACAGAACTGAAAGAAGTGGGAAGGTTAGGAATACAATATGTGGGAAGAGGAAGGAAAGGGCAGGTTGGTGATCAGGTGGAGGGGAAGGATAAATCACACAACAAAACACTTTGTGTTGAAGGATCAAAATGGAGGAGTGGTGGGACAATTTGGGGGTCTTGTGGTAAGAATGTTCCTACCTCTGCACTGGGAGGGCTGGGTTTAAATCCCACCTACATCAGAGTGTGTCATAGCATCTCCAAACATATTTATTAGGAAATAAAAGAAACAGAAGATATGTGTCGTTAAGGTGTGAAGGGCAAAATGCTGAATAGCTGGTGTTCAAAAGCAAAGGGAATGAGAGAGAAACAAGAGGGAATTGCAACATTGGAAGGGGGTGGGGGAAGGTGGCAGAGGCTAAATTGTTGAACATATTAGTCCAGGTGACTATAAAAATGTCCAGTTGAAAAATGAGGCCCTGTCCTTCACTCTGTTATACCCTGTCTGGCCACCTGATGGCAGCTTTGAAAAATTACTGTGATTAAAATTCAGGTTTCAATGAGCTGAAATTTACTATCGGAGAGCAGAGTGCCTTTGCACATTGTAATACATCGCTAACCGATCTGCTCATTTCCCAGTTCAGCCAGCTCTGCAGGAAAAACAGAAAACAATTACCTCTAAGCATGTGGAAGAAAGATTAAAGGTCTCTGCCCTGTTATCTTCCACCCAAGGACATTTATACCAAATAACGTGGTCCCCTAGACAGACTGACCTACTCATAACATGAACAGTTTGATGAGATCTGGTGCTGCTCAGCTTTGCTGAAACAAATTCTCGGGTAATGGAGGAAATTGGTGTAGAAAAGGGAGCTTCTGATGATTGGCAGAACTGCTTTCATTACTCTTTGACGTTACTGAAGGGTAATGCTGTCTTATTCTGTAAATTAAGATGTTGCATAACTAGATGGAGGTCTCTCATATTTAGTTCGGAAATCCGTGTTATCACAGTCGTAATATTAGAATTCAATGAATTGAATGAGCAATGAAGGTAGAAGTTACAATTACGCTTTACACATGGTAACCATAGTAGCAATGTAACTGTAGGTAACAATGTAACTGTAAATAATGTAACTATACGTAACAATGTAACCATAGGAAACAATGTCATTATAGGAAACAATGTAATCCCAGGAAACAATGTAACTACAGGAAACAAAGTAACCTAGGAAACAATGTAACTATAGGTAGCAATGTAACCACAGGAAACAGGTAACTATAGGAAACAAGGTAACTATAGGAAACAATGTAACTACAGGTAACAATGCAACCATAGGAAACAATGTAACTATAAGTAACAATGTAACCACAGGAAACAATGTAATTATAGGTAACAATGTAACCATAGGCCATAATGAAACTATAGTTAACAATGTAATTATAGGTAACAATGAAACCACAGGAAACAATGTAACTATAGGAAACAATGTACCTATAGGTAACAATGTAACCATAGGAAACAATGTAACCACAGGGAACAATGTAACTATAGGA
This sequence comes from Chiloscyllium plagiosum, assembly GCF_004010195.1. Lineage (NCBI taxonomy): Eukaryota > Metazoa > Chordata > Chondrichthyes > Orectolobiformes > Hemiscylliidae > Chiloscyllium > Chiloscyllium plagiosum. Next base: position 70,972,473 of record NC_057722.1, on the reverse strand, counting down.
AACAATGTAACTATAGGTAACAATGTTAAAAATCACACAACACCAGAAAAGTGAAATAATAGAGTTTTACATAAATTCATGCAGTTTTTGAGCTCAGAGTTCGACATGAATCTAAGTGGTTTTTGAGCAAAGTGCAATGTAACTCTGAAAGTACCAAAGAAATTCACCACACACAATATATATGTGTGCATGTGGGTCTTTGTCTGTGTGTGTGTCTGTCAGATGAAAGGCTTAACAGGCAATCAATTTTTCAATGTATAATTTCAGTTACTTCACACTGCAAATTTTTGCTATAAATTCTGTGTTACGATCGAGCCCTCCACAATCACCCGATGAAGGAGCGTCGCTCCGAAAGCTAGTGTGCTTCCAATTAAACCTGTTGGACTATAACCTGGCGTTGTGTGATTTTTAACTTTGTACAACACCGGCATCTCCGAATCATAGGTAACAATGTAACCCCAGGAAACAATGTAACCACAGGAAACAATGTAACCACAGGAAACAATGTAACCATAGGAAACAATGTAACTATAGGCAACAATGTAACCACAGGAAACAATGTATATATAGGTAACAATGTAACCACAGAAATCAATGTAACTATAGGTAACAATGTATCTATTGGAAACAATGTAACTATAGGAAACAACGTAACTATAGGAAACAATATAACTATAGGTAACAATGTAACTGTGAATAATGTAACTATAGGTAACAATGTAACCATCGGAAACAATGTAACAATAGGAAACAATGTAACTTTAGGCAACAATGTAACAATATGAAACAATGTAACTTTAGGTAACAATGTAACTTAGGTAACAATGTAACCATCGAAAACAATGTAGCCTGAGGTAACAATGTAACCATAGGAAACAATGTAACCACAGGAGACAATGTAACTATTGATAACAATGTAACCATAGAAAACGGTGCAACCAAACGAAACAATGTAACTATAGGTAACAATGTAACCACAGGTAACAATGTAACTATAGGAAACAATGTAACTATATGTAACAATGTAACCATAGCAAACAATGTAAAATTAGGAAACAATGTAACTATAGGCAGCAATGTAACTACAGGTAACAATGTAACCATAGGAAACAATGTAACTATAGGTAATAATGTAACTATAGGTAGCAATGTAACCACAGGAAACAAGATAACTATAGGAAACAATGTAAACGTGGGCAACAATGTAACTATAGGTAATAATGTAACTATAGGTAGCAATGTAACCACAGGAAACAAGGTAACTATAGGAAACAAAGTAACTATAGGAAACAATTTAACTATAGGTAACAATGTAACCATAGGAAACAATATAACTATAGGTAACCATGTAACCACAGGAAACAAGTAACCACAGGAAACAATGTAACTATAGGAAACAATGTAATTATAGGTAACAATATAACTATAGGAGACAATATAACTACAGGAAATAATGTAACTACAGGTAACAATGTAACCACAGGAAACAATATAACTGTAGGTAACAACGTAACCATTAGAAACAATGGAACTATACATGACAATGTAAACACAGGAAACAATGTAACTATTGGTAACAATGTAACTATAGGAAACAATGTCACTATAGGTAACAATGGTAACCATAGGAAACAATGTAACCGTAAAAAACAATGTAACCACAGGAAACAATGTAACTATAGGAAACAATATAAATACAGGTAACAATGTGACTATAGGAAAAAATGTAACTATAGGTGACAATGTAACCGGAGGAACGAATGTAAGCACAGGAAACAATGTAACTAGAGGAAACAATGTAACGAAAGGTAACAATGTAACTATAGGAAACAATGTAACTATAGGTAACAATGTAACCATAGGAAACAATGTAACCACAGGAAACGATGTAACTATAGGAAACAATATAACTACAGGTAACAATGTAAATATAGGTAACAATGTAACTATAGGTAACACTGTAACCATAGGAAACAATGTAACTAAAGGTAACAATGTAACCATAGATAACAATGTAACGATATGGAAACAATATAACTATAGTTAACAATGTAACTGTAGGTAACAATGTAATTGTAGGTAACAATGTAACCACAGGAAACAATGTAACTGTATTTAGCAATTAACTATAGATAACAATGTACTATAGGAAACAAAGTAAATAAAGGTAACAACATAACTATAGGAAAAAATGTAACCACAGGAAACAATGCAACCAAAGGAAACAATATAACTGTAGGAAACAATGCAACCAAAGGAAATAATGTAACTATAGGAAACAATGTAACTATAGGTAACAATGTAACCCAAGGAAACAATATAACTAGAGGAAACAATGTAACCACAGGATACAATGAAACTATAGTTAGCAATGTAACTATAGGAAGCAATGTAACTACAGGAAACAAGGTAACTATAGGGAACAAGGTAACTATGGGAAACAATGTAACTACACATAACAATGTAACCGTAGGAAACAATGTAACTGTAGGTAACAATGTAACTATAGGTAACAATTTAAACACAGGAAACAATGTAAGCACAGGAAACAATGTACATGTAGGTAACAGCGTAAACATTGGAAACAATAGAACTATAGGAAACAATGTAACCACAGGAAACAATGTAACCACAGGAAACAATGTAACTATAGGTAACAATGTAACCACAGGAAACAATGTAACTGTAGGTTACAATGTAACAATTGGAAACATAATAACTATAGGTAAAAATATAACTATAGGTAAGAATGTAACTACTGAAAACAATGTAACTATAGGTAACGATGTAAACACAGGAAACAATGTAACTACAGGAAACAATGTAACTATAGGTAACAATGTAACCATAGGAAACTATGTAACTACAGGTAACAATGTAACTGTAGGTAACAACGTAACCATAGCAAACAATATAACTATAGGTAATAATGGAACTATAGGTAAGAATGTAACTATAGGAAACAATGTAAGTATAGGAAAAAATGTAACCATAGTTAACAATGTAAATGTAGGAAACAATGTAACCATAGGTAACAATGTAACCATATGTAACAATGTAACGATACGGGAACAATATAACTATAGTTAACAATGTAACTATAGGTAACAATGTAATTGTAGGTAACAATGTAACCACAGGAAATAATGTAACTGTAGGTAGCAATTAACTATAGATAACAATGTACTTTAGGAAACAATGTAAATATAGGTAACAACGTAACTATAGGAAATAATGTAACCACAGTAAACAATATAACTATAGGAAACAATGTAACCACAGGAAACAATGCAACCAAAGGAAACAATATAACTATAGGAAACAATGTAACCACAGGAAGTAATGTAATTATAGTTAACAATGTAACTGTTGGAAGCAATGTAACTGCAGGAAACAAGGTAACTATATATAACAATGTAACCGTGGAAAAACAATGTAACTACATATAACAATGTAACTATAGGTAACAATGTAATTGTAGGTAACAATGTAACCACAGGAAACAATGCAACCAAAGGAAACAATATAACTATAGGAAACAATGTAACCACAGGAAGTAATGTAATTATAGTTAACAATGTAACTGTTGGAAGCAATGTAACTGCAGGAAACAAGGTAACTATATATAACAATGTAACCATAGGAAACAATGTAGCCTTAGATAACAATGTAACCAAGGGAAACAATGTAACTATAGGAAACAATGTAAGTATAGGAAAAAATGTAACCATAGTTAACAATATAAATGTAGGAAACAATGTAACTAAAGGTAACAATGTAACCATAGGTAACAATGTAACCATAGGTAACAATGTAACCATAGGTAACAATGTAACCATA
>NC_057722.1:70956071-70966827 GCF_004010195.1 Chiloscyllium plagiosum | reverse complement strand
ATAGGTAACAAAGTAAATGTAGGAAACCATGTAACTATAGGTAAAACTGTAACCATAGGAAACAATGTAACTAGAGGTAACAATGTAACTATAGGCAACAATGTAACCATAGGAAACAATGTAGCCTTAGATAACAATGTAACCAAGGGAAACAATGTAACTATAGGAAACAATGTAACTAAGGTAACAATGTAACCGTAGGAATCAATGTCACTATAGGAAACAATGAGAATATAGCTAACAATGTAACCAGAGGAAACAATGTAATTGCAGGAAACAATGTAACTACAGGTAACAATATAACTATAGGTAACAAAGTAAATGTAGGAAACCATGTAACTATAGGTAACACTGTAACCATAGGCAACAATGTAACTAAAGGTAACAATGTAACCATAGGTAACAATGCAACGTTATGGGATCAAAATAAATATAGTTAACAATGTAACTATAGGAAGCAATGTAACTGCAGGAAACAAGGTAACTATATATAACAATGTAACCGTGGAAAAACAATGTAACTACATATAACAATGTAACTATAGGTAACAATGTAACCATAGGAAACAATGTTGCCTTAGGTAACAATGTAACCGTAGGTAACAATGTAACTATAGGAAACAATACAACTATAGGAAATAATGTAACTATTGGAAACAGTGTAGCTCTAGGAAACATTGTAACCGCAGGAAACATTGTAACTGCAGGAAACAATGTAACAATGTAACTATAGGAAACAATACAACTATAGGAAATAATGTAACTATTGGAAACAGTGTAGCTCTAGGAAACATTGTAACCGCAGGAAACATTGTAACTGCAGGAAACAATGTAACAATGTAACTATAGGAAACAATACAACTATAGGAAATAATGTAACTATTGGAAACAGTGTAGCTCTAGGAAACATTGTAACCGCAGGAAACATTGTAACTGCAGGAAACAATGTAACAATGTAACTATAGGAAACAATGTAAGTATAGGAAAAAAATGTAACCATAGGTAACAAAGTAAGTGTAGGAAACCATGTAACTATAGGTAACACTGTAACCATAGGCAACAATGTAACTAAAGGTAACAATGTAACCATAGGTAACAATGCAACGTTATGGGATCAAAATAAATATAGTTAACAATGTAACTATAGGAAGCAATGTAACTGCAGGAAACAAGGTAACTATATATAACAATGTAACCGTGGAAAAACAATGTAACTACATATAACAATGTAACTATAGGTAACAATGTAACCATAGGAAACAATGTTGCCTTAGGTAACAATGTAACCGTAGGTAACAATGTAACTATAGGAAACAATGTAACTGAAGGAAACAATGTAACTATAGATAACAATGTAACTATAGGAAACAATACAACTATAGGAAATAATGTAACTATTGGAAACAGTGTAGCTCTAGGAAACAATGTAACCGCAGGAAACATTGTAACTGCAGGAAACAATGTAACAATGTAACTATAGGAAACAATGTAGCTATAAGAAACAATGTAACTGTAGGAAACAATGTAACCACAGGAAACAATGTAACTGCAGGAAACAATGTAAGTATAGGTAACAATGTAACCATAGGAAATAATGTAACTATAGGAAACAATATAACCATAGGAAACAATGTAACCACAGGAAACAATGTAACTGCAGGAAACAATGTAACTACAGGTAACAATGTAACCGTGGGAATCAATGTATTTATAGGAAACAATGTAACCACAGGAGACAATGTAACTTAGGAAACAATGTAACTATAGGTAACAATGTAACCATAGGAAATAATGTAACTATAGGAAACAGTGTAGCTATAGGAAACAATGTAACTACAGGAAACAATGTAACTATACGTAACAATGTTCCATAGGAAACAATGTAACTATAGGAAACAATGTGACCACAGGAAACAATGCAACTTAGGAAACAATGAAGCTATCGGAAACAATGTAACTACAGGAAACAATGTAACCTTAGGAAACAATATATCTATAGGAAACAATGTAACCACAGGAAATAATGTAACTATAGGAAACAATGTAACCATAGGAAACAATATAGCTGCAATGAAACAATGTAACTATAGGAAACAATGTAGCTATAGAAAACAATGTAACTATAGGAACAATGTAACCGTAGGAAACAATGTGACTATAGAAACAATGTAACAGCAGGAAACAATGTAACTATACGTAACAATGTAACCGTAGGAAACAATGTAACCATAGTTAACAATGTAACTTTAGGAAACAATGTAACTATACGTAACAATGTAACCATAGGAAACAATGTAACCGCAGGTAACAATGTAACTGCAGGAAACAATGTACCTATAGGAAACAATGTAACTATAGGAAACAATGTAGCTTTAGGAAACAATGTAATTATAGGAAACAATGTAACCATAGGAAACAATGTAACTGCTGGAAACAATGTAACTGCAGGAAACAATGTAACTATAGGAAACAATGTAGCTATAGGAAACAATGTAACTACAGGAAACAATGTAACTATACGTAACAATGTTCCATAGGAAACAATGTAACTATAGGAAACAATGTGACCACAGGAAACAATGCAACTTAGGAAACAATGAAGCTATCGGAAACAATGTAACTACAGGAAACAATGTAACCTTAGGAAACAATATATCTATAGGAAACAATGTAACCACGGGAAACAATGTAACTATAGGAAACAATGTAACTATGGGAAACAATGTAAGCACAGGAAACAATGTAACTACAGGAAACAATGTAGTTATAGGAAACAATGTAACTACAGGAAACAATGTAACCTCAGGAAACAATGTAACTTAGGAAACAATGTAGCTATTGGAAACAATGTAACTACAGGTAACAATGTAACCGTAGGAATCAATGTATTTATAGGAAACAATGTAACCACAGAAAACAATGTAACTATAGGAAACAATGTAGCTATAGGAAACAATGCAACTATAGGAAACAATGTAGCTATAGGAAACAATGTAACCGCAGGAAACAATGCAACTATAGGAAACAATGTAACTATGGGAAACAATGTAACCACAAGAAACAATGTAACTACAGGTAACAATGTAACTGTAGGAATCAATGTATTTATAGGTAACAATGTAACTATAGGAAACAATGTATCTATAGGAAACAATGTAACCATATGTAAAAATGTAACCACAGTAAACAATGTAACTACTGGAAACAATGTAACTATACGTAACAATGCAACCATAGGAAACAATGCAACCACAGGAAACAATGTAACCATAGGTAACAATGTAACTATAGGTAACAATGTAACCATTGGAAACAATGTAGGTATAGGTAACAATGTAACTTTAGGAAACAATGTAGCTTTAGGAAACAATGTAACTATAGGAAACAATGTAACCACAGGAAACAATGTAACCGCAGGTAACAATGTAACGATAGGAAACAATGTAACTTAGGAAACAATGCAACTATAGGTAACAATGTAACCATAGGAAACAATGTATCCTTAGGTAACAATGTAACCACAGGAAACAATGTAACTATAGGTAACAATGTAACCACAGGAAACAATGTAACTATAGGTTACAATGTAACCACAGGAAACAATGTAACTATAGGAAACAATGCAACTATAGGTAAGAATGTAAACACAGGAAACAATGTAACTGTAGGTAACAATGTAACCACAGGAAACAATGTAACTACAGGAAGCAATGTAACTATACGTAACATTGTAACCATCGGTAACGATGTAACCAAAGGAAACAATGTAACTGCAGGAAACAACGTAACTATAGGAAACAGTGTAAGTTTAGGTAACAATGTAACAATAGGAAACAATGCAACTTAGGAAACAATGTAACTATAGGTAACAATGTAACCATAGGAAACAACGTATCTTTAGGTAACAATGTAACCGCAGGAACAATGTAACCACAGGAGACAATGTAACTTAGGAAACAATGTAACTATAGGTAACAATGTAACCATAGGAAATAATGTAACTATGGGAAAGGATGTACCTATCGGAAACAATGTAACTGTAGGAAACAATGAAACTATTGGAAACAATGTAACTATAGGAAACAATGTAACCACAGGAAACAATGTAACTGTAGGAAACAATGCAACTATAGGTAACAATGTAACCACAGTAAACAATGTAACCATCGGGAACAATGTAACCACAGGAAACAATGCAGCTGCAGGAAACAATGTAACTACAAGTGACAATGTAACTGTAGGAAACAATGTAACTATAGGAAACAATGTAATTATAGGTAACAATGTAACCATAGGTAACAATGTAGCCTTAGGTAACAATGTAACCGTAGGAAACAATGTAACTCTAGGTAACAATGTAACCACAGGAAACAATGTAACTATAGGTAACAATTTAACCACAGGAAACAATGTAACTGTAGGTTACAATGTAACAATTGGAAACATAATAACTATAGGTAAAAATATAACTATAGGTAAGAATGTAACTACAGAAAACAATGTAACTATAGGTAATGATGTAAACACAGGAAACAATGTAACTACAGGAAACAATGTAACTATAGGTAACAATGTAGCTATAGGAAACAATGTAACTACAGGTAACAATGTAACCATAGGAATCAATGTATTTATAGGAAACAATGTAACCACAGGAAACAATGTAACTATAGTAAACAATGTAGCTATAGGAAACAATGCAACTATAGAAAACAATGTAGCTATAGGAAACAATGTAACCACAGGAAACAATGTAACTATAGGTAACAATGTAACCATAGGAAACTATGTAACTACAGGTAACGGTGGCACAGTGGTTAGCACTGCTGCCTCACAGCGCCAGAGACCCGGGTTCAATTCCCGCCTCAGGCGACTCTCTGTGTGGAGTTTGCACGTTCTCCCCGTGTCTGCGTGGGTTTCCTCCGGGTGCTCCGGTTTCCTCCCACTGTCACAAAGATGTGCAGGTTAGGTGAATTGGCCATGCTAAATTGCCCGTAGTGTTAGGTTAAGGGTAAATGTATGGGTATGGGTGGGTTGCGCTTCGGCGGGTCGGTGTGGACTTGTTGGGCCGAAGGGCCTGTTTCCACACTGTAATGTAATGTAATCTAATCTAATCTAATCTAATGTAATCTAATCTAATGTAACAATGTAACCACAGGAAACAATGTAACTGTAGGTAACAACATAACCATAGGAAACAATATAACTATAGGTAACAATGGAACGAAAGGTAAGAATGTAACTGTAGGAAACAATGTAAGTATAGGAAAAAATGTAACCATAGTTAACAATGTAAATGTAGGAAACAATGTAACCATAGGTAACAATGTAACCATAGGTAACAATGTAACGATATGGGAACAATATAACTATAGATAACAATGTAACTATAGGTAACAATGTAATTGTAGGTAACAATGTAACCACAGGAAATAATGTAACTGTAGGTAGCAATGTAACTATAGATAACAATGTACTTTAGGAAACAATGTAAATATAGGTAACAACGTAACTATAGGAAATAATGTAACCACAGGAAACAATATAACTATAGGAAACAATGTAACCACAGGAAACAATGCAACCAAAGGAAATAATATAACTATAGGAAACAATGTAACCACAGGAAGTAATGCAATTATAGTTAACAATGTAACTATTGGAAGCAATGTAACTGCAGGAAACAAGGTAACTATAGAGAACATGGTAACTATAGGAAACAATGTAACTATATATAACAATGTAACCATAGGAAACAATGTAACTATAGGTAACAACGTAACCATAGGAAACAATATAACTATAGGTAACAATGGAACTATAGGTAAGAATGTAACTATAGGAAACAATGTAAGTATAGGAAAAAAATGTAACCATAGGTAACAAAGTAAATGTAGGAAACAATGTAACTATAGGTAACACTGTAACCACAGGAAACAATGTAACTACAGGTAACAATATAACTATAGGTAACAAAGTAAATGTAGGAAACCATGTAACTATAGGTAAAACTGTAACCATAGGAAACAATGTAACTAAAGGTAACAATGTAACCATAGGTAACAATGTAACGTTATGGGAACAATATAAATAAAATTAACAATGTAACTATAGGTAACAATGTAACTATAGGTAACACTGTAACCATAGGAAACAATGTAACTAAAGGTAACAATGTAACCATAGGTAACAATGTAACGATATGGGAACAATATAACTATAGTTAACAATGTAACTATAGGAAGCAATGTAACTGCAGGAAACAAGGTAACTATATATAACAGTGTAACCGTGGAAAAACAATGTAACTACATGTAACAATGTAACTATAGGTAACAATGTAACTATAGGAAACAATGTAACTGCAGGAAAAATGTAACTGCAAGCAACAATGTAACAATAGGAAACAACGTAACTTAGGAAACAATGTAACTATACGTAACAATGTAACCATAGGAAATAATGTAACTATAAGAAACAATGTACCTATAGGAAACAATGTAACTGTAGACAACAATGTAACTATAGATAACAATGTAGGAAACAATATAGCTGCAGGAAACAATGTAACTATAGGAAACAATGTAGCTATAGGAAACAATGTAACTATAGGAACAATGTAACCGTAGGAAACAATGTGACTATAGGAAACAATGTAACAGCAGGAAACAATGTAACTATACGTAACAATGTAACCGTAGGAAACAATGAAACCATAGTTGACAATGTGACTACAGGAAACAATGTAACTTTAGGAAAAAATGTAACTATAGGAAACAATGTAACTTTAGGAAACAATGTAACTATACGTAACAATGTAACCATAGGAAACAATGTAACCACAGGAAACAATGTAACTGCTGGAAACAATGTAACTGCAGGAAACAATGTAACTATAGGAAACAATGTAGCTACAGGAAACAATGTAACTACAGGAAACAATGTAACTATAGGTAACAATGTTCCATAGGAAACAATGTAACTATAGGAAACAATGTGACCACAGGAAACAATGTAACTTAGGAAACAATGAAGCTATCGGAAACAATGTAACTACAGGAAACAATGTAACCTTAGGAAACAATATATCTATAGGAAACAATGTAACCACGCAAACAATGTAACTATAGGAAACAATGTAACTATGGGAAACAATGTAAGCACAGGAAACAATGTAACTTAGGAAACAATGAAGCTATCGGAAACAATGTAACTACAGGTAACAATGTAACCGTGGGAATCAATGTATTTATAGGAAACAATGTAACCACAGGAGACAATGTAACTTAGGAAACAATGTAACTATAGGTAACAATGTAACCATAGGAAATAATGTAACTATAGGAAACAGTGTAGCTATAGGAAACAATATAACCATAGGAAACAATGTAACCACAGGAAACAATGTAACTATAGGAAACAATGTAACCATAGGAAACAATATAGCTGGGGAAACAATGTAACTACAGGAAACAATGAAGCTACAGGAAACAATGTAACTATAGGAACAATGTAACCGTAGGAAACAATGTGACTATAGGAAACAATGTAACAGCAGGAATCAATGTAACTATACGTAACAATGTAACCATAGGAAACAATGAAACCATAGTTAACAATGTGACTACAGGAAACAATGTAACTTTAGGAAAAAATGTAACCATAGGAAACAATGTAACTTTAGGAAACAATGTAACTATACGTAACAATGTAACCATAGGAAACAATGTAACCATAGGAAACAATGTAACTGCTGGAAACAATGTAACTGCAGGAAACAATGTAACTATACGTTACAATGTTCCATAGGAAACAATGTAACTATAGGAAACAATGTGACCACAGGAAAAAATGTAACTTAGGAAACAATGAAGCTATCGGAAACAATGTAACTACAGGAAACAATGTAACCCAAGGAAACGATATATCTATAGGAAACAATGTAACCACGCAAACAATGTAACTATAGGAAACAATGTAACTATGGGAAACAATGTAAGCACAGGAAACAATGTAGTTATAGGAAACAATGTAACTACAGGAAACAATGTAACCACAGGAAACAATGTAGCTATAGGAAACAATGTAACTACAGGTAACAATGTAACCGTGGGAATCAATGTTTTTGTAGGAAACAATGTAACCATAGGAAACAATGTAACTATAGGAAACAATGTAGCTATAGGAAACAATGCAACTATAGAAAACAATGTAGCTATAGGAAACAATGTAGCTATAGGAAACAATGTAACCTCAGGAAACAATGTAACTATAGGAAACAATTTAGCTATAGGAAACAATGTAACTATGGGAAACAATGTAACCACAAGAAACAATGTAACTTAGGAAACAAGGTAGCTATAGGAATCAATGTAACTACAGGTAACAATGTAACCGTAGGAATCAATGTATCTATATGAAACAATGTAACCACAGGACACAATGTAACTATAGGAAACAATCTAGCTAAAGGAAACAATGTAACTATAGGGAACAATGTAACCACAGGAAACAATGTAACTTAGGAAACAATGTATCTATTGGTAACAATGTAACCATCGGAAACAGTGTAACTGTAGGTAACAATGTAATTATAGGAAACAATGTAAGCATAGGTAACAATGTAACTATAGGTAACAATGTAACCATTGGAAACAATGTAGGTATAGGTAACAATGTAACCACAGGAAACAATGCATCTATAGGAAACAATGTAACCATAGGTAACAATGTAACCACAGGAAACAATGTAACTATACGTAACAATGTAACCATAGGAAACCATGTAACCGCAGGAAACAATGTAACTTTAGGAAACAATGTAGCTTTAGGAAACAATGTAAGTATAGGAAACAATGTAACCACAGGAAACAATGTAACTATACGAAACAATGTAACCACAGGAAACAATGTAACCGCAGGTAACAATGTAACGATAGGAAACAATGTAACTTAGGAAACAATGTAACCATAGGTAACAATGTAATCATAGGAAACAATGTAGCCTTAGGTAACAATGTAACCACAGGAAACAATGTAACCACAGGAGACAATGTAACTTAGGAAAAAATGTAACTATAAGTAACAATGTAACCATAGGAAATAATGTAACTATGGGAAACAATGTACCTATCGGAAACAATGTAACCACAGGAAACAATGTAACTATAGGAAACAATGTAACTATAGGTAACAATGTTACCATAGGAAACAATGTAACTGTAGGAAACAATGTAACCACAGGAAACAATGTAACTATAGGAAACAATGCAACTATAGGTAACAATGTAAACACAGTAAACAATGTAACTGTAGGTAACAATGTAACCACAGGAAACAATGTAACTACAGAAAGCAATGTAACTATACATAACATTTTAACCATCGTTAACGATGTAACCAAAGGAAACAATGTAACCACAGGAAACAATGTAACTATAGGAAACAGTGTAACTTTAGGTAACAATGTTACGATAGGAAACAATGTAACTTAGGAAACAATGTAACTTTAGGTGACAATGTAACCATAGGAAACAACGTATCCTTAGGTAGCAATGTAACCACAGGAACAATGTTACCACAGGAGACAATGTAACTTAGGAAACAATGTAACTATAGGTAACAATGTAACCATAGGAAATAATGTAACTATGGGAAACAATGTACCTATCGGAAACAATGTAACCGTAGGAAACAATGAAACTTTAGGAAACAATGTAACCACAGGAAACAATGTAACTGTAGGAAACAATGCAACTATAGGTAACAACGTAAACACAGGAAACAATGTAACCATCGGTAACAATGTAACCACAGGAAACAATGTAGCTGCAGGAAATAATGTAACTACAAGTGACAATGTAACTGTAGGAAACAATGTAACTATAGGAAACAATGTAATTATAGGTAACAATGTAACCATAGGTCACAATGTAGCCTTAGGTAACAATGTACCATAGGAAACAATGTAATTATACGTAACAATGTAACCATAGGAAACAATGTAACCACAGGGAACAATGTAGCTACATGAAACAATGTAACTATAGATAACCATGTAACCACAGGAACCAATGTAACCATAGGTAACAATGTGGGCGGCACGGTGGCACAGTGGTTAGCACTGCTGCCTCACAGCGCCAGAGACCCGGGTTCAATTCCCGCCTCAGGCGATTGACTGTGTGGAGTTTGCACGTTCTCCCCATGTCTGCGTGGGTTTCCTCCGGGTGCCCCGGTTTCCTCCCACAGTCCAAAGATGTGCAGGGTCAGGTGAATTGGCCATACTAAATTGCCCGTAGTGTTAGGTAAGGAGTAAATGTAGGGGTATGGGTGGGTTTCGCTTCGGCGGCTCGGTGTGGACTTGTTGGGCCGAAGGGCCTGTTTCCACACTGTAATCTAAATCTAAGACCAAATCAATGTAACATTAGGTAACAACGTAACCGTGGCGAGTAATGTAACAACAGGAACCAATGTAACTTTAGGTAACTATATAACTAAAGGTAACAATGTAAACGTGTATAATAATGTAACCATAGGTAACAATGTCACTACAGGAAACAACATAATCATAGGTAACAATGTAGCCGTAGATTACAGTGTAACGGTCAGAAAGACATGATGTTAAATCGAAACCATCACAATCTCTCTCAAAGGGCTCTTCCTACAGACACCCCCAACCCACACCAGGACACTCCCCCTCACCCACACCAGGACAATCCCCCTTACCCCACACCGGGACACTCCCCAATCCCCCACA
>NC_057722.1:70935915-70955435 GCF_004010195.1 Chiloscyllium plagiosum | reverse complement strand
ACACACCGGGACACTCCACACTCCCCCACACCGGGACACTCCCCACCACCCCACACACACACCTGGACACTCCCCCCCCCTCCCACACACACACCGGGCCACTCTGGCCTCCTCCCCCACACCGTTACACTCCTCCCTCACCAACACCAGGACACTTTCCCCCCTCCCCGGTTTATGTATATCAATGAGATGGCGTGACCAACAAAAAAATCTAGAGATATGACAATGTCCCCAGTTTATGAAAGTCTGATTTAAATACTCCCACACACTAACACAATCCCATGTACGGGGTCAAATTTAAAACACAACTTATGAACTGTACTGATTGTAACGAGGTCAGCCTCCTGGTCCCCATATGGGTTCCCTGATTGACACTGTTAATCTAGTCCCATCAGGGAGCCCTGACTGACAGATAAAAAGTGGATGTATCAGAGATACTGACTCCTTTGTACCTGACTCTGAATGAGGCAGTACATGGTGACTCAATGGTTAGCACTGCTGCCTCACAGCGCCAGGGATCCAGCGTCCATTTCCATCTCGAGCAACTGTCTGCGTGGAGTTTGCAAATTGTCCCCATGTCTGTGCTGGTTTCCTCCGGATGTTCCGGTTTACTCCCACAGTCCAAAGATGTGTAGGTTAGGTGAATTGGCCACGCTAAATTATCCACAGTGTTCAGGGGTGTGCAGGTTAGGTGAACTGGCCAGGCTAAATTGCTCATAATGTCCAAGAATGTGCAGGCTAGGTGGGTTAGCCATGGGAAATGCAGGGTTATGGGTATAGGGGTGGGTCTAGGTGGGATGCTTTTCAGAGGTTCGGTGTAGACTGAATGGCCTGCTTCCACACTGTACAGATTCTATAAAGTCAAGGACTTTTCATGATTAAATAAAGCATGACTTAGTAACAGGATACCAACCACTGTGGAGTTCTTTCATGGACATTGCCTGTATTTATGAACAGCTGTTTTACATTGTCCTTCATTGTGTTGTGACCTGCGTACAAATCGGTTTGTGATCGTAGTGTGGAATGGAATGTGTTCATCCCCCAGATACTGCCTGCACAGAAGAGTTAGTCTCCAAGGGTGATGCCACAGATCATGGACAATGGGGCAACCCAAAATGAATTTGATAACAGTTTCTTTAGCCCTCTCAAGCTCGAGGAGGTGAGGTACCAGCTGATTGAGTTCTGCCCCTTTTCACTCGCTTCCCTTCCCGAGGAAGGCCAAAGGGCGCTCCCTAAAATAAAAGCAACGAGCTGGAGATCTGAAATAAAAACAGACACCGTTGGAGAATCTCAGCAAGTCTGGTAGCATCTGTGGAGAGAGAAACTGTGCTATTGTTGAGTTAGATACGACTTCTTTGAAACATTTATGCTCCCCCAAATCCTAGTCTTTAAATTCCAATTTTGGGAATAAACTGACATCAAAATCCTTCAATTTCTTCTTCAAGCTAGAGATTTATTAACAAAGTATTCAAAATGGGCATGGGAATTGCCTCTCTCCAAGCATTCACTTACTTAACATTCTTCTATTACACTGTAATGTGGGTGTTTTGCACTTTTTATGCGCTTTATGGTGCCCTGTGTATGATTGCGCAGTTTGTGCTGTCCATGTAGCACCTTCAGTCCTGGAGGAACACTGTCTTGTTTTTACTGTATCAGTTGTTTATGGGAGAAACGGCAAGTAAAAGCTACTCTGCTAAGAAAAGAGAATTTACCAAAACTAGGAATTTGAGCAATGGTTAGCATCAGGGACTTGGGTTCGATTCCACCCTCAGGTAACTGTCTGTGCGGAGTTTGCACATTCTCCCCGGGTCTGTGCAGGTTTCCTCCAGATGCTCCAGTGTCCTCCCACAGCCCAACGATGAGCAGGTTAGGGTGGATTGGCCGTGCTAAATTGACCCGTAGTGTCCAGTGATGTGTAGGTTAGGTGGATTTGCCATGGGGAAATGCAGGGTTACAGAGATAAGGTAGGGGGTTGGGTCTCGGTGGGCTGCTCTTCTGAGGGTCAGTGCAGACTTGATGGGCTGAATAGCCTGCTTCCACACTGTAGGGATTCTGTGATTCTACTTATAACCTGAGTTATTAACGTGTAGCTCTTGTGAGTTACAGCTTCTCAGGTTCCACTGTCCAATAATAGTGAGATGTGCAAAATAATTATTCCTCCCTGTGGAAAAAAAATGAGATTTCTTTCCAGGCAGGCAACTTGGAGTCAGAGGAAGATGTGAGGTGAACATTAAAATCACCCGGGAGTCCTGTTGTCCTTGTGGAGATCAAACAACAACTGACTTGGAATCCCAGAATGAAGCCAACAACCTGCCATCTCAGTCATCGGACAGGGACAGGCGTTTCAGGTGCTGATGGCCCATCTCAGGGAGATAATTGGAAGGTCATCAAGCTAACAGTGTAGCTTTACCTCTCCCAGTCTCAGCGTTTCCAGTATGAGGTGAAGAGGTAACTTGTAAAAGCATAAAGCATCCACATTAACGATTGGGTTTTCCTTTGAGTAGAGCTATATGAGAGCAGCACCTTTGTGATGGCTTTGGTCAGAATTTCTACACAATGTTTTTGGAAACTGCTGGAATATGATCATGTGATCAGCTTCAGCCGGTTTGAGTCTAGCAAGATTGTTCATTTTTAAAAGAGACAGCATTCAAATGTGAAAACATCAAAGAGAATACAATCCTTTGGCATTCTGCTCTCTGACCTCTGGCTAGAGTGCACACGATATGTTCAAGCCCACTTTGACAGAGGACAGCAGCATTGTTCAATGGTGGGACTGATTCATTCATGAATTTTAACACTGTTCCATTCCGAAGTCTGGACGAGGGTCTGGAGTTGTACTAAACTTTAGTGTCACTACAACGTACATAGTACATTGTAGTGATAGTTAAACACACTGGGAAAATAAGTAAAATGCTTTCAAGTGGTTGTAAAACTTGAATATTTTTCACATTGACATCATTACACAATAGTGGGATTGTTTTGTATGCACACATCATTATTCAGTAACTAAAAAATATGATTTCTTGCTATTTGAGTGTTAATTACTGCTGCTTCAAATCACAATCTGTTGTCCATCAGTGGAGCCACTGATAGAAAGTTATTTTTAATTATTAATTTGAACATTTTAACAGTCTAGGAGTAAGACTTCTGACTGCCCCTGAACAATACCTCATAAAATGGAAACACCAACAAAATGTATACTTTGGTGGAATCATTTAAAAATTCCACAACAATAGACCTATAATTTTGACATTTCTCTGGGGGAGGTTTAGTGGCCAAGGCATTAATGCAACCCATTTATTCGAATATTGCTGAAAAAGATATCTTGTTGCAGCTTTATAGTTACCAGCCCTTGCACTGCAAAATGTGATGCGATTCCACAATTGGAAAACATTTGTTAAATAATTGTGAGCTTGCTAAGAATAACAGAATATCCTTTTTTATTGTCATGGGTATTCCATTGTAGGAGTACAGAGTAAAGCTTTCACAATGTCTGCCTCCTATATGGCCATCTTATATACAAGTACCAAATACAATTCTTGGACTCAAAAGAGGAATAAAAAGTAGTTGCATTACTTTACAGAGTTCAAAAATAAGTTTAAATTGAACACCATTAAAGGACTGACACTATAGTAAGGTAGGAAATTTCAAATTAAACATTAAAGTGTAGCAGCTTAGCACAGGGTCTCTGCACATGGTCTGACAATCCCCCATCAGACCCCAGTCCAACAGTAGTCTCCGCTCCACTCCAAACCCCAGACCGTTCTGTTCCGGCACTCAGCTGCTCCAACCGCAGTGCCAGGATTGCCTCCTGCATGCACCGTTCTCTGTCTGGGACTCGCTGTGTGCACGACGTTCAGGGGCTGCTTTCCCACAGGCTGTTCCAGGGCTCACATACTTTATTTCTCATACAGTAAAAAGTAAAACCACCACTGTCCCAGAGGACTGTAGGGCTGCTCTCGTTAGAAAGTGTAAAATATAAACTGAATAAAATAACTGCATAACATCATTCCCTTAACATTGGTATTTGAGTCATCAATGTCTACAACACAGCAAAAAACCCTTCAACCTACCGAGTCTGTGCCAATCAAAAACAATCACCAAACATGTTGTGTTTCTGTTCGCCGAGCTGGGAATTTGTGTTTCAGACGTTTCGTCCCCTGTCTAGGTGACATCCTCAGTGCTTGGGAACCTCCTGGGAAGTGCTTCTGTGATCTTTCCTCCGGCATTTATAGTGGTTTGAATCGGCCGCTTCTGGTTGTCAGTTCCAGCTCTCCGCTGCAGTGGCCGGTATATTGGGTCCAGGTCGATGTGCTTATTGATTGAAGCGCTTCACAGGAGGCTCCGAAACACTGAGGATGTCACCTAGACAGGGGACGAAACGTCTGTAACACAAATTCCCAGCTCGGCGAACAGAACCACAATAACGAGCACCCGAGCTAAAAATCTTTTCACAGACTTTGAATCACCAAACAACTTGGGCCACAGCCTCGTATGCAAATGTTCTGATATTTTGACCAAATGCTTTTTTTTCCAAATGGAGAGAGAGGAATACTTTACTGCAGTGTGCTGTCAAGATTGGGTTGTTAACTGGCTGGGAAGACCCGATGGGCTGAATGGCCTGCTTCTGTCCCTTCGTTGAATGGTCTGATTCGAGGGATTTTCATGTTCTTTCTCACAAGGGACATACAAACATATAACATACAACAGACATCGTAAGAAATGACTGTGATTATTCATTAACAATGCTTTCTTTATCTTTTAATAGTCACAATAAAGTTTCTTTGAATTGACACAGATATACTTGAATCAAATTGATATTCAATATTATGATTTTAAATTACTTCCATTGTTATTTCCAAAGGGTTCATTTTTACAGCACAACGATGGAAGGTTGTTCAGAGCAGCCTGTGAGTTAGGTTTTATTTATTTATTCATTTATTTCCACAAGTGAGGAAACTGCACTATATAAGTGAGTTATAGCCAAACTCAGGAGTGGAAATTAAATTGCTGTCACATAGCTCTGTATAAGAAAAATTCTGGTGATATATTCCAGAGAATAATGGCTAGCTGGCAGTGTTTGTGGAGTGTAATTCAATCGAGCAGTGACTGTTCTGCTGTGGCAGCCTTTGTAGTTGTCAGAAGCTAGAGATTGTGTTACATATAAATCAGGGCGACACTTATTTTGTTAGTAGGCAGGCAGGAGGCTGGAAGAACTCAGCAAGCCAGGCAGCAGCAGGAGGTGTAACCCTTCTTCAGGACTGGAGGTGGGGGTAGAGGGAGTTGCAGATGAAGGAGCAGATGGAGGTGGGGGGAGGGTTTTGGTTGGGGAGGGGTGGAATGGTGAGGTAGTGAGAGGTGAATACAGGTGGTGGATATGACCTGATTGGTCAATGGGAGGACTGAATCCAGAAGGAAAGGTTGATAGATGGAATAGAAAGGAGGGGGAGAGGCTGGAAATGGAGGCGGGGGATGGGTGGGAAGGTTATTTGAAATTTAAAAACTCAATGTTGAGTCCTCTGGGCTGTGTTCTTCCAGCCTTCTGCTTGTCTACTTGGAATTCCAGCATCTGCAGTATTTTTGTCTCTAATTTATTTTGTTAAACAGTTATCAACCTAGAGTTCCTACAATACTGAGAGTAGAGTTCCCCATCTACAGATTCTAAACTTTCTTCCAATGTTTTGAATGGAGTCAGGAGAGGATTGGGAATAATATCTTTTACTTCTGAAAAAAAATGCTCTTGAATTGAGGCTCGTCACACCATTGACCATTGTAAAAAAAAAATCTAATTATGGCAGTAAATGTGCACATTCCCTTGAAATTGCACCAGTAATGGTGATTGTGAAGTATTTCACTGACTGTCCTTGCACTGGAGTCTCTCTGATCTCAGAGGTGGCCAAGTTATTACAAAATTGCTGAAGGACAGAATATATAGACATTTAGAGACATGGGGGATTAATCAAGAGACAGTCAGCATTTAATTGCTAAAGGAAGGCTGTGTTTGACAAACTTATGAGGAACACTGTGCCACAAGATGTAAGAAGAGAAGTAGGCCATTCAGCCCAACCAGTTGCTCCACATTTCTTGAACCACCTGCCTCTCAGTCCATCGCCACTGTACTGGTCGTCTTTCCTAATTTCCTTCCTTTTCTCCATCTCCCTTCACATCATTTCCATCCAAATAATTACCCATTTCCCTCTTGAGTGCCTCAACTGAAGCTGCCTCCACCACATTTCCAGGCAATGCATTTCAGACCCTAACCACTTGCTGTGTGATTTACTTTATCTCACATCATCCTTTCTTCATTTGCTTGCATCACTTTCAGACGATGCCCTCTCATTCTTGTTTCTTTCATGAGCAGGAACAGTTTCTCCCTGTCTACTCTGTCCTGTCCGCTCATGATTTCGAAAACTTGCTCAAATCTCCCTCTCATCTTTCTTCTCCTCAAAGAGAACAGTCCCAACTTCTTCAATCTATCATCATAACTGAAGTTACTCATCCCTGGAACGGTTCTCATAAATCTCTTCTACCATCTCCAATATATTCACACCCTCCCTATGATGTGACTCTCATAACTGCACACAATATTACAGTTGAAGTCTAAACAGTGTCTTGCACAGGTTCAATACCACTTTCATTAGCAGGGGAATTGAGTTTAAGAGCTGTGAGGTTATGCTGCAGCTCTAGAAAGTTTAGATCAGAGTGGTGCTGGAAAAGCACAACAGGTCAGGCAGAATCCGAGGAACAGGAAAATTGACATTTTGGGCAAAAGCCCTTCATCAGGAATAGAGGCAGGAAGCCTCCAGGGTGAAGAGATAAATGGGGGGGGCTGGGGAGAAGGTAGCAAAGAGTACAATAGGTGAATGGGGGTGGGGTTGGAACTGGGGTAAGGTAGGGGGAGGGGAAATGAGGAAACTGGTGAAATCCACATTGATGCCCTGGGGTTGAAGTGTTCCGAGGTGGAAGATGAGGCATTCTTCTTCCAGGCATCGGGTGGTGAGGGAGCGGTGGTGGAGGAGGCCCAGGACCTCCATGTCCTCAGCAGAGTGGGAGGGGGAGTTGAAATGTTGGGCCGTGGGTCGGTGGGGTTGATTGGTGCAGGTGTTAGACCACACTTGGAATATTGTATTCCGTTCTAGTCGTCTCGTTATAGGAAGGATGTGGAAGCTTTAGTGAGGGTGCAGAGGAGATTTACTAGGATGCTGCCTGGACTGGAGGGCATGTCTTATGAAGAAAGGTTGAGGGAGCTAGGGCTTTTCTCATTGGAGTGAAGAACAATGAGAGGTGACTCAATAGAGGTGTACAAGATGTTGAGAGGCATAGATAGAGTGGATAGCCAGAGACTTCCCAGGGTGAATATGGCTGTCATGAGGGGCATAATTTTAAGGTGATTTGAAGGAAGGTTTAGGGGAGATGTCAGAGGTAGGTTCTTTACACAGAGAGTGGTGGGTGCGTGGAATGCACTGCCACATTGGTACTAGAGTCAGGTACATTAGGGACATTTAAACAACTCTTGAATAGGCACATGGAAGATAGTAAAATGAAGGATATATAGGTTAATTTGATCTTAGAGTAGGATAAAAGGCCAGCACAACATCGAGGGCCGAATGGCCTGTGCTGTGCTGTACTGCTCTATCTAACGTCTTGCTCTTGTACTCTAATAATAAAGTGAAGGATACCGTACATTTTGCTTCATGCTTTCTCCACCTGTCCTGCCAGCTGTAATGATCTGTGCACATACATACCCAAGTCTCTCTGCTCCTGTTGCAGTCCCTTTAGATTATACCTTTATTTTATGTAATTCTTCCCCTTGTTATTTTGTACCTTCCCCGCTATGGATTTTACATTTTCTGATCCCAGGTCACTTCTTGTTATTCCTTCCCTTACTTACAAAACTACCCCGCCATCCTTTCCTTCCATTTGAAAAGTCACTTAAATATTTTGAGCCCAGCTTTGATTTCCTTAGTGACCATGTTTCAGTAATGGCTAAAAGATCATATCCATTAACCTCTACTTGTGCTGTTAATTAATTTATCTTGTTCTAAATACTACGTGCATTCAAGTGGAGCCATTAATTTTGCCTTTTTGCCAATTTTTCCACCTTTGACCTGACCTACTGCTGTTTTTCTATCTTGTATACCCTATTCCTTCCTGTTCCACTCTGAGTAGCACCATCCAGATAGCAGCCCAGTAATGTGACCATATTTCCTTTCTACATAAGCTGCGGTTTCCCCTCTTGCAAACCCTCTTCCCCACCTCTTCCCAATTAGTTTAAAGCATTCCTTACAGTCCTGGTTAATCAATTCACCAGGACAGTGATCCTAGCACAATTCAAGTGAAGCCCATTCCCAGCCCCTCCACCCCAATTTCAATGTCAGTGCCCCACAAACAGAAAGCTACACCAATCTTTGAACCACATAAAAAAAACATCTTAGCTTTATTTCCCCTACGCTAGCTTGCTTGGAGCTTCTGCTAATTTAGCTCCTAACTGTTCAAAATATTTCAGCAGAACCTCCTTTCTAGTCCAACAAATATCATTACCACCAATGTGGATAACTATGGATCCCTTTCTCACTCTCCAAGTTCCTCTTGCCTACAACAAGATGCTTTAATCCATTGGTGTATTATCACTAAAACAATGTCACAAAAATGAAGTAAAGTTTGGCTTTTAGAAAGTTTCTCTCATACAAGTGAGAATTAGCTTCACTGCTAATCACCTCACAGAATCCCTACAGTGTGGAAGCAGGCCATTTGACCCATCAAGTGCACACTGACCCTCCAAAGGGCATTCCACCCAGACCCACCCCGTCCCTACATTTCCCATGGTTAGTTCAAGGGTTCAAACAATATTTACAAGGATGTTGCCAGGGCTAGAGGATTTGAGAGGTTGCATAGGCTACAGCTGTTTTCCCTGGCGTGTCGGAGGCTGAAGAGTGACCTTATAGAGGTTTATAAAATCATGAGGGGGCATGGATAGGGTAAATAGGCAAGGTCTTTTCCCTGGGGTGGGGAAGTCTAGAACTAGAGGGCCTAGGTTTAGGGTGAGAGGGGAAAGATATAAAAGAGATCTGAGGGGCAATATTTTCATGCAGAGGGTAGTACGTGTATGGAATGAGCTGCCAGAGGAAGTGGTGGTACAATTGCAACCTTTAAAAGGCATCTGGATGGATATATGAATGGAAAGGGTTTGGAGGGATATGGGCCAGGTGCTGGGACTAGATTAGGTTAGGATATCCAGTCGGCATAGATGTGTTAGACCAAAGGGTCTGTTTCTGTGCTGTGCATCTCTATGACCTAGCCTACACATCCCTGGAAACTATGGGGTAATTTAGCATGGCCTTCCCACCCTAACCTGCATGTCTTTGGACTGCAAGAGGAAATCAAAACAAACACAAGGGGAATGTGCAAACTGCCTGAGGGTGGAATCCAACCCAGGTCCCTGGCACTGTGAGGCAGCTGTGCGAACCACTGAGCCCCCATGCCACCTCACATTCTGCTGTATGTCATGCAATGTCACTATTCTTCACCATTCTCACTCTACACAGATTGTGCAGGGTGGACAAGCCTCCGCTTTTAAAAAAACGAACGACGTATTCAGCCTACATAATGTTAACAAGGCACACACTGTTACTGGCTGATAAACCCTATGGTTTCAGAATCTGTTAGATGCAAACATAAATGAAGACAAATATCTGTCACAATTCTTGTTATATAGCTGCAGTCAGACCCTGCACTCGGCCAACGCAGTCTATCTCATACGCTGCAGGCAAGGATGCCCCTGAGGCATGGTACATTGGCAAGATCAAACAGACGCTATGATAACAGATGAATGGACACTGCACAACAATCAGCAGACAGGAGTGTTCCCTCCCAGTCAGGGAACACTTCAGCAGTCAGGCCTTGGATCTTCGGGTGACCATCCTCCAAGGTGGACTTTGGGACAGGTAACAACGCAGAGTGGCCGAGCAGAGGGTGATAGCCAAGTTCGGTAGCCATGAGGATGGCCTCAATCAGGTTCATGTCACACTACAGGGGACCCCACTGCACTATACACTCTCTCTCACACACTCACTCTCGCACACACACACACATTCTTACATACTTTTACATTCATGCAGAGCCTCTGTCACACACACGCTCTCCCTCATACAAACTCAAATACATCCTCCACATTCACACCCATGCACGCACCCATTCACAGGCTTATACCCCATCACACTCAGACACTTTACCAAACTTACATGCAAACACATATTCACATGCACACAGAGTCTCTCTCTCTCTCTCTCCCTCTCTGTCCGGCATGCACACACACATATAAGTCTGTCGAGTGAATTTGTATTTGCAGAATTATATTTGTAGATACATTCTATTTTGCTCAAAAACTGAATAAACTGGAGACAGGCAATCAATCCATGTAATATTTTGCAAATTCCACTTTGGAAATAGAACCAATCTGACTCAAGGTTGGGATACAGACAGACTCTAACCTCACACCTTTAATGCATTGTCTGAGCTGAGATGTCACCATTTTTTAAAAAACCCTAAGTTATCTCAAGAAGGTGACTTAAAAAAAATTACATATTAATGAACCAAAACCTATAACCCATTCTAAAAGATGAAAGACTTAATAATCTAGGTTTGCTAAGTATATTATTTTATCATTGTAATCTTTTGCTATAAATTCTGTGTCTCATGATTCTGCCCCACTATTTACCTGATGAAGGAGCAGCGCTCCGAAAGCTAGGGCCTCCAAATAAACCTGTTGGACTATAACCTGGTGTTGTGTGCTTTTTAATCACCTTGTCAGGTTTTAAACCTGGATCACCATTCTCTTTCATCGCTGTTGGGCTAAGGTCCAAGCTTATAAGGCAAGTCTCAGTCAATCAAAAAAGCTGAACCATCCTCCCTCACCCTGTTTAAAATCAGGATCATGGCTTTAAATATCTTGATAATTGATCATGTTCATAATCAATCAAAAGTTCCTCATACTCTTTCCTAACCAGCCCATGTTTTAAATGAATGTTAAAAGTAAAAGCCTTGCTTAATTCCTTACTAGAAGAGCAAAGAGATTATAAATTACAGAATCTGCATTCTTCCTTTCATTTCCATAGTATTAGCATTAGCTACAGCCAAAACTACTTATTTTCGAGTTCTGTCTTCCCTCACTCCCCCACTGGCCTGAAGAAAGCTTAGATTCTACTTTAACAGCTACTGCTGAGGTACTGCTGGGCAAGATTAACCCAGACACTTTTCATCCTTTCCATCTGACTTTAACTCTTTGGCGTCAGTTCTGAAGTTTCAATGTTGTCCTAACTTCTGTCATGTACCCTTCGGACTCATTGGACACACTTCCTGAGCCAACGTATTATTTAATTACATTGGATTCAAAGACGGGCAGATGTTTTTCCACTGGGGCAAGGGCAACAGATACATAGAAACACCATCACCTGCAAATTCCACTCTCATGCTGTTCACCATCCTAGCTTGGAAATATGCCACTGTTTCTTCAGTCTTACTGGATCAAAATCCTGGAACTCTCTCCCTAATGGCATTGTGGGCATATCCACATAAAATGGACAGCAGCAGTCCAAGGAAACAACCGTGCTTGAGGGCAACTAGGGATGAGCAATAATCCTACATCATGCCTCTACAGTCTGAAGGCCATCTGGCCCATTGAGTCCACACCGACCCTCTAAAGAAAATCTCACCAGACCCACCTTACTTCCCTATCCCTGCATTTCCCATGGCTAACCCAGCAAGTCTGCACATTCCTGGATACTAGGGATGGCAATTGAGCATGGCCAATCCATCTAACCCGCACACCGTTGGACTGTGGGAGGAAACCGGAGCACCGAGAGGAAACACACACAGACATGGGGAGAATGTGCAAACTCCACACAGACAGTGGCCTGAGGCTGGAATTGAACCCAGGACTCTGGCGCTGTGAGGTAACAGTGCTAACCATTGAGCCACTCTCGAGTGAGTAAATAGAACATGCTTTCTGATACATGTTGAACTGTCAAAACCTCTGTTAATTTTTCAGAAACATCTTAGACTGTACATCATCTCAGGAAACAAGCCAAACAGAGTTAATGTCGACATCATAAACATGCTATTTTGGCATCACCCCACAATAATAAAATGACCAAATAAAGTAATTTAAATTCAGATAGGTAAACTGACTTAGATGGAGAAATATAGGTGTGCATCCAGAGTCATAGAAATGTACAGCATGGAAACAGACTCTTCGGTGCAACTCGTCCATGCCAACCAGATAGCCGAAACTAATCTTGTCTCATTTGCCAGCATTGGCCCATATCCCTCTAAACCCTTCTGTTCTCACTGTACCTGCCTCCACCACTTTCTCTGCAGCTTATCCCGTACACGCACCACCCTGTGTTAGAAAATGCTGCCCCTTAGGTCTCTTTTAAATCTTTCCCATTTCACCTTAAACCTGTGTCATCTAGTTTTGGAATCCGCTACCCTGGAGAAAAGTCTTTATCCATGCCCCTCATGATTTTATAAACCTCAATAAGGTCATCCCTCAGCCTCTGACACTCCAGGGATAACAGCCCCAGCCTATTCAACCTCTCCCTATAGCTCAAACCACCCAAGCCTGGCAACATCCTTGTAAATCTTTTCTGAACCCTTTCAACTGTTTCAGGCAGCATCCGAGGAGCAGGAGAGGAGACGTTTTGGGCATAAGCCCGTCATCAAGAATCAGAATGCAGTTATACATGGCCTCAGTGAGGTCACACCTTGAGTATTGTGTGCAGTTTTAGTCTGCTAGTCTGAGGAAGGACATTCTTGCTATTGAGGGAGTCCAGGGAAGGTTCAACAGACTGATTCCCGGGATGGCAGGACTGACATATGAGGAACAACTGGATTGACTGGGCTTGTACTCACCGGAACTTGGAAGAATGAGGATGGATCCCATTGAAACATACAAAATCCGGATGGGACTGGACAGGCTAGATGCGGGAAGAAGGTTCCCAATGTTGGGGAAGTGTAGAACTAGAGGTCACAGTCTAACAATAAGGGGTAAGCCATTCAGAACTGAGATGAGGTGGCACAGTGGCTCAGTGGTCAGCACTGCTGCCTCCCAGCACCAGGAATCCCAGGTTCAATTTCAGCCTTGGGTGACTGTCTGTGTGGAGTTTGCACATTTTCCCCGTGTCTGCGTGGGTTTCCTCCGGGTGCTCCGGTTTCCTCCCGCAGTCCAAAGATGCGCAGGTCAGGTGAATTGGCCAGGCTAAATTACCCATAGTGTTAATGAGAGGGAAATGGGTATGGGTGGGTTATTCTTCGGAGGGTCGGTGTGGACTTGTTGGGCCGAAGGGCCTGTTTCCACACTGTAGGGAATCTAATTTTAAAAACTTCTTCACTCAGGGTTGTCAACATGTGGAATTCTCTCCCACAGGAAGTTGTTTGGGCCGGTTCATTAGATAAGTCCAAGAGGGAGCTTGACGTGGCCCTTGCAGCTGGAGGAATTGGGTTGTTGGAGAGAAAATGGGAATGGGACACTGAGATTGCACAATCACATTAAATGGTGGAACAGGCTTGAAGGGCTGAATGGCCTACTCCTTCACCAAATTAGTATGTTTCTATGTTGTATAATTGGCAGCATAAAGGATAAAGAAGGGGGTAAAAGAAACTACTGGAGAGAAAGGTTCATTGTGGGGGAAGTATGAGGTATGAAGAAAGACCAATCAGAATAATTTCTTAATGGTGCGAGACTAGGAGCTGTGGGGGAACTAAGGGATTCAGGCATCCACATGTACAGACCACTGAAACCAATACATAGGTCCTAAAGATAATTGAATAACAAAACTGAATGGTGGCTTTTATCTCAAGGGAATAATACTGGTGGTATGAACGTATATAACCAAGTAATGTTCTGGGGACCTGTGTTCAAATCCCACCATTGTAGATGGAATTTGAATTCAATTAAAAAGAAACCTAGAATTAAGAGTCTGGTGGTGACCATGAAACCACTGTTGATAATCGGAGAAGCCTATCTGATTCACCAATGTCCTTTAGAAAAACTGCTGTCCTTACCTGGTCTGGTTTGGTTAACATGGGACTCCAAACCCACAGCAATGGGATTGACTGTTAAACTGCCCTCTGGGGTAAATAGGAAGTGGCTATCAATGCTGGTCTGGAAAGTGAATGATTTTAAAAATTTGGAAAATGAAAATGAGGAAGCCATGTTGCAGTTTTACGGAATTTGAAGCACTAATTTTGCTTTTAGCATCAAAGTTAGCAATGGTACAGGCTTACAATAAGCCTGAAGAATGACAAGGGGGTCATGATGCCTGCTTTTGGTTCACACAAGAAGTGATTAGGCTGTGTGTCTGTGTAGAGGGTGCAAAATTGGGTGATGGAGCAAGTGTTTGAGTTTTCCTATGCTACATAAAGCCAGCCTTCACTCCCTAGAAGAGATATGTATTTTAATTAGATTTGACATTGGAAGTCATTCTAAAAGAGATTTTGCTGTTGAAAAGACATAAGAATGGCACATTAAAGGAAAGAGCAGATTCCAAAATTTTCTAATGCTATGCTCAAGATCTTTAGACAGTTGGAGGGCAAAGAAATTGTCAACCATCCACAGGGGGTGCTTGGGCAGCCCTCTGCACTAACTTTGCAATGGCTTTGGGTCCAGCTAACCAGAAAGTTACTGGCAGGAGTTTAAATCAGAAGTGCCACAAAAAATCCAAAACATGATTTGCAAGGATGTTGGCAGAGTTGGAGGATTTGAGCTATAGGGAGAGGCTGAACAGGCTGGGGCTGTTTTCCCTGGAGCGTCGGAGGCTGAGGGGTGGTCTTATAGAGGTTTACAAAATTATGAGGGCCATGGATAGGATAAATATACAAAGTCTTTTCCCTGGGATTGGGGAGTCCAGAACTAGAGGGCATAGGTTTAGGGTGAGAGGGGAAAGATATAAAAGAGACCTAAGGGGCAACTTTTTCACACAGAGGGTGGTACATGTATGGAATGAGCTGCCAGAGGATGTGGTGGAGGCTGGTACAATTGCAACATTTAAGAGGCATTTAGATAGGTATATGAATAGGAAGGGTTTGGAGGGAATTTGAGCCGGGTGCTGGCAGATGGGATTAGATTGGTTTGGGATATCTGGTTGGCATGGACGGGTTGGACTGAAGGGTCTGTTTCCATGCTGTACATCTCTATGACTCTATCGCACATAAAAGGCCCATGGTGAGTGAGTGCATCAAACGTGTTGAGGAAGGATCACTGGACCCTCCCCTGAAGCGTTAACCTTGTTTTCTCTCCATAGATACTGCCAAATCTGCTGAGCTTTTTCAGCAATTGTTGTTTTTGTACCAAATGCCAAACCTCACCAAATGCACCCCTCACCTCACAAGCTGTTGAAGGAATCTTCACTCAACTGGTCTCAAAACGTCTACCAGTCATAAAACCTCTACCAAGCATCACACCAACAGCTCACCCTCACTGACCCTGCAATGCCAGAAGCTTCAGATCCATATTTAATTAAAACACATATCCCCTCGAAGGGGTGAAGGCTGGCTTTCATTGTAACAGTGGAGAAAGAAACGAGAGCCAATGTTTCAGGTCAATGGTGTTTCACCAAGAAATAACTAAGCCATCCCTCCCCCTGCCTGGTCAGCAGAAGGTGTTTAAAAAAAACGTTGTCCCAAAAACATCAACTCTCATCACAAGTCTTCTCTGTTCTCCCAGATCACTGTCAATGCATTGCTAGAAATCAGTCATTTCCAGCCTGCAGTCAAAATAACATCTCAGTGATAAGCTTGCAAGTGATGATAATGAAGAGGTGAACATTAATCTTTTACTCATTATCAGATGTGTCTTTCAATCTTTTTTAAAAAAAACTGAAGATTGGGCTGAAGTTACATTGAAGATTAAACTGAAGTTACACTGCTACCAACCTAAATGTTTGTCTTGGTATTCAATGGACAAACGGCGCTTGTTGTGTTGCCAATCTTACTGAACACACATACCGTCTACGAACAAAGATTCTTTCACTGCTCTGAATGTGTCTTTCAGAAATACCTGGACTGACACATTTAGACACGGTCAAGTCACATGGACCGACAGAACTTCTGTAAACTGGACAATGGCTTACATTTATACATGTGTTCCAGCTTGGATACAGTGCCATCAGTATAGCCTCGCAAAGTTTTATCCTCAAATGAAATCTATTTTTCAAACAGCACGATAAATACTGGCTCCAATGCACAACGTAATCCTGTGTATACTTGTCCTATACCAAGCAACAATGTTTTCAGCTCCTAGCCTAAAATGGGTGATCTGTCAATATTTATTGTGCGGTTCTGAATAGAATACTGACTGAAGGGGTAGTTCAGTATTCACCAATGGGTGGAACAGCTCTCCCTGTGGAAAGAACAATGGGTGGAATTTCCACTGTCAGTAAAGACATAAAATGCATATGATCAAACGGCCACACGTTTCCAAACTCATCGACTGGGTTCAACGTCAACTGCTTTCAATATGCTCGTATATGACAAGTCAGGAATGCAGAGTTCACCAATAACCAATCTGCAAAGAGTACTTCTATTTTTTTGTTCAGGGCTCAGATAGCTGGTTTGAGATGCAGACTGATGCCAACAGGAAGAGTTCAAAACCCACATCAGCTGAAGTTACCATGAAGGGGTCTCCTTCTCAACCTCTCCCCTCACCTAAGGCATGATGACCCTTAGGTTGAACCACCACAGTCATGTCTCTCCAATGGACCATAGGAATGCACTGACTTTACCTTTTCATTCTATGCCACCCTTTTTAGCCCAGTTATCCATATATGTAATGGTCATTAATTGCATTTCACTTGGGCGGCACAGTGGCTCAATGATTAGTACTGCTGCCTCACAGCACCAGGGACCTGGGTTCGATGCCCATCTCAAGTGACTGTCTGTGTGGACTTTGTAAATTCTCCCTGTGGTTTCCTCCCACAGTCTAAAGATGTGCAGGTCAGGGTGGATTGGCCATGCTAAATGGCCGATAGTGTTAGGTGCATCAGTCAGGGATAAATAAAGAGTAGGAGAATGGATCTGGGTCTTCGGAGGGTCAGTGTGGACTTATCATAGAATCATAGAGATGTACAGCACGGAAACAGACCCTTCGGTTCAACCAGTCCATGCCGACCAGATATCCCAACCCAATCTAGTCCCACCTGCCAGCGCCCGGCCCATATCCCTCCAAACCCTTCCTATTTATATACCCTTCCAAATGCACCTTAAATGTTGCAATTGTACCAGCCTCCACCACATCCTCTGGCAGCTCATTCCATACACGTACCACCCTCTGTGTGAAAACGTTGCCCCTTAGGTCTCTTTTATATCTTTCCCCTCTCACCCTAAACCTATACCCTCTAGGTCTGAACTCCCCCAACCCAGGGAAGAGACTGTCTATTTACCTATCCATGCCCCTCATAATTTTGTAAACCTCTATAAGGTCACCCCTCAGCCTCCGCAACATGACCTCCAAACTCCTGTACTCAATACTCTGACCAATAAATGAAAGCATACCAAAAGCCTTCTTCACTATCCTATTGACCTGCGACTCTACTTTCAAGGAGCTATGAACCTGCACTCCAAGATCTCTATGTTCAGCAACACTCCCTTGGACATTACCATTAAGTATATAAGTCCTGCTAAGATTTGCTTTCCCAAAATGCAGCACCTTGCATTTATCTAAATTAAACTCTAAATTGGATAGAGCAGGGACAGGAATGGTTGTTGTAGGTTCCAGGATTTAGATGTTTCAGTAAGAACAGAGAAGATGGTAAAAGAGGGGGAGGTGTGGCATTGTTGGTCAAGGACAGTATTACAGTTGCAGAAAGGATGTTTGGGGACTCGTCAATTGAGGTAGTATGGACTGAGGTTAGAAACAGGAAAGGAGAGGTCACCCTGATAGGAGTGAGAGAGGCAGGGTAGTTGTCATGGGGGACTTCAACTTTCCAAATATTGACTGGGAACACTGTAGTACAAGTACTATAGATGGATCAGTTTTTGTCCAGTGTGTGCAGGAGGCTTTCCCGACAGGCCAACAAGGGGTGAAGCCACATTAGATTTGGTACTGGGTAATGAGCCCGGCCAGGTGTTAGACTTGGAAGTAGGTGAACACTTTGGTGATAGTGATCACAATTCTGTTATGTTTACTTTAGTGATAGAAAGTGTTAGGTGTGTATCACTGGGCAAGAGTTACAGCTGGGAAAGGCAATTACGATGCGATTAGGCAAGATTTAGGAAGCATAGGATGGGGAAGGAAACTGCAGGGGATGGGCACATTAGAAATGTGGAGCTTATTCAAGGAAAAGCTCCTGAGTGTCCTAGATAGGTATGTACATGTCAGGCAGGGAGGAAGCTGTAGAGCACGGGAGCCGTGGTTTACGAAGGAAGTGGAATCTCTGGTCAAGAGGAGGAAGGAGGCTTATGTTAGGATGAGATGTGAAGGCTCAGTTAGGGCACTTGAGGGTTACAAGGTCGCCAGGACAGACCTAAAGAGAGAGCTCAGAAGAGCCAGGAGGAGACATGAGAAATTGTTGGTGGATTGGATCAGGGTAAACCCTAAGGCTTTCTATAGGTATTTAAGGAATAAAAGAATGACGAGAGTAAGATTAGGGCCAATCAAGGATAGTAGTGGGAAGTTATGTGTGGAGTCAGAGGAGATAGGGGAAGCACTAAATGAATATTTTTCGACAGTATTCACTCTTGAAAACTCTCGAGGAGAATACTGAGATACGGGCTACTAGACTAGGTGGGATTGATTAGAAATCCTGCAGAGTGTGAAAATACATAAGTCCCCTGGGCCGGATGGGATTTATCCTAGGTTCCTCTGGGACGCCAGGGAGGAGATTGCCGAGCCTTTGGCATTGATCTTTAAATCATCATTGTCTACAGGAATAGTGCCAGAAGACTGGAGGATAGCAAATGTGGTTCCTCTGTTCAAGAAGGGGAATAGAGACAACCCTGGTAATTATAGACCAGTGAGCCTTACTTCAGTTGTTGGTAAAGTGTTGGAAAAGTTTATAAGAGATAGGATTTATAATCATCTTAATTTGATTAGGGATAGTCAGCACGGTTTTGTGAAAGGTAGATCAACCTTATTGAGTTTTTTGAGAAGGTGACCGACCAGGTAGATGAGAGTAAACCGGTTGATGTGGTGTATATGGATTTCAGCAAAGCTTTCGATAAGGTTCCCCACAGTAGGCTATTGTACAAAATGCGGAGGAATGGGATTGTGGGAGATATAGCCGTTTGGATCAGTAATTGGCTTGCTGAAAGAAGACAGAGGGTGGTGGTTGATGGGAAATGTTCATCCTGGAGTCCAGTTACTAGTGGTGTACCGCAAGGGTCGGTGTTGGGTCCACTGCTGTTCGTCATTTTTATAAACGACCTGGATGAGGGCGTAGAAGGGTGGGTTAGTAAATTTG
Source organism: Chiloscyllium plagiosum (assembly GCF_004010195.1). Taxonomy (NCBI): domain Eukaryota; kingdom Metazoa; phylum Chordata; class Chondrichthyes; order Orectolobiformes; family Hemiscylliidae; genus Chiloscyllium; species Chiloscyllium plagiosum. The sequence goes on along the minus strand of NC_057722.1, from coordinate 70,935,981 downwards.
CAGATGACATTAAGGTCAGTGGAGTTATGGATAGTGACGAAGGATGTTGTAGGTTACAGAGAGACA
>NC_057722.1:70933850-70935685 GCF_004010195.1 Chiloscyllium plagiosum | reverse complement strand
AGGTCGGTGGAGTTGTGGATAGTGACGAAGGATGTTGTAGGTTACAAAGAGACATAGATAAGCTGCAGAGCTGGGCTGAGAGGTGGCAAATGGAGTTTAATGCGGAAAAGTGTGAGGTGATTCACTTTGGTCGGAGTAACCGGAATGCAAAGTACTGGGCTAATGGTAGGATTCTTGGGAGTGCAGATGAGCAGAGAGACCTCGGTGTCCAGGTACACAGATCCTTGAAAGTTGCCACCCAGGTTGACAGGGTTGTTAAGGAGGCATACAGTGTTTTAGCTTTTATTAATTGAGGTATCGAGTTCCGGAACCATGATGTTATGTTGCAGCTGTACAAAACTCTGGTGCGGCCGCACTTGGAGTATTGTGTACAGTTCTGGTCACCGCATTATAAGAAGGATGTTGAAGCTTTGGAAAGGGTGCAGAGGAGATTTACTAAGATGTTGCCTGGTATGGAGGGAAGGTCTTACGAGGAAAGGCTGAGGAATTTGAGGCTGTTCTCGTTGGAGAGAAGAAGGTTGAGAGGTGACTTAATTGAGACATATAAGATAATCAGAGGGTTAAGATAGGGTGGACAGGGAGAGCCTTTTTCCAAGTATGGGGAACAGCAAGCACGAGGAGGCACAGCTTTAAATTGAGGGGTGACAGATATAGGACAGATGTCAGAGATAGTTTCTTTACTCAGAGAGTAGTAAGGGTATGGAATGCTTTGCCTGCAACAGTAGTAGATTCGGCAACTTTATGTGCATTTAAGTCGTCATTGGACAAGGATGTGGGCGTACATGGAATAGTGTAGGTTAGATGGGCTTCAGATTGGTATGACAGGTCGGCGCAACATCGAGGGCCAAAGGGCCTGTACTACACTGTAATGTTCTATGTTCGATGTTATACTGAATCTGCCACTTCTCAGCCCATTGGCCAATCAGATCAAGATCCCATTGTAATCTGAGGTAACCTTCTTCGTTATCCATTACACCTCCAATTTTGGTGTCATCTGCACACTTGCTAACTATACCTCTTATGCTCACATTCAAATCATTAATATAAATGATGAAAAGTAGTGGGTCCAGCACTAATCCTTGTGGCACTCCACTTGTCACAGACCTCCAGTCTGAAAAACAACCCTCCGCTACCACCCTTTGAGGCAGTTCTGTATCCAAATGGCTAGTTCTCCCTGTATTCTGTGAGATCTAACCTTGCTCACCAGTCTCCCATGGGGAACCTTGTCGAACCCCTTACGGAAGTCCATATAGATCACATCTACCGCTCTGCCCTCATCAATCCTCTTTGTTAATTCTTCAAAAGCTCAATCAAGTTTGTGAGACATGATTTCTCACACACAAAGCTATGTTTACTATCCCTAATCAGTCCTTGCCTTTCCAAATACATGTACATCCTGTCCCTCAAGATTCCCTCCAACAACTTGCCCACCACCGAGGTCAGGCTCACGGGTCTATAGTTCCCTGGCTTGCCCTGACCATCCTTCTTAAACAGTGGCACCACGTTTGCCAACCTCCAGTCTTCTGGCACCTCACCTGTGACTATCGATGATACAAATATCTCAGCAAGAGGCCCAGCAATCACTTCTCTAGCTTCCCACCGAGTTCTAGGTTACACCTAGAACATAGAAAGGACATAGAACAATACAGCACAGAACAGGCCCTTCGGCCCACGATGTTGTGCCGAATATTTGTCCTAGCTTAAGCACCCATCCATGTACCTATCCAATTGCCGCTTAAAGGTCACCAAAGATTCTGACTCTGCCACTCCCACAGGCAGCGGATTCCATGCCCCCACCACTCTCTGGGTAAAGAACCCACCCCTAACATCTCCCC
>NC_057722.1:70918517-70933624 GCF_004010195.1 Chiloscyllium plagiosum | reverse complement strand
GCTCTCTCCACCTGAGTGGCAACTTTCAAAGACCTATGAACGTAGACCCCAAGATCCCTCTGTTCCTTCACCTCACTAAGAACCCTACTGTTAACCCTGTATTCCGCATTCTTATTTGTCTTTCCAAAATGGACAACCTCACACTTGGCAGGGTTGAACTCCATCTGCCACTCCTCAGCCCAGCTCTGCATCATATCTAAGTCTCTTTGCAGGCGACAACTGCCCTCCTCACTATCCACAACTCCACCAATCTTTGTATCATCTGCAAATTTACTGACCCAAAGTGCTCCCCCACTGACACCTCAGTCACCTGCCCGACCTTATTTCCCAAGAGGAGGTCAAGTTTTGCACCTTCTCTAGTAGGTACATCCACATACTGAACCAGAAAATTTTCTTGTATACACTTAAGAAATTCCTCTCCATCTAAGCCCTTAACAGTATGGCAGTCCCAGTCTATATTTGGAAAGTTAAAATCCCCTACTCATAACCACCCTATTATTCTTACAGATGGCTGAGATCTCCTTACAAATTTGTTTCTCAATTTCCCTCTGACTATTGGGGGGTCTATAATACAATCCTAATAAGGTGATCATCCCTTTCTTATTTCGGAGTTCCACCCAAATAACTTCCCTGGATGTATTTCCAGGAATATCCTCCCTCAGCACAGCTGAAATGCTATCCCTTATCAAAAATGCCACTCCCCCTCTTCTCTTGCCTCCCTTTTTATCCTTCCTATAGCATTTGTATCCTGGAACATTAAGCTGCCAGTCCTGCCCATCCCTGAGCCAAGCTTCTGTAATTGCTATGATATCCCAGTCCCATGTTCCTAACCAGGCCTTGAGTTCTTCTGCCTTCCCTGTTAGGATCCTTTCATTGAAATAAATGTAGTTTATTAGTCCTACCTTATCCCTGCCTGCCCTGTTTGACTGGCTTCTGTTCTCAACTGTACCAGTCTCAGATTGATCTCTTTCCTCACTGTCTCCCTACGTCCCACCCTCCCACCTTACTAGTTTAAATCCTCCCGAGCAGCTCCAGCAAATCTCCCTGCCAGTATATTAGTCCCCTTCCAATTTAGGTGCAATCAGTCCTTCTTGTATAGGTCACTTCCATCCCAAAAGGGATTCCAATGATCCAAAAATGAGAATCCTTCTCCCATACACCAGCTCCTCAGCCATGCATTCATCTGCTCTATCGTCCTATTCCTGCCCTCACTAGCTCGTAGCACTGGGAGTAATCCAGATATTACTACTCAAGGACCTCCTTTTTAAATTCTTGCCTAACTCTGTAACCTCCCTTCAGAATTTCAACCTTTTCCCTTCCAATGTCATTGGTTCCAATGTGGACAATGACCTTTTGCTGGCCCCTCTCTCCCATGAGAACATTCTGCACCCTCTCTGAGACACCCTTGATCCTGGCATCAGAGAAGCAACACACCATTCTGAATTTTTGCTACTGGCCACAGAAATGTCTGTACCTCAGACTAGAGAGTCCCCTAACACAATCGATCTCTTGGAACCCAATGTTCCCCTCATTGCATTAGAGCCAGTCTCAATACCAGAAACTTGGCTATTCCCCTGTGAATCAATCACCCCCTACATTTTCCAAAACAGCATAATTGTTTGAAATGGGGATAGCGGCAGAAGACTCCTACACTAGCTGCCTACCTCTCTTACCTTTCTTGGAGTTAACCCATCTATGTGTCTGTATCTGAGATTCTCCCCCCTTCCTATAACTGCCATCCATCCCATACTGTTGCTGTTGCAAATTCCTCATTGCTTCTAACTGTCTCTCCAACCAATTCATTTGATCTGATAGGATTCACAACCAAGAGCATTTATGGCAGATATAATCCAGTCATCTACAACCAAGAGCATTTATGGCAGATATAATCCAGTCATCTGTAAACTCTCCTTAAGCTCCCACATCTGACAAGAAGCGCATATCACTCTACTAAAGGCCGATTTTTGCTCCTTCACAATCTATAGACCCAGAAAATAACACTATTATTCCTCTACAAACACTGCTCCAGGTTAAATTAATAGTTAAGGCTTATATTTTAATCAAGAGACATATCTCAAAAAATATATAATCAAGAAAGAACCCATTCTACTCACTACTGTCGACTTTCTGTCGGCCACACTTAAAACAACGATCAACTTATCTGTTTCTGTGCTGTGACTTCACCCAAACAGTTCCTCCAAGATCAGTTGTGAATTTCACTATTTGCAATTTTCCCACACGCACTTCGATGTTCAGCGTATAACGAATTCAAACAGCAAAGGCAGTAACTGTACAGATCACAGTGGTGTCAGTTTCTTTCTCTCTCTCTCTCTCTCTTCTGCACTCTCCTCACCATGTGCTTCCTTTGTCTGTTCTTCGCCCTTTTAAAACTGCTGTTGTTTTGACTTTTTTCTCCAAAGTTCCATAACAATGCAACGGCATATAAAACAGTAATTGCTGCTCTTGGAATTCGAGGAAATCATCTCCAGCACCTAAAATACCTCAAAAAAGGAGCAGCTGTTACAGCCAGAAACTTTTCCCATCCTCCATCTTAGATTACCCAGAATCCCTTTGTTGTTGGGCTGAAGGGCCTGTTTCCATACTGTAGGAAATCTAACCTTTTGCTTTAGACTCATACTTGACACTTACTGGGTTTGGGTATCTTTTCGATGGGGGATGTACGAAAGATCCTGACATGCTGTTGAAGCAGAACAGGGGGGTTGTCCCTGGCATGCTGACCAATTTTTGTCCCTCCAATTAACATCCCAAAAATGGTTCTGCACTTTGCTAGGAAGAATAAAGGCATAGACTATTTTCTAAATGAGGAAAGGTTTACGAAATCTGAGCAAGAAAGGGACTTGAGTGTTCTAGTTCAGGATTCTCTTGGGGTTAACATGCAGGTTAAGTTGGCAGTTAGGAAGATGATTGCAATGGTATCATTTATTTCAAGAGGGCTAGAATACAAGAACAGAGATGTAATGCGGAAGCAGTCTAAGGTTCTGATCAGACCACAATTGGAATATTGTGAGCAGTTTTGTTTTCCCTATTATTCATTCATGGAATGAGGGTGTCGCTGGCTAGGCAGCGATTTATTGCCCATCCCTAATTGCCCAGGGGGCAGTTAAGAGTCAACCACATTGCTGTGGGTCTGGAGTCACACGTAGGTCAGGCCAGGTAAAGATGGTAGTTTCCTTCCCTGAAGGACATTAGATCGGTTTTTGTAGACAATGGATTCATGGTCATCATTAGATTCTTAATTCCAGACTTTTATTGAATTCAATTGCTATCTGCTGTGGTAGGATTTGAACCCAGGTCCTCATAATGGATCTCTGGATTAATAGTGTAGTGATAATACCACTCGGCCATTTTACCCATACCTAAGGCAACTTTGGAGGGGATTCACCGAAGATTTACAAGAATGATGTCAGGCAATGAAGACTTGTCATGTGAGGAGAGGCTGAGAACTCTTGGTCTGTACTCGATGGAGTTTAGAAGGATAAAGGGGGACTCTAATTGAAACTTATAGAATACCGAGAGGCCTGGATAGAGTGGGAGTGAGGAAGATGCTTCCACTAATAGGAGAGACTAGGACCCGAGGGCACAGCCTCAGAGTGAAGGTATGTCCTATAGAACAGAGATGAGGAGGAATTTCTTCAGCCGGGTTTGTGGGGGGGGGAGAGTTGAATCTGTGGAACTGACTCCCACAGAGGGCTGTAGAGGCCAAGTCATTGAGTGTCTTTAAGACAGAGACAGTTAGGGTCTTGATTAGTAAAGGAATCAAAAGTTACAGGGAAAAGGCAAGAGAATGGGGTTGTGAAACATATCAACCATGATTGAATTATGGAACAGAATTGCAAGGCCAAATGGCCTAATTTGGCTTCTATATCTAATGGTGTTAAGGATTACCTAGTTATTTTCACCTTGCTGCCTGTGGGAGTTGGCTGTGTGCAGATGGACTGTCAGGCTTCCTTAGTTGGCTGGACAGCTGGTTTGTGATGTAGAGTGATGTCATCAGCATGGGTTCAATTCCCGCACTGGCTGAGGTTACCATGAGGGACTCTCCTTCTCAACCTTTCCCCTCACGTGAGGTGTGGTGACCCTTTGATTAAACCACCTCCAGTTTCTTGTTACTTTCTAATGAGACAGCTGCTCTATTTGTCCTCTGGCACCATGGCAACTTTACCGTTTATCACAGTGAATACATTCACAAAGTACCTAATGAGTTTGAAAGTGTTTTGGAAAGATTTGGTGTAATAGAGGTATGATAGAAATACACCTGTGCAAGCTGACTGAGGGTTTTCTCAGCCTGCTCTGGAGAACCATAGACACTTCAATTAGGGTTAGACTGAAATTCCATCGCAGAAATTAAATAACACGTAAATCCCATCAAGTTTCTAATGTAACTTCTCCTTAACTAAATTAATCAAATAGTTAAGGCTTCAATTTTTAAAAAATACTGTATTCCCATGAATTAAAAGCATGATACTGACAACATGCAAAATTTTCAAACTAATCACTCATTTTCTGTACCTTTTACAGCTTTCATTATATTTGGCAACAATAGGTGCACAAGCACTTTATGCTCGAATGGTTTCAATTCATCAACAAATAAACACCAAATATAATTTTCATCATATTATTTTTATTTAAATTTTAGAACACTTGGCAGAATAAGTTAACTTTGCCCTCCACAGGCAGGTTGTGCACAGTACACTGTACTGTGGCCACTGTTGTGTGTTTTTGTAGTTTCACTGAGGATACTTGGGCTGGTTAAGTATCACTGGTCTAACACTACGACAGAATATAAACTGCCCAGAGATTTAATTCTTCGAACAGCAACATTTGAGTTGTGTGCACAGTAAACAAGCAAGACCAAAAGAAATCCTTTGTACAATACATGGGGCACTGGACCACCTTTTACAAACAGCATTTCAGTTTGGTGACATTAAACCCGCTGTGCAAAGTTTTTTTTGATTTCAAAAAAAAACAAAGTAGGTTTTGAGACGAGAAAGACAATTAAAGCAACTAAAATGAACTCGGGAAGCAGTTCATTTTCAGGCATTCATCTCTTCTGAGAGCGCATAGTCATTGTGAGCAACTTGCTCTACATAAGAGCAATCCTATGCAGATTGATATTTAATTTAGGTCAATCTGCATCTCTGATCATGGCACTAAGGGACTGACCTATTACTCCTGAATAGCACATAGTTCCTGCTTTATAAGTAAATACTGAAAGCTTCACTCACTTGTTGCATTTCTCATGTACAAGTGTAGTTGTTTTTAACAGACTATATAAACTAGGGTGTAAAAAACAAAAAACACTCCAGTTTGGTCTGTAAGCAGACTAACTGTATGCTTATCAGGAGGACTGTCCCCTGTACTTGTATAACATGAGGTAATACCACTCAGTATCACTGGGCTTCAGAAGGACTGAAATGGTAACTATTCAATAGCGAAAGGCAGTTTCTTAATTGTCATGATGGAACATTTTTGCCTGCTACCTCTTCTCACTTCCTTTAAATCCAAAATACCTAGGCTAAAGACGCTGGGGCTGTATTCCCTGGAGCATCGGAGGCTGAGGGGTGACCTTATAGAGGTTAACAAAATTATGAAGGGCATGGATAGGGTAAATAGACAAAGTTTTTTCCCTGGGGTTGGGGAGTCCAGAACTAGAGGGCATAGTTTAGGGTGAGAGGGGAAAGATATAAAACAGACCTAAGGGGCAACTTTTTCACGCAGAGGGTGGTATGTGTATGGAATGAGCTGCCAGAGGAAGTGGTGGAGGCTGGTACAAATGCAACATTTAAAAGGCATTTGGATGGGTATATGACTGGGAAGCGTTTAGAGGAATATGGGCCGGGTGCTGGCAGGTGGGACTAGATTGGGTTGGGATATCTGGTCAGCATGGACAGGTTGGATCGAAGGGTCTGTTTCCATGATGTACGCCTGTAAGACTTATGACTCTATAAATCAATTAAGTTTAATAGAAATGTGATTTTTAAAAATGATAAATTTTTCAATCGCAAGGCAGGTTCAGCATTTGTTTCTAATATTTTGGGGTAGAAATTCATCTCCAGTGAAAGAGCGAAAGTGAGCAATATTGGATCAGCAGCCTGTATTACTCAGGACATGAGATACTTAGCTCAACAGAACTCAGCCCCTGCATAGTGAGCAGCTAATCCAGTATCAGCCACTCTGCCTCACCGTCCGAGACAGATTTCTATCCCATTACATCATGGATTGAGGAATTGGGTGTTCAGGAAGTCAAGCCTCTTAATCATATTTTGAGTGTTCACGCAAATGCAAGGACATTAAAGGTCTATGGATCAACAAAAGACACAGCAATGTATCGCGTTCCATTTGTAGTTGGAAGCCCTTCGTGAAGATGAGTTAGTCTTCCTGGATGTATAAAACTCCAGCCTTTCCTGGGGGACTCGACAGCACAGTTATATCGATGGAATTTGCAACCTCCACCCTGGAATGAGAAAACAATGTAAACTTTCTACATTTTTAAATACCTCAAATGTATTCCATTGCACAGTGCTGATGACTGCTTACCACCTGATCACGTGTTAAATGTCATATACACACACTCTCTCAAAGGCAAAACATGACATTCTTCAGGATGTAGGATTGCTCGCTGAGCTGGAAGGTTCATTTCCAGATGTATCATTCCAGCTCAAGCGAGCAAACCTACATCCAGAACCTCAACCTGAGCTACAAATCTTCTCAAAACTTGCTATGACATTCTTCAACTTCTTTGATTGTTTTACATTGGCAGCAAAATGTGACAATTTCTGCAGTGGATATAGTACATGAAATCTATTTCGGGGCGGCATGGTGGCTCAGTGGTTAGCACTGCTGCCTCAGCACCAGGGACCTGGTTCGATTCCAGCCTCAGGCGACTGTCTGTATGGAGTTTGCACGTTCTCCCCGTGTCTGTGTGGGTTTCCTCCGGTTCTCCCCGTGTCTGTGTGGGTTTCCTCCGGGTGCTCTGGTTTCCTCCCACAATCCAAAGATATGCAGGTCAGGTGAATTTCCCATGGTAAATTGCTCAGAGTATTCAGGGATGTGAAGGGTAGGTGCATTAGTAAGGGTAAAATGTAGAGTAGTAGGGTAGGGGAAGGGGTCTGAATGGATAACTCTTTGGAGGGTTGGTGTGGACTTGTGGGGCCTGTTTCCACACTGAAGGGTTCTACGATCTATCCATCACAGAAATAAATCCTTAATGGTGAAGAATAACTATGAAGATCAACTTTGATCCTATTGCAGTCAAAACTAAACCAGAAACAAAAACAGAAATTACTGGAAAAGCACAGCAGCTCTGAGGAACAGTCACTGCACCCAAAACGTTAACTCTAATTTCTCTCCACAGCTGCTGCCAGACCTGCTGAGCTCTTCCAGCAACTTCTGTTCTTGTTTCTGATTTACAGCATCCATAATTCTTTTGGTTTTCAAAACCAAACCAGGACAAAATGGGAATTAGAAGCTGGCCAATGATGGCTGATTGATTGATTTATTGTTGTCACGTACCAACATACAGTGAAAAGTGTGGTTTCACACACTCTAGAGGCAGATTGTACCATACAAAGTGCTCCAGGGTGGCAGAACAGAGTGCAGAATGCAGTATTACAGCCGGAGAGAGAGAGAGAGAGCGAGATAGCGAGAGAGAAAGAGCGAGAGAGCGAGAGATCAATCAACATTAACATTTAAGAGGTCTGCTCAAAACTCTGAGTTTTTTGTTTTATTCTGTTTTTTGTAGCAAGATACATAATTAAAACCTTGGGCTATCCGGTGGCTCAGAGGTTAGCACTGCTACCTCACAGCTCTAGGAACCTAGGTTTGATTCCACCCTCCCCCGACTGTCTGTGTGGAGTTTGCACATTCTCCCCGTGTCTGCATGGTTTTCCTCCGGTTGCTCCAGTTTCCTCCCACAATCCAAAGATGTGCAGGCCAGGTGGATTGGTCATGCTAAATTGCCCGTAGTGTTCAGGGATGTATAGATTATGTGGGTTAGCCATGGGAAATGCAGTGTTACAGAGTCGGTGTGGGATGCCCTTTGCTGTGTGAACTTGATGGCTTTTGATGCTAACACCTAAGTTATGATTGTTTTGGATCATTACTGATGTTGGACAAGTGTTTATTGATCACTCTACTAATGGCAAAAAAAGTATCTTCCTATCCACCTTGTCTATGCCCCTCATAATAGGCACCACCTCGAGGAGGTACCTTCGCGATGTTTTCTGTTCTGAGGAAAACAATCCCAGCCTAACCTTCCCTTATAGCTCTCGCCGTCATGCTCAGACAGAGTCATGGTAAATCTCAGCTGTATCCTCTCCAACATAATTGCATCCTTCCAGAACCTCGCTCAGTTCTCCATTGTGGCCTAACCAACGTTTTACACAGTTCCTGCATAATTTCCCTACTCGGACGTTCTGCACCTCAGCTAATAAAGGCAAGTATCCAATAAGCCTCCTGAACCACCTTATCTATCTGCCCAGCTGCCTCAAGGATCTCTACATACGCAAAGCAAGATCCCTCTGATTTTCAGAACTTTCCAGGGTCCGGTTGTTCATTAATCCCCCGACCTTGTTCACCTTCAATAAGTGCATTACCTCATACATTTCTGCGGTGAATACCAATTGGCACTGATTTGCCCACTTGCCCTGTCAGTTGATATCATAGAGTTTAGAGTCAGAGTTTCTAACAGCACGAAGAGAGACTCTTTGGTCCATTATGTCTGTTTATCCTATTAATAACCTATCACAATCCCAGCTACCTTCCCTCCAGCTCCACCCCCTCCCATTTATCCCTCAGCCCCCTTGGACCACCCCTCTCATTCCTGATGAAGAGTTTATGCTCGAAATGTTGATTCTCCTGCTCCTCGGATGCTGCCTGACCTGCTGTGCTTTTCCAGCACCACTCTGATCATCAACATCGATTTCGCCAGTTTCCAAATCTCCCCTTCCCCCACCTCATCCCAGACCCAACCCTCCAACTCAGCAACGCCCTCTTGAACTGTCCTACCTGTCCACCTTCCTTCCCACCTATCCACTCCACCCTCCCCTCCGACCTATCACTTTCACCCCCACCAGCTACCTTCTCCCCAAGGCCCACCCCCTTTTTATCTCAGAGCCCTGTTACCCCTCCACATTCCTAATGAAGGGCCTATGCCCGAAACGTGAACTCTCCTGTGCCTCGGATCCTGCCTGACCTGCTGTACTTTTCCAGCATCACACCTTTCACTCTGACTCTCCAGCATCTGCAGTCCTCACTTTGTCCTAGTCGCAGAATTGGTCTAGGCCAGGCAGCATCACGGTGAATGTCTTCTCATCATCTAGTGTAATCACATTCTTCCTATCATTTGGTGACTAGAACTGTATTACCTCATCAACATTCCCAATTGCTACCTCAAAAATAAAACTGATCAAACTTATCAAACATAACCTTCCCTTAAAAAATAGAGTCATAGAGAAGTACAGCATGGAACCAGACCCTTTGGTCCAACTCATCCATGCCGACCAGATATCCCAACCTAACCTTGTCCCATTTGCCAGCACTTGGCCCATATCCATCTAAATCCATGTATCCATCCAGGTGCCTTTTAAGTGCTGTCATTGTACCAGCCTCCACCACATCCCCTGGCAGCTCATTCATTCCATTCAAGCAACACCCTCTGCATGAAAACGTAGCCCATTAGATCCTTTTTAGATCTTTCCCCTCGCACCCTAAACCTATGCCCTCCAGTTCTGGACTCCCCCACCCCAGGGAAAAGACTTTGTCTATTTACCTATCCATAAGGTCACCCCTCAGCCTCCGACGTTCCAGGGAAAACAGCCCCAGCCTGTTCAGCCTCTCCCTGTAGCTCAAATCCTCCAACCCTGGCAACATCCTTGTAAATCTTTTCTGAACCCTTTCAAGTTTCACAACATCCTTCCGATAGAAAGGAGACCAGAATTGCATGTAATATTCCAAAAATACCTAGGAGAAAGTGAGGACTGCAGATGCTGGAGATCAGTTGAGAGTGTGATACTGGAAAAGCACAGCAGGTCAGGCAGCATCCGAGGAGCAGGAGAAACGACGTTTCAAGCATAAGCTCTTCATCAAGATATCGACTCTTCTGCTCCTCAGATGCTGCCTGACCTGCTGTGCTTTTCCAGCACCACACTCTCGACTCTAATCTCCATCATCTGCAGTCCTCACCTTCACCTAGTAACTAATGGCACAGGTTTTGCATTATGAATTGGCTAGTAAGGAAAATACGCTCATAATAACTATGTCAGGTAATATGGTCTTGTTTTACGCTCCGTTTCTTTTGCTTTGAGGAGAGAAGAAGACAGGAGATAATTGAAAGTTGCTTTGCTTGTTGCTTTTAATTGTCAATTTCTCCCTGCAAAATAAAACAGCTTAAGAATTTTCATCTTGGTTTCTCTCAGCATATTAATCAGTCTGTCTTTTAGAAACATAGTGCACCATCAAGAGCATTCTGTCTGGATGTATCACTACCTGGTATGGTAACTGTACCATTCAAGATCGGAGACAGTTACAGAGTCTGAACTCAGCCCGGACAATCACAAAGGCCACCCTCCCATCTATAGAATCCATCCACCAGGCCCACTGTCAAGGAAAGGCCGCCAGCATTCTCAAAGATCCGTCCCACCCTGGCAGTGTTTTTCTACAACCTCTACCATCGGGGAGAAGGTACAGAAGTCTGAACACTCGCATCAGCCGGTTTCAAAACATTTTCTACCCTCCTGTTGTTAGATACTGAATTGGACTCTCAAATTCTTAGCATTCACCTGTACCTGTGTTTTTGTTTTTGCCGCTGTTTACCTATTATTTATTTATCTATGCTACTGAACTCTGTGATCTGCCTGTATTGCTCGCTAGACAAAGTTTTTCACTGTGACTCGGTACACGTGACAATAAATTCAATTCAATTCAACATAAAAAATAGGATCTTCAAGCCATATGATGCTGTCAGACCATCTAACTCTGTCCCCTGTTCCTGATTTCTGCCCATACCCTTTGATCCCTTTAGCCTGAAAAATTACGTCTAAATCCTTCCGGAAATCATTCAACGTTTTGGCCTCAATTGCTTTTTGCGGCAGAGAATTCCACAGGCTCCCCAATCTCTGGATGAAGACATTTCTCTTCAGCTCAGTTCAAAATGCCTTGTGTCATATTCTTAGAGGGTGACCCCTGGTTCTGGAAAAACTGATTTTGCAAAGACGGAAGAGAAACCAGGCCTTAAAAACACAATGTCCAGTTCACATTACACAGTGGGGGGGGGGGGGGGGGGTCGCTATTATTTCACCTTCTTGACTATGCTGCTGTAGAACTAAATGTTTGGCACCAGGCTAGTACAGTCACATAGAATGTTCAGATGTCCTTCAGTAGTGACCACAATCACACCATCTGAAAGAATGTCTGAGGCAGATTTGAAACTTGTAATAATGTAAGTGGTATCACTGAAAACAGGATTATAAATCAGATTGTGTCAGGTATCACCCTACATGGTAGGTCCTCTGTCGGAATGGAAACAGAGCTAAAATCTCTCTCAAATAGCAATGTGAAATGAGGCGAGTCTGATTGACTATAACCAGATTTTACAATAATGATGATGCATATCTCATTAAGGGGTTCAGCTCGGTTACTTTAATGTGAGCTGTCATCTGGGACCATGGACGGTGCAGGGAAAAATCAAATCAAAACAACAGACAAGATGAAAATCTTTCTAACCATGCAGTAACAAGTCTTATAATGAAATTTAATCAAGACATTTGGACCATGACTGGACTTGATAATGCATTGACACAATAAACCTGAATATGTTTTTCCTTAAAGTGAGGCCTTCATTTTGACAATAGCAAAAGATTGTTGGGGATCGGAATTTTAAAAAAAACACTAGAAAAATTCAGCTGGTGCAAGTTTTGACTTGATTTACTGTCAAATGTACCAAGGTAAAGTGAAAGGTGCTGTCTTACATGCTTTACTTATTTATTAATTCATTTATTTATGTTATTTCCCCTGCGGCATTTTGCAAACTCAACACTTGACAATGATCGAATGATCAGCTGTCATTGTTTTCCCCCTCGCTCCCCACCCCACCCCCATCTCTTCCCGCCTCCTCTCCCTTTACAGGCTGCGCCTTCTGGAGCCAGTAGACTGGAAAATCCACCCAAAAGGAGCACTAAGCACCCCTGCTCGATTCACCAGCACAACCCTAATAGGGAAAAGACACCATCGTTTTAATCCAGTTTCTTCCTGCTTTCAAAGTTCTCTCTTCAAGTACACGCACCTCTGTTATCTCCCTCAACTGGTGCCCAAAGTCTGTGACACACACCTAGTGAAAGGCCTTAAAAGGTTAATGTCAGTATAATGTTGTCAAATTATAACATTTCCCTTCTCAGGAAATTTTGTTTTTTACTTAGCCAGTGCGTTCTGAATTATCCTTTAGGCAGTCCCTCGATTGTGAGCATATTCTGTTCTGGAGCGCACTCTCAAGGTGATTTAGACACAAATTGGAACATAACGCAGAACAATGTAGCTGTTCCTAAGTAAACAAAACACTTGGATGTTTCAGGTCTTAACAAACAGACCTTCAACCAATCCATACCGAACATAATCCCAAACTAAATTAATCTCACCTGCTTGCCCCTGGCCCAGATCCCTCTAAATCTTTCCTATTAATGTCTATCAAAATGTCTTTTAAATGCTGTAAATTACACCCAGCTCCACCACTTCCTCATGAAGCTCATTCCACACATAAACCACCCTCCGTGTAAAAACAAAATTCCTCTCAAGTCTTTTTAAAATCTCTCTCCTCTGACCTTAAAAACGTGCCCCCAGTCTTGAAATCCCCCATCCTCGGGGGACGACAACTATAATGACTCTGTTCATACCTCTCATGATTTTATAAACCTCCATAAGGTCACCTCTCAACCTCCTATGCTCCAGTGAAAACCATCCCAGCCTTTCTTTATAACTCACACCTTCCATACCTGGCAACATCCTGGTAAGTGCCTTCTGAACCCTCTCCATCTTCATAATATCCTTCCTTCATGTTCTTATTTGGCCATCAGATTCCATACAAGGAACACAAAGGTAGGTGTTAGCGTTACCTATGGTCGGAAGCAGCATATAATAGCTGAAAATGGTTCACAGTTTGACATAAAATAGCTGGGGACCATTTTTAGCTGACAACAGCAGCTTCTATAGCCTAGTGCTTGATGGCAAACTATAAGCTAGTTGAAACTTTATTGCTGGAACAGCACAGCAGGTCAGGCAGCATCCAGGAAACAGGAGATTCGACGTTTCGGGCACAGGCCCTACTTCAGGAATGAGCAGAGAGCGTTCAGCAGGAGAAGATAAAAGGTAGGGAGGAGGGACTTGGAGGAGGGGCGTGGGAAATGTGATAGGTGGAAAGAGGTCAAGGTGAGGGTGATAGGTCGGAATAGGGTGGAGGCGGAGAGGTCAAGAAGAAGACTGCAGGTCAGGAAGGCGGTGCCGGGCTGGAGGGATTCGGCTGAGACAAGGTGGGGGGAGGGGGGATGAAGAAACTGGTGAAGTCCAAGTTCATTCCCTGTGGTTGGAGGGTTCCCAGTCGGAAGATAAGACGCTCCTCCTCCGACCGTCGTGTTGTTGTGGTTTGGCGGTGGATGAGTCCAATGACCTGCATATCCTCGGTGGAGTGGGAGGGGGAGTTGAAATGCTGTGCCACAGGTTGGTTGGGTTGGTTCGTCCGGGTGGGAAGTTTCTGCTCTCTGAATCGCTCCGCAAGTAGGCGGCCTGTCTCCCCAATATAGAGGAGGCCACACCGGCTGCAGCGGATGCAGTAGATGATGTGGGTGGAGGTGCAGGTGAATCTGTGGCGGATGCTCTCTGAATCGCTCCGCAAGTAGGCGGCCTGTCTCCCCAATAATGCTCTCTGAATCGCTCCGCAAGTAGAGCACTATAAGCTAGAGCAATTAAAGCATTTCATAAAAGGAGTGCATGCAAGGTAACAAGATTAAGATAGCCCTCAAGGGTCAAAAGAATCCTGTTTAAATCAGAAGTCAAAATGCAGCAGCTGCTTCTTTCCAGATAATTTGATGAGGAACGGCCTTGAGAAAAGCTGATGGAAGCCTCCATTCTAGGCTGGTTCAACCTCTGTTACTGAAAGGAAGGGTCTGACCCACCTCAATTCAGAGACCCAGGTAATCACAGCCAAATGTTGCACATACAAAATGCACCTTTAAATAAACAGGCTTTAAGGGACTTGACTGCATTCCTATGGACGTTCAGTCTAAGACAAATAGTAGGAAACCCCCTTGCAATTAACAGGGGAGTACTGAATAACTGGGACAGGAATGTGGTTGACTAGGATGTATTGTGAAGGCCTAGGGACAGGTGATAAAGGGGTCTGGTAAACATCACAAGATCATGGGATATCTGAGCTGTCCATGAACTGATCATGTAGTCACATGATTAATCTGATTGGATGTGTATGGAACCAATTAAGAATATGATTGGTTTGCAACAGCTAAGGTGGGTTGAAACCAACTGTATAAAATGGTGCACGTTTCCCTTTGTTCAAAGGCAAGTCCATGGACAGTCCAGAGGTGCGCTCTCTTCCTTGGTGGAAAACAAGAAACTCTTTGATGCTGGAATTGGACCTGGGCGTCCTGTGACTCATTTCGGCATTCCGCCCCACAATGGGCTAGTGTCAGAATGAAAATGTGTTCTGAAGAATCATTTTTCTACATACATAAGTCAATCATGGGATATGAGTTATCAGCATTTATCATCCATTCCCAATTGCCCAGAAAGCAGTTAAGAGTCAACCACATTGCTCTAGGTCATAAGTCACATGTAGGCGAGGCCAAGTAAGGACATTAATAAACCAGATCGGTTTTTCCCACAATTGGGAAACAGTTTCATGGTCATCAATAGACCCTTAAGTCTAATTTTTTATTGAATTTAAATACCATCTGCCATAGAGGGATTCGAACCTGGATTAACAGTCCAAATAAAACTAGGCCAGCACCTCCTCGACAAACGCACACTGTCCAAAAGATTATGGCCTCTGGAAATTAAGATGGCAGGGAGTTGGTGTATGTTCAGGG